>NC_069509.1:46259032-46859032 GCF_027579735.1 Bombina bombina
GACAGAAAGAGTGACATCAAGCGAGAGAGTGACAGGGAGAGAGGCAGCGTGAGTGACAGACAGAAAATAACAGAGAAAGAGTGACACAGACAGAGAGAGGGACAGAGTAAATGAGAGACAGAAAAAAAGTGACAGAGAAAATATGAAAAGAGTGACAGAGAGAGCGAGAAAAGTGACAGAGGGAGAGAGAGACACACAAACAGGGACAAAGAAAGACAGAGACACACAGAAAAGTACACTGTGTGTCTCTGTCATTCTGTTTCTCTGACTTAGAGAAAGTCACATACATCAGGAGACAGACACACAGACATTTACACACAGGGAAAGAGAGAATAATGCCCATTCATACCAGTAACACAGAATACTATAACTATTCCCCATCAGTCATACACAGAACAGCCATTAACCCCTTCCTTTCCATAATCCCCTTGGTGTCATAATGTAGTAACACCAGCACATAAAGAAGGTAGTTAAGATATATATTGACAATATAAGCAAATTAACTCCTGTTCTTGTGAATTAATGTCCATTTTAAATGCAAGCTTCAAATATACAGCTTAACAATTGTAGCTGACTTTCACTAATTATGTAATGACTGATACCCCCACAAACATAAACAAGACAACAAGTTCAGTTTTTCTTATCTTAGTGGTTTCCCATTGCTCATCTGCAGTCCCAGATAACAGCTTCTCTCCATGAAAATAAAGAACAAAAGAAAATGTTGGGCTCCATGTGTAATATTTTCCCACAACCAGTTCTTGATGTTTCTAGCACAAATCCTAGGCACAGATGAGGTTCCCATTATTCAGAGTTGGAAAAAAAGACAATGCTACAAATCTCTCTATAATCAGGATCCCAGCTTCTTGCTTCATGAAAACACAGGTTCTTCTCACTCCTTTTTCACATTAGTGTTTCTTCCATGTCCAGCATAAGCCCAGATAACAACTCCTGACCAAACACACAGACAGCAGCAGAAGGAAAATAAGAAATGTCCTATTGATTTGAGTCTCCCGGACTTCTGCTTCCTCAGCTCTCTGTACCATGTGATCACTGCAGTCAGAGAGGGATGGAATCTAGCCCCTACCCTACTTTGTTCTCTCGTTTGGAATAAAGAAAGTGAAAGTAATTATTTTCTACAACAACAAAAAAGGACTTGGAAAAATGGAGCTGAGAATATTCTTATTGATTGTTGTGTCGTATCAAACAAGTAAGTTTGCTGATTAATTTAAAAGAATAAGAGTAAAATTAGAAATTATAAGAAGGAGGAAAGAGAACAATAATAGCTATGAAATGTTATTTGTTTTTTTGGAGCTTGTGTGATAGCTGTAAGTCTCGCTGTATGTTCAGATAACAAGCTGTGGTATATACGCTGTACAATATTATGTTCTCCAGTGCAGAGAGAGGCATATAACTATATGGTCATCTTTATCTAAATGCTTTATCTATGCACTGACCTTCCCATACTCAGGGTCGATGATGTAGCTTTGGCGAGATTATCCAAGTCAGTACTGGAAGGTCCTTTATGAAATTTAATAACAGTAAATGTTAGCTTCATAGCTGTTTATCTGGCTATGCAGGTTCTGGATATGAAGCAGAGTCAAATACGTTACAATATAATGCTACAAAAAAGCCACCAAAGAGTTTGTGTGATTTCACCATCACGCCCTCTGTGTATTATATCTGTCTGTAATTAATGTAAAATATCTTAAAAAGGGTTTTTTAAATACGCATATACTAATAAAGTATAATGACCCCTATATAGGCTATACATTATGCCTTATCTAAATAAATAATTCAATACAACACAAGGATGGGTGTAAAGGCCGCAGCCCGCATTTATTTAAATAATTTTAAATAACATTCATAAATTCAACAATTATATTAATCATAAACTTCTAACTTTAAAACATAAGGTGCAAGAGCACCGAGATGTACCTTCCCCCGGTTTACAACCAGGTACATCCCCCCAAAACTCTCCCGCCTCTTTAGGGAGGTACCAGCTTACTTAACCTCCAGATCTAAATCACCCCGCCATACCAACAAAACCCCAGCCTACTGCGACAAATTCAACAAACAGGGAGGGAGGGAGGGAAATTTTCCCTTGCGTTTGTATAAGCTACAGAGGACTGGAATATTCCCGCCCAAGCACCAAGTAACCGTTACTTGGCTCCGCCCCCAACATTAGACGGCTCCATTCGCCAGAATAGGGGTCACATTCCCCTCCGTCAAATTCTTTCCTCCAGGGAGTCCTGACCCCTATATAGGCTATACATTATGCCTTATCTAAATAAATAATTCAATACAACACAAGGATGGGTGTAAAGGCCGCAGCCCGCATTTATTTAACCCCTTAACGACCAACGACGTATGGGGTACGTCCTGCAAAAAAATGCAGTTAATGACCAAGGACGTACCCCGTACGTCGTTGGTCTTTGAAAGCAGTGGAAGCGATCCTGATCACTTCCAACTGCTTTCATGTTATAGCAGTGATGCCTCGATATTGAGGCATCCTGCTATAACATTTTTTAGCCCACCGATGAAGAGAGAGCCACCCTGTGGCCCTCTCTGCATCGGCCATCAATGGCCATGTTCGTTGGTGGGTGGGAGCTTACCCAAGGAGGCGGGTGGACCGGCCATCGGTGGGGAAGGGTGCGAGATCGAGTGCGCGTGCGCGCGTGCGCGCGCGTGCACGTGAGTGGGTGCGCGCGCGTGCACGGGAGCGGGTGCGCGGGCGGGTGGGAACCCTACACTATGGAACAAATGTTAAGTGTTACACGGTGGGAGAGAGGGTGGGAACATTAGAAAATAACTTGTAATTTAACGATCTGGGAGGGTGGGAGGTTGGGGGTTGAGGGGGGGCAGCTACACTACAGAAAATATAATTTTTTAAATAATAAAATATAATAAAAAACATATTTGATTTCAAACTGGGTACTGGCAGACAGCTGCCAGTACCCAATATGGCGCATAATAAGGCAGAGAGGGGGGTTAGAGAGCTGTTTGGGGGGGATCAGGGAGGTTGGGGGCTAAGGGGGGATCCTACAGAGCAGAATTATCATTTTTTTTTTTTTTTAAATCCCAAAAAAACTCTTATTTTAGTACTGGCAGACTTACTGCCAGTACTTAAGATGGCGGGGACAATTGTGGGGTGGGGGAGGGAAGAGAGCTGTTTGGGAGGGATCAGGGGGTGTGATGTGTCATGTGGGAGGTTGATACCTACACTAAAGCTAAAATTAACCCTGCAAGCTCCTTACAAGCTCCCTAATTAACCCCTTCAATGCTGGGCATTATACACGTGTGGTGCGCAAGGGCATTTAGCTGCCTTCTAATTACCAAAAAGCAAAGCCAAAGCCATATATGTCTGCTATTTCTGAACAAAGGGGATCCCAGAGAAGCTTTTACAACCATTTACGCCACAATTGCACAAGCTGTTTGTAAATAATTTCAGTGAGAAACCTAAAATTGTGAAAAATTTAACGCTTTATTTTTAATTGTTAGCATTTGGCGGTGAAATGGTGGCATGCAATATACCAAAATGGGCCTAGATCAATACTTTGGGTTGTCTACTACATTATACTAAAGCTAAAATTAACCCTAAAAGCTCCCTACAAGCTTCCTAATTAACCCCTTCAATGCTGGGCATAATACATGTGTGGTGCGCAGTGGCATTTTGCGGCCTTCTAAATACCAAAAAGCAATGCCAAAGCCATATATGTCTGGAATTTCTGAACAAAGGGGATCCCAGAGAAGCATTTACAACCATTTGTACCATAATTGCACAAGTTGTTTGTAAATAATTTCAGTGAGAAACCTAAAGTTTGTGAAACAATTTGTGAAAAAGTGAACAATTTTTTTTATTTGATCGCATTTGGTAGTGAAATGGTGGCATGAAATATACCAAAATTGGCCTAGATCAATACTTTGGGATGTCTTCTAAAAAAAAATATATGCATGTCAAGGGATATTCAGGGATTCCTGAAAGATATCAGTGTCCCAATGTAACTAGCGCTAATTTTGAAAAAAAGTGGTTTGGAAATAGCAAAGTGCTACTTGTATTTATGGCCCTATAACTTGCAAAAAAAGCAAAGCACGGGGGCGGAGCAAGCTCTGCATCTGAGCGGTCACAACTCACTACAGCTCCGGACTGTTCCGGATTATTTACATATTTCTGACCGCTCAGTGCAGCTAAATTCCCTATTAAACTGGGGAGTATGACCTGGAGAGGCTACATAAGAACCCTGACCACCCGACTTTAGAAAATTCATACTAGACATCATCACATCGCTGAAACTGCGATTGCAGCAACTGCTGGAGACCGGCCATTTTGATGCCCACGTGGAACCACAATTATACTCAGCAGGGAAACATGGAGGAACTCAAGGCCGATATACTCCTTCAGCTAGAAGCCTTTGGCGATCTAATGTCCCTCAGATTTGCTGATCTAAGAGAAGTGCTCAGGGACTGCTCAGCACCGTCAACATCCTTATCGGAACCAAGGGCAGAGTTAAAGCCCCCACTGGCTCACCTTCCAATGCCACAGCAGCTTGAGCCTGAGCTTAAAAGGAGCCTAACAGACCAGCCTAATCTAACGGAGTCGGCACCAATAAAGAAGACCCTCCCAGACCTGCCGGACACTCCCGGAGTGATCTTACCACCTGTGGATAGTGACGCGGCCGACCTCCCTGGTGGGGTCCGGGACTTGGCTTTTCTTCATGAACTGGAGGTCTGTCTGCAGGATCCCGAGAGTCTGGATACCGCTGTGTGGCCCACAACCTCATCCTGCTCCACAGCCAAGATTTTCCGGGTCTCCGCAGCTCACAAGCTAGCTCCACTGTGTTCAGGGAAGAGTACTCAGGTCAGCTTGCATAGCGGAGGTTGTCAGAGCGAAGGCCGGAGCTTATCCGCAGGTCTTCTTGTGCAAAGACATTATCTATGCCTGAGGCACCTTATATTGCAGGCCGGCATACCAGGAGACAATCCAATGATGTTTATGTGCAAAACTGGTGTGGGGTAACGGCTCCGTTATAAAACCGGATACTTAAGCCACTTAGCCGGACTGTCCTTTTAGGATAATAATGTTATGACACTTTATTGAGAGCAACTCTATTTGAGAACAGTATCTAGTTCATAGTTATTGATCCATGTCTATCACATACTCTGTTAGTAGTTTTTATCTACACAGTTAACGCCATTTTCTATATGTCTCATTTAAGCTACCGGATCTAACATGTTCAGGACTATGACATCTATATTACTCTAAATGTAAATTGGTATTACCTTGTTTTTGGTACCCTGGAGGTTCATATAGAATCTGTGCGGTCAGAACAGTACTGAGATTTTATGTTAGTAATGAAGCTCTAAACTACTAAACATGATCTCTATTAGTTTCACCCCCACCATCTTCCTAATAGCTGTAATGTTAGTAGCTCTTTCTATATAAAATCCTGTTAACTAGTCACCATATTGGGTACCCACGTTAGCCATATGAGGTTTAGGCTAGGGGAGAGTCGCCTCATTCCTCTGTTGTATTTAGATTATGTTCTTTTATATGGCTGAACTTTTAAAGCTGAGGCGAACCTGTTAGAATTGGCAAAGAAAGTTTGAGTTTTTTGTTCACATACTATTGTTCCTATTTTGTTTATTATGATGTTGATTCCAATCTAAGAATGCTGATACCCCTAGTCCTGCAACATGAGGTCCCACTATATGCTAACCCACTATGGTCTGTTTTCTAGTAGAACTTCCCCAACTCTGAAACTATTAGAATACACCACTCTCTTGAGACTTAAGATAAGTTAGACAGAGGTCTTCTAATCACATACCACTAACTGCCACACTTTTTTTTTACATTTAGACTAAGAGTCTTGATTAGGTCTAACTATTTCTGGGCGATTTGTGTCCCTCTGCTTATTGTGGCTTTTGCATCACCTTTCTAGCATTTTCTTGGAGGGAAATATCTGCATGACGCCTATCAGCTGAATTTAAGATAGAGCTCTCTCTTTTACACTAAAAAATCCTTTGTCTTAGAACCTTGAGGGGGACCACTCTCAGTCACCATATTGTAATTTTAATTCCTTCATACTCTTAAAGATGCATACAACCTCCAGCACCATATACCACTATGCGATATTTTGGAGATTACATGTTCAATGTACACTTCTAATATGTTTATACTTTCTGTTAATATTTGCGAATATTCCTGTGTTGCGTATCTGAGTGATTTCACGCTACCTTTTTTTTTTTTTTTTTATATAGTCATGTCTATATTAAGTAATAAAGTACAGCCATTAGCAATTAACTATTTATACTACGCTATAGAACAGGTATTATATTTGACTTTGTTCAGCCTGCACAAAACCCACTGTATGTTTAGCAACTCTTTTAGGTCTTTGCTAATATGATTTTGTCCCCTTTCATATACATATACAGTACCATATAAGAGGCCTACCACTTTCACCCACTTGCGAATTAGAAATAGGCGTTAGTTAATATCAAAGCTCATACAGCCCACATAGTTAATACTGCTGTTATAGTTGAGCACTTTTATAGTTATTTATATTTTGTTGCATATTAGCGCTTATTAACCCTGTGCTGTGCAAATTTTTCTAAAATTATGGGACGCAGTTTATATATATATGTCCGCTTCTTATAACATCTGCCCCAGCTCCAAAGATATATTGATATAACTCTCTCATGTAACTTTAAACGCCATGCCTACTCGCAACTAGTGTACTACAGTAAGTTAAGATAGACATTAGCATTTTTCCCCTAGATATATCATTATGCCTTGGTGCTTATTAACCCTGCTCTGGGTACATCTCCTTCAGATTGTGGGGCATGATTTATATATATCCGCCTCTTATACTATGTGCCCCAGCTCTAAAGATAAATTAGTATAACTTTCTCATGCAAGACAACCATTTAATTTTAAACGCCATATCTCCTCGCAACTAGTGTATTACTGTCAATTAAAATGGGCATTAGCATCTTGCCCCTCGCCATGTACTTCCCCCTTATTAACATTATTTGGCCTCCTCAATTTTAAAGTGCTCCGCCCTCCCTCCCTTCTCTCCCTTAATTTTTTCTAAGCGGCTCTTGTCCGCTGTATCCCATCACCCCACTCCACTTTTACTAATCCAGCTCATATTGGTCTCATTTTAAAACCCTTCTGGACTCCTGTATTTATCTTTTGCCCCTCATGGTAATCCTTCGGGTTACTAAGAATTCATATAAGGGTTTTTTCTTTATCATCTGATATTTAAGATTGCTGAGCTGTGACCACTATACTGTTTTCCAAATCATAAAAAAAAAAGAGGTACCTATTATATAGATTCAAATTTATGCTAGACCACATTTTCCTGATCTATCTCTCACATTGACTTATGGGACTGTTTCCCCCACTTGATCATGTTGTTTCCCAGTGCTTGTCTTTAGATCACTTACAGGATATTCAACTATGGTTCTTAATACTGTAACCTATTTGTTCATAGATATACAATTACCTTTGTTGGTCTGTATGTAATAAGCTGTTTGAATATTTGAGTCTTATTATGCCATGTATGTTCTTGAAACCTCAATAAAAAAAATTTTGTTAAAAAAAAAAAAAAAGCAAAGCACATGTAAACATTGGGTATTTCTAAACTCAGGACAAAATTTAGAAACTATTTAGCATGGGTGTTTTTTGGTGGTTGTAGATGTGTAACAGATTTTGGGGGTCAAAGTTAGAAAAAGTGTGTTTTTTTCCATTTTTTCCTCATATTTTATAATTTTTTTTATAGTAAATTATAAGATATGATGAAAATAATGGTATCTTTAGAAAGTCCATTTAGTGGCGAGAAAAACGGTATATAATATGTGTGGGTACAGTAAATGAGTAAGAGGAAAATTACAGCTAAACACAAACACTGCAGAAATGTAAAAATAGCCTTGGTCCCAAACGGACAGAAAATGGAAAAGTGCTGTGGTCATTAAGGGGTTAAATAATTTTAAATAACATTCATAAATTCAACAATTATATTAATCATAAACTTCTAACTTTAAAACATAAGGTGCAAGAGCACCGAGATGTACCTTCCCCCGGTTTACAACCAGGTACATCCCCCCAAAACTCTCCCGCCTCTTTAGGGAGGTACCAGCTTACTTAACCTCCAGATCTAAATCACCCCGCCACAGCACGCCACTGCGTGCCTACCCCACACGGGCTAAGGCCTTTAACACTGCTTCTTTGATGTTAAAGTTAAAGAGGTGGAGCCCCACCTCATTTAAATGCACACCATCCTTTAAAAAGAAACAACGCCCAGTCTCCCCTTCGAATTCAACATGGCGAATGCCAAACCCCCCAATCCTACAAACAAAACTACTAATTGATCTATTCACCTTTTTTCTAGAGGCCTCCAGCTTCTTCACATCCCATGCTGCTCTCCAGACTGACCTGGGTTCAATGTCAGACCATACTATTACCATATCAGGGAACAACTCCCGCAACCTAACCAAATCCCTCTTAATTCTGTCCAACAAATCCTTCTGGGATAGAAAACCTAAATCATTCCCACCTGCATGTACAATTAGAATCGCTGGAGGCCGAAATAGCCTAGCATAATCAACAATCTTTTTTAACAATTGGTCCCACCTCAATCCTCTAGTCCCAAACCACCTCAACTTCACTGTCTCCTCATTCATCTTCAGCTGTGTTCCCTGATCTGTACTTGCCGCTGCCTTCCGGGCCCAATAAATGTAAGAATGCCCCACAATCCAACAATGTACTGGACCTGTCAAGACAAAATAAAAACCTAAACTCTCATATCAGGCCTGACATAAGACTTAAAACAACCAGACTTCCAGCCACCAATTCTCTTAATCACACTCTCACCCAAACCTAAATTGGCCGCCTCCGTCGCCGCCCCAATTCGAAAAGAATGAGTACCAACTCCTCAGCCACATAGCCCAAACTTGTCAACACCTTTCTAAACACAGCCAAAAACTGAAAACGCGAGAGACTTGAACCATCTTGATGCACAAATAAAGGCAAAAAACCAACTGGGCGCACCTCCAAAAAGGCCTCCAATACCAACACCGGACAACAACTCCCTTTAGTCTCATTAATCTGGATCCATCTTCCCAACCCTTTTTGATCCGTCTTCGATTTCCTCAACCACACCCACAGCACCTTATCCTTGATAGATACATCTCGTGCCCACAAACCTCCTAAATCATGCCTATTAGCTCCAACTAATTCGGATATACGAAAAGCACCAAAAAAGGCCAACACAAAAGCAGCCCGAAATAAAAGAAATTCAAACTTAGACGAACATTCAACTCTTAAAGAACCTAATATCTGTCTTAAGGTATCAAATACCACCGGTCGTCTCCTATCATTACACACCTGACCTTTACATAAACCTCTTACAGCCAACCGAATGACAAACATCTTTGTCAAATCCTGCATTCCCAACAACTTAAAAAGGAAACTCATAGCTGCAATAGACTTTTGAACTTTTGACTTAGACCAACCCGAACTTCCCCATTCACCCACCCATGCTAAGAAATCACTATCCCACCCCTCATTGGCAGACCTCAATCTTCTTCCAGACACATATTGAAACCAATGCCTCCACACAGATACATATGCCACCCAGGTACCTTGAGCTAGTGCTCCCCTGGCAAAACGGATTAGATCCAGGATTTCAGATCCCACAGCTCTGGCGGACATCCTACACCCTCCTTCTCCGCATCTGGAGCCACTTCCCAGAACCTTTCCCACTGAAAGCGAGAAAGAGCATCAGCAATGACATTCTGGTAACCTGGAACATGAACAGCACGAAATAAAACATTCATTTGCATACAGTCCAACACAAACAACCTCAAAAGTCGCACCACAGGCAACGAGCTAGATGTAAGTCTATTAATTGCGAATACAACTCCCAAGTTATCTGTGTGGAAAACCACCTTTTTGTTCCTAAGCAGATCTTTCCACACTTTTACTGCAACCACCAGCGGGAACAATTCAAGAAAGACCAAATTCTTATTGAGGCCAGCTTGTTTCCACTCCACCGGCCATAAACCTGCAGACCAATGCCCTTGAAAAAAGGCGCCATACCCCACGGAGCCAGCTGCATCAGTATACAAATGAAGATCATAATTCGAGACTGCCAAACCTTGCATTATCTCGCAGCCATTACATTTCTCCAGAAAAACCATCCAGATTTTTAAATCCTCTTTTAGCTCCTTACCCAACCGGATCCAATGGGATGGGTTCTTCACACCAACTGTCGCTAAAGACAACTTCCTACAGAAAACTCTCCCAACCGGAATAATCCTGCAGGCAAAATTTAGCTTGCCTACTAGGGATTGAACTTCTTTAAGCATGAGTTTTTTCTTTTTTAAACAGCTCTGAATGCAATTTTTTAAGTCAAACACCTTGTCCAAAGGCAAACGGCATTCCATACTTACAGAATCAATTTCAATGCCCAAAAAACTCAAAACTGTCTGAGGGCCTTCAGTCTTTTCATGAGCTATAGGAATGCCAAAATCAGATGCCACATTAAAGAAGTGTTCCATCAGTTGCGCACAATCTTCAACCCCTGCCTTGCCTACAAAAAGGAAGTCGTCAAGGTAATGCACCACTGACTTCAAACCTGATACTTGCCTGACGACCCATTCCACAAAAGTGCTAAACTTTTCAAAATACGCACATGATATGGAACAACCCATTGGCAGACACAAGTCCACGTAAAAGGCCCCATCAAAATAACAGCCCAATAAGTGATGACAAACCGGATGTACAGGTAAAAGCCGAAAGGCTGCTTCCACGTCCACCTTCCCCAACAAAGCACCAACACCCGCTGCCGACACCAATCTAACAGCCTGATCAAATGATGCATACCTAACCGCAGACACATCAGGATCTATACCGTCATTTACCGACGAACCTTTCGGGAAAGACAGATGGTGGATCAGACGAAACTGACCAGCCACTTTTTTGGGGACCACCCCCAGTGGAGAAACCCTCAAATTCTTAAATGGCGGGTGACTGAAAGGCCCTGCCATTCTACCCAATGCAACTTCCTTGACCAATTTACCTCGAACAACCTCCGGAAATTCTTTAGCAGACTTTAAATTCCCCGAAATTTGACAAGCCTCCCCTTCCTCAAAAGGAATCCAAAAACCAGAACTGAACCCCGTTAATAACAACTCCGCATCCCTCTCTTTCCCCCTTACCTTAGCGTAACGCTCTAGCCAAGGAACCATCCTTCTTACCTTCACCGGGGTCTTGGCCCTTAAAAGCAACCTCTCCTGCCTTTCCACTGCCACCTTTCTTGAAACATTTGGTCCAAGGGTGGGTTCCCTCACAACCGGAACATGCATGCTTGTATTTGCATCCGGTACCGAACTTACATACTCCTTCATTGTACTGAAAGCACAATCCTTTCCTAATGGCCACTGCCGCACCTCCTCCAGAGACTCCCCCGGATGGGCTGTTACCCCCAGCATTTCCTCCCCCGAAACCACGAAAGGACCCACGCATCGGAGTCATCAACTCTAACCATATCCCCATATCTCGGTCATCCCAACGCATCTCCGGTCTTACAGCCAGGCGCTGACGAAATTGTTCATCATACCGCCACCACGCCAATCCCCCGTAAGTGCGGTAAGCCCCTGATATCTCGTCATAATAGCAAAAAAGAGCTGAACACTGATCTGAAAATTTCTCACCAATTACAGCCGCTAAAATACAAAATGCTCTCGACCAATTTGAAAGTGTTTTGGGTAGCTTACGGTAACGTTTCTTGCGTTCATCCTCTTCTTTCTTCTCCTTATCCTTTGTGTCCTCCTTGATCTCCATCATCTGTTCAAGCGGTAATAATGAAAACAGCTCCAAAAATTCCCGTTTCCATATTTTTTCTTTTATATCTTGCGTCAAATGAATCCCCAGCGGACCGATTGAGCATAAGCATGGTCTTCTCATCGCGCTCTCTGGAACTTTCACGATGTCCCCAGAAGAAGTCATGTCTTTTTTCTGCCCTTTGGTCCCTTCAATTACTTGACCGCTGTCACCCGAACCCGACACCCCTACTGCAGCAAGAGCCACACTTCCCGTCTCTGCAACCACTCCTGGTACAGGAGCCCCACTTCCCGAACCCCCACTCCATGCTAACGCAACATTCCCTCCCTGAGCTTCCGGTTGCTTCTCAAATTTTGCCAATAACTCCTTTAAACCGCTCACCAAAGCCTGCTGCGCATTTCCTCCAACATGCTCACTACCATGCACACTCACAATTCTTGTAGCACCCTCACCTGTGGGCCTGGGCGCCGTAGCTGGCTGAGCTGCTCCAGATTCCCTCGCCTGTTCTGCTCCAATCACCGCTGGTTGAGGCCTAATTACATGTTCCCGAGTCCTCTGCGCCCTCCGTCTGTGCGAAGATGACCTAGATCTTCTCCTCCTCCCATTCCTTTCTGCAGTTCTTTCCAACCTTCCCCATGTAGGAGAACGCCTTTCCTGACGATGCCGCACTCTCTCTTTAGGCGACCGGGATCTACCACGACGCCGTACTTCACCAGACCTCCTAGGACTGTGGCGCTCACGGGTATCCCTACCGTGAGGCCGTATCTGTGGAGAGGAGACAGTGAAAGGCCTATTATGACATCCCTCCCTATCACTCCTAACACTCGCTACCCCAGACATAGCCACTGAGTCTCCCACACCTTGTTTCCCCATCAAACCTGGTGATTTATTAACTGTTCCAAAGTGGCAAGGTCCCCTACCTGCCGTTGTACCACCGGTCCCGCTGAGGTGCCTTCCCCGGGATCTTCCATATCCAGATCACTGTATGTATAATCAAAACACAATGCATCTCCCTCCATGTCATGCCCTGACGGAACAACAGAAATATCTGTCCCACCGCCCACCTGGGCCCTTCCTTCCTGAACTAAACCTGCAGGAGATAAACACAATACATCAATTCCCCTTTTTTCCTTTTTTTCCTTACCTTTACCAGATTGCTTTCCACCCCTCAAATTGCTTTTACCCTTTCCCCTCATGCAAACCCCTTTTACATTATAACTTTTTCCTTCACTGTTTAATTGCCCCACACTACCTCTCCCCACCCCACAGCCCGCTTCAATTTGAACCTTACCTGATCTATTACCTTTTACTGACTTCCTCACACTTTTTAACCCCCTCCTAGGAACTCCCTGTACAGACTGACTCTCCTTAATACTCCCTATAACCCCTTCATTAACATCCAAACCTTTAAAAACAGCCTTTTTTGCAGCCCCCACTTTATCCCTCTCCAAAACTAATATTGTGCCTTCACTATCCCCTTCAACCAGCTCCCGCGTTTCATGTGAGGCAACAGGATTTAAGTCCTTTGCCGCAGACATCTCCTGACAAGTGCGAATGGTTAAAGGATCACTAACCAAATCAAATACTCCTGATGTTCCTAAAGTCTGCCCTGACAACGACATTTCACCCATATGATCAAGGCCCAGCCCACTCCCTTCAATTATCCTACCTGCCGTAGAACCGGTCCGGTTAGCCGCCTCCTCAGATTGCACTCCTTCCAACGACCTCCGTACCGGCCTTTCACGACTGCTCCTCTGTTCAACCGCCACAGCTTTGGACCCTCCCCCCCGCCGGGGGGCACCGACACCGCTGGTCCCGATTTCTGGTGACAAGCGAACCGGAGGCCTAGACCGCCTCCGAGACCTGCCGTCACTGGTCCCTTCAGAAGTGGCTCCCGGGAGATTGGCCGCCGCCAAATAATCCCGGAGCCATGCTGTCCCGCGTGCTGCCGCCATCCTGCTCACCTCTTCCAATAATAATTCCATTCTCTAAGGCCTATCCAAACGCAAGGTACAAAATTTTCCCTTGCGTTTGTATAAGCTACAGAGGACTGGAATATTCCCGCCCAAGCACCAAGTAACCGTTACTTGGCTCCGCCCCCAACATTAGACGGCTCCATTCGCCAGAATAGGGGTCACATTCCCCTCCGTCAAATTCTTTCCTCCAGGGAGTCCTTATTTACTACTCTGTACTTAGTGTTTATACAGCAAAAAACAAAATCTTAAAGAACCATGAAAACACACCTTATGATTGCAATATAAATTTATTTAATTATGGTAACAAAAAAGACACAACAAACCCCCAAAACCTAACATGATATGTTATCTATTTTTATTCCTTTCCCTGTAATTTAAAACTGTGTTTTTGTTGTTTAAATTCTGAGAAATTGAAATGCTCTCAGCATATTGCACAAGCTGCATAACTATGATATATGTACATACAGTGGCCTACAGTGGCCTAGATTTAGAGTTCGGCGGTAGCCGTGAAAACCAGCGTTAGAGGCTCCTAACGCTGGTTTTAGGCTACCGCCGGTATTTGGAGTCAGTGATTAAAGGGTCTAACGCTCACTTTTCAGCCGCGACTTTTCCATACCGCAGATCCCCTTACGTCAATTGCGTATCCTATCTTTTCAATGGGATCTTTCTAACGCCGGTATTTAGAGTCGTTTCTGAAGTGAGCGTTGGACATCTAACGACAAAACTCCAGCCGCCTGAAAATAGCAGGAGTTAAGAGCTTTCTGGGCTAACGCCGGTTTATAAAGCTCTTAACTACTGTGCTCTAAAGTACACTAACACCCATAAACTACCTATGTACCCCTAAACCGAGCTCCCCCCACATCGCCGCCACTCAATTAAAATTTTTTAACCCCTAATCTGCCGACCGCCACCTACGTTATACTTATGTACCCCTAATCTGCTGCCCCTAACCCCGCCGACCCCTGTATTACATTTATTAACCCCTGACCTGCCCCCCACAACGTCGCCGCCAGCTACTTACAATAATTAACCCCTAATCTTCCGACCGCAAAGCGCCGCCACCTACGTTATCCTTATGTACCCCTAATCTGCTGCCCCTAACACCGCCGACCCCTATATTATATTTATTAACCCCTAATCTGCCCCCCTCAACGTCGCCGACACCTGCCTACACTTATTAACCCCTAATCTGCCGAGCGGACCTGAGCGCTACTATAATAAAGTTATTAACCCCTAATCCGCCTCACTAACCCTATCATAAATAGTATTAACCCCTAATCTGCCCTCCCTAACATCGCCGACACCTAACTTCAATTATTAACCCCTAATCTGACGACCGGAGCTCACCGCTACTATAATAAATGGATTAACCCCTAAAGCTAAGTCTAACCCTAACACTAACACCCCCCTAAGTTAAATATAATTTAAATCTAACGAAATAAATTAACTCTTATTAAATAAATTATTCCTATTTAAAGCTAAATACTTACCTGTAAAATACATCCTAATATAGCTACAATATAAATTATAATTATATTGTAGCTATTTTAGGATTAATATTTATTTTACAGGCAACTTGGTAATTATTTTAACCAGGTACAATAGCTATTTAATAGTTACCTAGTTAAAATAATAACAAATTTACCTGTAAAATAAATCCTAACCTAAGATATAATTAAACCTAACACTACCCTATCAATAAATTAATTAAATAAACTACCTACAATTACCTACAATTAACCTAACACTACACTATCAATAAATTAATTAAACACAATTCCTACAAATAAATACAATTAAATAAACTAGCTAAAGTACAAAAAATAAAAAAGAACTAAGTTACAAAAAATAAAAAAATATTTACAAACATAAGAAAAATATTACAACAATTTTAAACTAATTACACCTACTCTAAGCCCCCTAATAAAATAACAAAGCCCCCCAAAATAAAAAAATCCCTACCCTATTCTAAATTAAAAAAGTTAAAAGCTCTTTTACCTTACCAGCCCTGAACAGGGCCCTTTGCGGGGCATGCCCAAAGAATTTCAGCTCTTTTGCCTGTAAAAAAAAACATACAATACCCCCCCCCCCAACATTACAACCCACCACCCACATACCCCTAATCTAACCCAAACCCCCCTTAAATAAACCTAACACTAAGCCCCTGAAGATCTTCCTACCTTGTCTTCACCCTCCAGGTTCACCGATCCGTCCTGAAGAGCTCCTCCGATGTCCTGATCCAAGCCCAAGCGGGAGGCTGAAGAGGTCCATGATCCGGTCAAAGTCTTCATCCAAGCGGGGCAGAAGAGGATCTTCCATCCGATTGAAGTCTTCATCCAGGCGGCATCTTCTATGGTCTTCCATCCGGATCAAAGCGGCAGGATCCTGAAGACCTCCAGCGCGGAACATCCATCCGGCCCGACGACTGAACGACGAATGACTGTTCCTTTAAGGGACGTCATCCAAGATGGCGTCCCTCGAATTCCGATTGGCTGATAGGATTCTATCAGCCAATCGGAATTAAGGTAGGAATTTTCTGATTGGCTGATGGAATCAGCCAATCAGAATCAAGTTCAATCCGATTGGCTGATCCAATCAGCCAATCAGATTGAGCTCGCATTCTATTGGCTGTTCCGATCAGCCAATAGAATGCGAGCTCAATCTGATAGGCTAATTGGATCAGCCAATCGGATTGAACTTGATTCTGATTGGTTGATTCCATCAGCCAATCAGAAAATTCCTACCTTAATTCCGATTGGCTGATAGAATCCTATCAGCCAATCGGAATTCGAGGGACGCCATCTTGGATGACGTCCCTTAAAGGAACAGTCATTCGTCGTTCAGTCGTCGGGCCGGATGGATGTTCCGCGCTGGAGGTCTTCAGGATCCTGCCGCTTCGCTCCGGATGGAAGACCATAGAAGATGCCGCCTGGATGAAGACTTCAATCGGATGGAAGATCCTCTTCTGCCCCGCTTGGATGAAGACTTTGACCGGATCATGGACCTCTTCAGCCCCCCGCTTGGGCTTGGATCAGGACATCGGAGGAGCTCTTCAGGACGGATCGGTGAACCTGGATGGTGAAGACAAGGTAGGAAGATCTTCAGGGGCTTAGTGTTAGGTTTATTTAAGGGGGGTTTGGGTTAGATTAGGGGTATGTGGGTGGTGGGTTGTAATGTTGGGGGGGGGGTATTGTATGTTTTTTTTTACAGGCAAAAGAGCTGAAATTCTTTGGGCATGCCCCGCAAAGGGCCCTGTTCAGGGCTGGTAAGGTAAAAGAGCTTTTAACTTTTTTAATTTAGAATAGGGTAGGGAATTTTTTATTTTGGGGGGCTTTGTTATTTTATTAGGGGGCTTAGAGTAGGTGTAATTAGTTTAAAATTGTTGTAATATTTTTCTTATGTTTGTAAATATTTTTTTATTTTTTGTAACTTAGTTCTTTTTTATTTTTTGTACTTTAGCTAGTTTATTTAATTGTATTTATTTGTAGGAATTGTGTTTAATTAATTTATTGATAGTGTAGTGTTAGGTTAATTGTAGGTAATTGTAGGTAGTTTATTTAATTAATTTATTGATAGGGTAGTGTTAGGTTTAATTATATCTTAGGTTAGGATTTATTTTACAGATAAATTTGTTATTATTTTAACTATGTAACTATTAAATAGCTATTGTACCTGGTTAAAATAATTACCAAGTTGCCTGTAAAATAAATATTAATCCTAAAATAGCTACAATATAATTGTATATTGTAGCTATATTAGGATGTATTTTACAGGTAAGTATTTAGCTTTAAATAGGAATAATTTATTTAATAAGAGTTAATTTATTTCGTTAGATTTAAATTATATTTAACTTAGGGGGGTGTTAGTGTTAGGGTTAGACTTAGCTTTAGGGGTTAATCCATTTATTATAGTAGCGGTGAGCTCCGGTCGTCAGATTAGGGGTTAATAATTGAAGTTAGGTGTCGGCGATGTTAGGGAGGGCAGATTAGGGGTTAATACTATTTATGATAGGGTTAGTGAGGCGGATTAGGGGTTAATAACTTTATTATAGTAGCGCTCAGGTCCGCTCGGCAGATTAGGGGTTAATAAGTGTAGGCAGGTGTTGGCGACGTTGTGGGGGGCAGATTAGGGGTTAATAAATATAATCTAGGGGTCGGCGGTGTTAGGGGCAGCAGATTAGGGGTACATAGGGATAACGTAGGTTGCGGCGGTGTACGGAGCGGCAGATTAGGGGTTAATAATAATATGCAGGGGTCAGCGATAGCGGGGGCGGCAGATTAGGGGTTAATAAGTGTAAGGTTAGGGGTGTTTAGACTCGGGGTTCATGTTAGAGTGTTAGGTGCAGACGTAGGAAGTGTTTCCCCATAGGAAACAATGGGGCTGCGTTAGGAGCTGAACGCTGCTTTTTTGCAGGTGTTAGGTTTTTTTTCAGCTCAAACAGCCCCATTGTTTCCTATGGGGGAATGGTGCACGAGCACGTTTTTGAGGCTGGCCGCGTCCGTAAGCAACTCTGGTATCGAGAGTTGCATTTGCGGTAAAAATGCTCTACGCTCCTTTTTTGGAGCCTAACGCAGCATTTGTTTGAACTCTCGATACCAGAGTTAAATTTATGGTGCGGCCAGAAAAAAGCCCGCGGAGCGTTAACAGCCCATCTACCGCCAAACTCCAAATCTAGGCCAGTATGTCCCTAACTGGCACCAGCATAGGTTAAAATGATGGATGCTTTGCTAACAAAATGATTGGCTAGTTGTGTGGTGGGAGGAGTTTAGGCATTGGAAAATAATTGTGCCAAACAAGATGTAAATGTATTGCACAGCACCAGAATAGTTTAGTAATTACAAGTTGTTTTTTCTCTCTTTAAAGTGATGGTAAACCCAAGTGTATAACAAATGATAGGATTTACCATCACTAAAAATAAACATTATTTTCTGCCATTGTTTCCTAAAAAACTGTGTTAAACTCACCCTATCTGTAAGGCAAGTATATCTCTACTTCAGCGCCTTCGGCCACCCCCACGGCACAGCACTCTTCTCTAGCAAGGTGATGTTTCCACCTCTAGACCAATAGCGATGTTAACACACACGGATATTTCTTTAGAGTTGGAAATGTTACCTCAATGAAGAAAGTGCTGTGCCATGGGCGGCCGTAGGCGCTGAGGTAGCAATATACTTGCCTTACAGATAAGGTGAGTTTAACGCAGTTTTTTAGGAAGCGATGACAGAAACGAATGTTTGTTTTTAGTGAGGGTAAATCCTAGCGTTTATTATACGATTGAGTTTATCATCACTTTAAATAATCTGACATATATAGCATGATGCTAAAGGCTTAAATGGTCTTAAAAACCCTTAATAAAAAATATTTCATGATTCATATAGTGGGGTCGAATTATCAATGGCCGAAGGGCCCCTGATGCCCCTGTTTCTGCGCGAACTTTCAGGCTACGGAAGTAGCCGTTATGAAGCAGTGGTCTTAAGACCGCTGTTCCTTAACTGGTCCACCTGCTCTGAGGCTGCAGACATCAATCATCTCGGATCAATCGGATCTTATACGATCGGGCTGATTGACACTCCCTGCTAGCGGCCAATCTGCAGGTGGTGGCATTGCACAAGCAGTTCACCACAACTGCTTGTGTAATGATATACGTCGTCGGCATTCATCGATGTCTGTCGGGACATGAACCACTGAGCAAATCATGGACAGACTGATGATAAATCGGCCCCAGTGTGTAAAACATTTTAAAAAAAACTTTACAATTTAGTTTTATTTTCAAATGTATTTCTTTCTCTTGGTATCCTTTGTTGAAAAGTAGGGAGGAAGATGTAGTAGCATGCACGTGAATGGAGTAATTGGTATCAGTTTTATAACTATGTTATACATTTATATAAATGTGTATGCTTCCCATCTAGATTTCTCTAACAAAGAATACAGTGAGAACAAAGTAAATGTGATAACATAAGTAAATGGAAAACTTTTTTTTCAATTGTAAGCTCTGTCTAAATCATGAATGCAAAATGATGGCTTTCATATCCCTTTAACATCAAAATATATATCTCAAATACTGCTAAATCAATACATTAATTTAAACCATTTACGAAATCTAGAGAATCTCAATTTACATTTTAAACCCTCTATCTGTTTAATAGGCATTACAGTAAACGTATTAGTCTTACACCCATGATACATCATTGTATGTCTAGATACAGTATGTAGAAGATTCACAACCAGAGAAAGTTGCTAAGAAAGTGTACACAGTAATAGCACTCACTCCCTCAAATGTTAAATTATATACGTATGGTGTGGGAGATAAATTGGGAAATAAATACACGCTATTAAGCTATCCTAGTATTAATATACAGCAATAAATATCTTGTATTATTGGTGTCACTAAAATGATACAGCAACCTCATTTACCAACAACGATTATTGGTTTCTAAAGATATTACTGAGCGGTTACAATATATTTATACAATATTAGATCTCAGTATATTTGGAGGCAGTGTATAAGATACCTTGATACATAATATCTCTTACCATCTCTAAGTGTTATCTTTGGCTTGAAATCGCACTATCCAATTTACAACAGCTAGATTACCTATATCCAAACTGTAGAATAGTATCATTCGGTGATACTACTAGTGCAATTGGCACGCTCACTGTTACACACATATACATCACGCAGTAGATTTTACAGCATTAATTTTAATTTTACTACAACATGTAAAATAGCCAGTGGATATTTTAATTATCAAGTAGCGATTACTAACATGGCTCTTATGATACTCTACCTACTAATCTAGATGGTTTAAGCATAACTAGATAAAGTATTACACTTAATACTAATAGGTACCGAATACAGACCATATTGAGGTCACACCGTGTGTACCAATACAGTTTTGCTTAACCACAACTAATATTATATCATTACCCCGAATGAATTCATAAAGACTTATCTGATAATTTAAGTCATATTTAAATTCGCCTGGTATTATCCAGACGATCTTACCTATCACATCTACTAGTCCTCTAGGGTTTTTAAGTGAGCCCAATTTTTAATCAATTCTTATTAAAGTTTGTGGGCTCCATGTACTAAGCAGTCAGCGTGCTACCCGCAACAAATCTCGCGTCCAAACTCGCAAACTGATATGTACAAAGCCGTCAATTATGTAAAAACTCGCATCTTTAAAATTGCGAGCGTACTTATCCGCCATACCTCGCTACCTCTCCATTTTTTACTGTAATTAGACACATTTGACCACCAACTCGCCAAAAACGAATGTACTAAAAAATCTATTTGTCCGCTCGCGTCAATTTCCGCTCCCACCTCGTTATTTTTGCCTCACCACCTTTTAGGTGGCGGGCAAGGTACAAAACAATAGGAAAGTCACTCTAGACGCCAGTCTAGACATATATAAAAGGCAGTAATATCAGCATTGTACTTACATTGTTCATTTCAGCAGCTATGGAGAGAATTCTGTTTTTGTTTATTCTCCGTTTGATGCAAATCCGGGCTAGAAGACAGAATACTGGAAATGTAGCTAATCGATTGGTTAGAAGAAGGAGAGTTCGTGTCCCCCGTGTATTCCTTCCACGGGTTGGTTTGCACGGCCTTTCTGACCGAGAGATCATACAAAGATTCCGGCTTGATCGTGAATCGATATTACACCTGTATCGAGAGATTGAAGATCATTTGGAGCCGATGACTGCTCGTTCACAAGCTATTCCGGGACTTCTGAAACTATTAGCGGCATTGCATTTTTTTGCAACAGGCTCCTTTCAGGCAGTTTCTAGCGTCATTATTGGAATGAGTCAATCTGCTTTTTCACGCCACTTATCCAAAGTAATAGGGGCTATGATGGTTATTTTTCATCGATATGTTTGTTTGCCATCTACCCCTGAAGAATGGCAATCTATCAAGTCAAATTTCTATAGGATGGCTGGGATGCCCAATGTCCTAGGTGCCATAGACTGTACCCATGTTGCTGTAAGACCACTTCAAGCTCGTGAGGAGATCTATAGGAATAGAAAGCATTTCCATTCCTTGAATGTCCAGATGGTCTGTGACCCCCACATGAGGATTATCAGTGTCCGTTCTAACTTTCCTGGCTCCTGTCATGATTCTTACATTTTAAGGCAGACTGGGTTATACCGGAAGTTCGAGGACGGAAATATGCCTGACGGATGGCTTCTAGGTAAGCATATTGAGAGGACTTTCGGTCTTTTGAAAATGCGGTTTCGATGTCTTGATCGTTCTGGTGGTGCTATGCAGTATGCACCAGAGAAAGTTGCCAAAATTATATTGGTTTGCTGCATACTGCACAATATTGCAATTAAAAGAGGCTGTCCATTAGAAGATGAAGATCCAATAGATGCTGATGATTTACCAGAAGAAATATGTGTAGAACAAGCTAATAGGCGTGGAAATGCAACAAGGGACATGGTTTCAGAACAATATTTTGTGTTTGAGGATTAAAGTTTCAGTTGATCAATAAAAAACTTTCTTTATTAACTTGTCTCCATTTTTTTTTAAGAGTTAAGGTTATTAAAAATCACTCATGATAAACAGTTAAATACATAACAGTTGTTGCTCTTCAATTATCAAAGGTTTCAAATAAATAAAGTTTATGATCAAAGTTATTACAGACAATATATTATAGGTAATACATTGTCTTTGTGACATCACACTAGTGTCTACAGCTGCTCTCACTCTTTTACATATGTGATTATTGTAATGTAATCCCTCCATAGCTGATGCTAATTCATTGTATTGTGTCATTGAATTGTAGCTGTAACAAGCGACAGTATATTCAACAGTGCTTTATGTTATCAGATTGGATTTTTGAGTTAAAAAAGACTTGCTAATTTTATTTGTTTTATTCTAACCTCTATTTTTAACAGCTACTAGGTTTTCACATATTCAAATAAATACCTTAAGGGCTTACTCTTAGCACTTATTTTCTTAACCTTTATAATATATTTTTGCATTCAAGATTTGTTAAAAGAATAGTGGCATATAGAAAATAATGGCAAAATAAATTATTTTATTACAAAATTATAATCTTTAAACATTATATATTAACAATTGTAAACCAAATTAACTTGTTATACATATAAACACATCTGAAAAAAAAGGAAATGTTTAGAAACCAAATAACAATTGTAAACCAAAATAAATTCTAATACATATAAACACATATGAAACAAAGAAAATGTTTAGAAACAAAATAACAATTGTAAACCAAACAACATTTTAATACATATAAACACATCTTAAAAAAATTAAATGTTTATAAACAAAATAAAAATTGTAAACCAAATTAAATTTTAATACATAAAAAAACACATCTGAAACAAATAAAATGTTTAGAAACAATAACTATTGTAAACCAAAGTATAAATGTTAATACATATCAACACATCTGAAACAAAGAAAATGTATAGAAAACAAATATCATTTGTAATAACTATCAACATCGATATTTACAAACCTTCATAAAATACATTAATCTACAGATACATTATATTTTTCTCTATTTTTCGGGGATACATATCTATATCAATGCGCTAATGATTGACATAACGATTAATCACGTCATCGTCTAACATGTCGCGTCCTGAACCTTTTGGTGCTGGAGAATTGGTGATATTAGTTTATGCCATGGATAAATATTTCCCTAAACGGATTGGTGGTGTGAGGGGAGTGAGACAGGAATGCAGAGACAAAATTATATACGAGATGCTGAGAAGAATGCATCGTATTTCAAAAATTAAAAGAACAAGACGACAGTGTCTTAGAAAATATAGTGATTTGAAGAGAAGAGAACCGAAGTACTATAAATCGATTCGAAGATTGATAAGGACATGTAAGTTTCAAAATTATATATGAAATAATTTTTAATAATATAAAAAAAGGGTTTATTTTTGAACTGCGTCATCATTGACGAATCCAGGAAAATAATATTTCCTGAGTGTTACTTTGACTATATTAGTATATACAATTGCAAAAAGTTACAAAAGTAAGCATGCAGAACTGAGTTAGTAGATTAAAATTTAACTATATTACTATATACACTTAAAAGGTTAGAAAACTTAGCATACAAAAATGAGATAGTAGAGTAAAATATAACTATATTAGTATATACCATTGAAACATGCAGAACTGAGGTAGTAGAATAAAATATAAATATATTACTATATAACATTGAAACATGTTAGAAAAGTAAGCATGCAGAACTGAATGTTTTGAAAACCAAAAATTACTTGGAATAATTAATTAAAAAAATTTTATTAAATTTTTTTATTATATATATGTTTATAGATATGAGAAGTAGGAGAATGAAGTGTGCACACCCACCACGCTACTTAAGGTCAATGTTGGTGCAAACCCCCAGAAGTGAAGCTCTTTCTCCACCTTTGCCAATAACACTATTGGATATTGAATTATCTCCAAATCCATATGAAATTTGTCATAAAGAGACACAGACAGGTAATGACTTATTATTTAAATTTTAAATCATATATTTTAGGTTTTGGATTAAAAAGTTTTAGCATGCAATATTAATCAAGTTGCTAATTTACTTCTATTATCATTTTTTTCATCATTAACTTTCTATCTTTATTTGAAAAAGAGGGCATCTAAGCTAAGGAGCCAGACAATTTTTGGTTGAGCACCATGGACAGCACTCTTTGATTGGTTCTGTCCAATTAGCAAGTACAACACAGTTGGTTCACCAAAAATGGGCTGGCATCTAAACTTAGATTCTTGCTTTTCAAATAAAGATACAAAAAGAATGAAGTAAAATAGAAAGTTTATTTAAATTGCATGCACTATATGAATCATGAAACTTAGAAATTGGTTTCTATGTCCCTTTTAATGATTATTATTATTATTGTTTTAAATAATATATACAAGGTTTTTGATTTAATAGTTTTCTATCTTTATCTTTGTAATTTCGTTCATAGATATTACCATGGAAGACATGGAAACTAGTATGGAAATGGAAGAATTTCAAAATACTGATAGTGTGACAATATTTGAAGCATTGACTTCAGATGATACTCAACCAAGGATAGAAGTTTTACCAACAATGATGGTAGATAAAGGTATGTTTCATACTCAGTAATCTTAAATCTAAGAAAATACAAGTTTTAACTAATACATATATTGTATATTTCAAATAGGAGTTGGCTCAGATGAAAGCTTTAAAGGAGTGGACATAAGTGTAGAAGCTAATATAGTAGATAACGTAGATAACAGCACATCAGGAGGTAATATTTGTGATGAAAAACCCTATCATACATTGAATATGTATATGACAATTGAATTAAAATTTGCTTTTCATTTATTTTTCTACAGATTTATCTTCAACATCAACTATTGAAACTGCAGACAAAAGTACTCAGAGTTGTCTAGAAGATCATGTTAAACAAAAAATTTCTAAAATTAGGGCAACTTTGGGAATGTTAATGGAGCAAGTAGATTTTTTATACCGTAAATATGTAATTTGATTTCATTTTTTGTTTTGTCATGATTAATAACTGAGAAAAACTTTTGTGTTGAAGAATCAAAAGTGAGTTTGAATGTATGTAAATAAACGTTTTTTTTGGCCATAAAAAAATTTGTCTTTATTAAATAATAACATTTTAAACTTAAAGGGACACTGTATCCAAATTTTATCTTTTGTGATTCAGATAGAGCATGCAATTTTAAGCAACTTTCAAATGTACTCCTATTATCAAATTTGCATGCTCTATCTGAATCACAAAAGAAAAAATTAGAGTACAGTGTCCCTTTAAAATACACAAAAAATAACTTAGTAAACAATATACAGAGTAAAAAAATTAACAGTGACTAACATTTTAAACTTAAAGGGACACTGTATCCAAATTTTATCTTTTGTGATTCAGATAGAGCATGCAATTTTAAGCAACTTTCAAATGTACTCCTATTATCAAATTTGCATGCTCTATCTGAATCACAAAAGAAAAAATTAGAGTACAGTGTCCCTTAAAAATACACAAAAAATAACTTAGTAAACAATATACAGAGTAAAAAAATTAACAGTGACTAACATTTTAAACTTAAAGGGACACTGTATCCAAATTTTATCTTTTGTGATTCAGATAGAGCATGCAATTTTAAGCAACTTTCAAATGTACTCCTATTATCAAATTTGCATGCTCTATCTGAATCACAAAAGAAAAAATTAGAGTACAGTGTCCCTTTAAAATACACAAAAAATAACTTAGTAAACAATATACAGAGTAAAAAAATTAACAGTGACTAACATTTTAAACTTAAAGGGACACTGTATCCAAATTTTATCTTTTGTGATTCAGATAGAGCATGCAATTTTAAGCAACTTTCAAATGTACTCCTATTATCAAATTTGCATGCTCTATCTGAATCACAAAAGAAAAAATTTGAGTACAGTGTCCCTTAAAAATACACAAAAAATAACTTAGTAAACAATATACAGATTAAAAAAATAAACAGTGACTAGATAATAAAAAATGTTCACTCCAGACGTCGCCTCTTTGGGTCTGTTGTCGCCTCCCTTTCACTGACAATAGCCAACAGAGATTGTAATGTCCTTTCGCTGATGCTCAAAGCTCTGTTAATTTGATGGTTTTTCTCTTCATCCATCTGCCTCTGCCACTGGAACATCTCTCTTTGCAGCTGTAATTTCTGCATCTCTATCTCATTCCTTTGCCTTTCTATTTCCACATTTTTTTCTGACAGAGCAGCCCAGCGTTCAATATTAGTGTTAATAATATTTTGCATTTCTCTGTGGTCCTCTCTGTATTGCCTTGCCAGTGTCAACATTTCCCTCAATGCAACATCGCCCAATTGTCCTTCTGCCGGTGTATTGTCAATATTTACACCACCTGTTTGCAGTGCAATTGGTGGTGCCTGTGTTTCAACAGGTTCCTCGATGTTTTCTGGTGTGTGAATTTCATCCGGTTGCGCATCTCCCAAATCTTCAAGAATATCTGGAGTCTCACTTCCATCATGCCCTCCTGGTGGTTCATCTTGAATGGGATTTTCCACTATCGGCATGAGATTGATAGTGATCTCCCTTGATGAGTTTTCTTCTTCTAGATCAAGACATAACAAATTGTTAGTAAATAAAAATAAAATGTTATAAAAACACTTGCAGAAATAGAATAGAAGGAGAGAGCAGATACAACCGTCATACAACAATTTAAGTTATATTATATATATATACATATGTGATACATACCATCAAATAATGGAGATGAATGTCCAGTCAATCCCTGGAAAAGACGTCCCAAATCACCTATAAACAAATAAATAACATAAAAATAAATAAATAAAATGTTTTTTTGTCAATGTAACGATATATTCAAAATTATTAATGGAAATGTATTTTGCAATTAACTGGACACTGAAGCAAAAATAATCTTTTTGAGAATAAGATATATTGCATGGAATTTCTATCAGCTTTCTTATGTAATACTATGATCAATTCTCAAAAAGAAAATAATGATAAATTTTAAAAAAATTAGAAAGTTGATTAAAATAGCATGCATGCTCTACACGAATCCTCATTTAAAAAAATTTGTACAGTGTCCCTTTCATGAAAATCTATGATCATTGCTATTTGAACTTCAAATTACATTCCATCTGTAAAAGATCTCGAAATAGAATATGTCAATAATGACATTTGACATTTAAAAAAAAATAAAAAAATTGAGAGATAAAAGAGATAAAACACACAACATTGAAATTATTCATTTGTAAAGTACTTACCAGTTGATCTACCAACACCAGTTTGTGGAGTGCTGGTCCTTAGATCAGGAAGTGTGTCCGCCGAGGAAGTTGTGTGTGTAACATTAGATGATGAGCGTATTAATTGTCCATGTGTAAAACTGTCCGAAGGTCTGGAAACAGCTGCACTGGGTGGTCTTGAAACCGCAGAAGAAGAAGTAGAACAAGTGGGCACTTCGTTACTCCTCACAGGCTCTGCTGTTGTTGGCATCGCTTTAAAAAAAAAAAAAAAAAAAAATTAGGTTTATTTTTATTTCTAGTTGAAACTGAAAGCTAAAAGTGTTAATAATAATAATTACAGCAGTGAATGCAGGCTCAATCATTAAAGGTACATGCCAACCACCTTTTTTTTATGATTTGGAAAGAGAATGCAGTTATAAACATCTTTATAATTTACTTATATTATCTAATTTGTTTTATTCTCTTGATATTCTTTGTTGAAAAGCATTTGATTGATGCACAAAGAAGCCTCGTGTGATTGGCTCAACATGTGTATTTATTTTTCTTCAACTAAGAATATCTAGAAAATGAAGCCAAAGAAATAATGGAAGTAATATGTTGTTTAAATTTCAATTCTCTATCCGAATCATTAATAAAAGATTTTGGGTTTAGTGGCCCTTTAAAGGGACATGAAAAAATATAATTACCTTTACAAATTGCATAAGAAAATGCTTTTTTAAAAATATTTAAATGTATTATGTTTTTGCATTCATTGGATTTTTATACTTTGAGGAAAAGCAAATCTATACAGGCACAGTAAATGATCATTGGTTGATGCACATAGATGGTTCATGTGACTGCGTCAACTATGTGCATAGCTATATCTAAAAAATGTATGTTTATAAAGCGGAGAACAATTTGGAAAGATGTTAACAATAATATTCTATAGTCAAATAACGCAACATGGAAGTCAATAGATCAGAAATTTAAGAAGGCATGTGATCTGGGGTTAGTCTCATAATTAATGTCGGACATACAATATTATTTTAATAGTTTCAAATTACATTATTTCTATTGTCATTATCTCTTTAAGGTTTCTATGCAATACTGGTTTGAAAATAAACGCATGGGTGTTATCTTCAGGGATCACTATATTAATAATCAACAAATCTTTAGTTCCGTTAGACCATTAAAAAAAAGGCAGTATAACAATACTATTATTGTACAATCCCTTATACATATATGCGACATAAATGATTACAGTATTTGGGGCCTAAATGGCTTGTACAATCCCTTATACATATATGCGAGATAAATTATTACAGTATTTCGGGCCTAAATGGCTTGTACAATCCCTTATACATATATGCGACATAAATGATTACAGTATTTGGGGCCTAAATGGCTTGTACAATCCCTTATACATATATGCGACATAAATGATTACAGTATTTGGGGCCTAGATGGAATATAGGATACTGAAGCGTAAGAAGTCAGATAATGTTATTTTAAAGAAATATATATTGGAGACAATAACCTATCATAACTTTAAAAAAACATTTACGTCAACTATGATGTACATTTACCTCTTAAATCACTGTCACAATCATCGGTTATGCCAGTGATGATCTCTGGTCCCAGACGCTGAACAAGCTTCTGCTCATAGTCATTGAGGTCTGCCACATATGCTGGTCCACCTCCGGTAGCACGTGCCGAATTTTTCTCTCTGGCCAATTTAGCTTTGGCGAAGCGTTTAATGTCGTTGTAACGCTTCTTCAGCTGATCGACATCCTTTTTTCCTGGACCCTGGGCACTAACAGCGTCGCTGATCCTTTGCCAGATCTGCTTCCTTCTAGAAAAATTTGTCTGTTTGACACGACATCCAAACAAATAATCATAAGAGTCAATAATCATGTCAATCAAAACGACGTTTTGCTGATGAGAAAAGTGAGGATTCTTGGATTTTGAAGCGGTTTCAGATCCAGATGAAGCCATATCGAAATTGTAAATAAAAATCACAAAAACGAGCGCTCTGTAATTACTCTCCAAAAATTTTGGAACAATAATACAGTTGTTTAGAAAACTTGTCCATTTATAGGAGCAAAATTCTATTCCCGCGTCTACTATGACGTTCATGACACCTTACATGTCACGTGTTAACAATTGGCCAGACAATTGAACTGAAAGTTAAGTACATCAGCTTATTCGCGGCGAGCGAGGCGTCAAATTTATCAATATTCCGCCACTGCTCGCGGCGGGCTAGACGTGTCTATTTATTGTGGGATTATTAGTACATAGCTACAGCGGACACCATTTCGCCCGCGGCGAGTAACGGCGAGTTTAGCCGCGTCTAAAATGACGGATGAATTGACGGCTTAGTACATGGAGCCCTATGTTTTAATGTGTCATTTTTTTCTATACATATACCACACCATACGTATATAATTTAACATTTGAGGGAGTGAGTGCTATTACTGTGTACACTTTCTTAGCAACTTTCTCTGGTTGTGAATCTTCTATGTAAATTGGTACACAGCACCCCAGGGCAATATAGATTATTAATAAGGCCAAGCCGATACGATTATTAGCCCAACCCTCAATACCAATAGTAGTGCCATTGCATCTTTTCTCTCTACAAAATAGATACAGTACAGTGATGTGCAGTCACTAGAGGCAGGTGAGGCAGTGCTTCACCTCTCATATGGGCAAAAATATATATTTTTTTATTGGCTTTAAAAAAATAAAATAAAAAAATTGCAATTTTTTTCCCCAGCATTTTTTTTCTTCACAGCTATATGTTGTGCAATGAAGAGGCACAAGCAGGTCTGCCCACCATTACACAACATGCTGCGCCATCTACTGGATGACAGTGGTTAAGATCATTGCATGGCCCATAAGTGCTTTATTTGAGGCAGTCCTATTTGGGCTGAACCAATCTAGTGAGAGGCATTAGTAAGTGGAACTTAGGGTTGGGGCTGGATGTTAAATCATATAAAACAAAACAAAAACGGAAAAAAACTACTTTAATTTATTTTGTTGCTGTGCTGTGAAGCTGCTAGCTTTTGCTAAATTGAAAAAGAGAGTTCTGTACTTCCCCTCTAAGTGCAGTGGAATGTGCCACTGTCACTTCCTTAAAGGGCCACTAAACCCAAAATCTTTCTTTCATGATTCAGATAGAGAATAGAAATATAAACAACATTACAATTTACTTCCATAATTTATTTTGCTTCATTTTATAAATATCCTTATTTGAAGAAAAAGCAATGCACATGGGTGAGCCAATCACATGATGCTTCTATGTGCAGCAACCAATCAGCAGCTAGTGAGCATATCTAGATATGCTTTTCATCAAAGAATATCAAGAGAATAAAACAAATTAGATAATATAAGTAAATTAGAAAGATGTTTAAAATTGCATTCTCTTTCTAAATCATAAAAGAAAAAATGTGGCTGGCATGTCCCTTTAATACAGACAGAGGCAGAGCAGGAAGAGATTCAGTCAATAAGCAGTGTTTAAGACACATCTTTGAAGTAAGTTCTACAACATTAGATTTCACTGAAAGGGATTCTGTTAGTGAAAATTATAATTTAATGAATGTGGTTTAGTGTTTTTTTACTCTTTTACAGCAGGGTCGTTTTTGTATTTTGTTTCCTCAACCTTTACACCCACTAACTTAACAGCTTGCCTTCACTTTCTGAACTCTCTGTAGCTCTGCTGTTTTATTACTTAAAATGCAGTGGTCTCTCTCCCTCCCCCCTTGTGTGTCTCTCTATCTATCTATCTATATCTATCTATCCATCTCTCTCCTTATGTGTTGTTCTCATTACTTAAAAATGCAGTGGTCTCTCTCCCTCCCCCCTTGTGTGTGTCTCTCTCTCTCTCTATCTATCTATCTATCTATCTATCTATCCATCCATCTCTCTCCTTATGTGTTGTTCTCCCCATGGTCTCTCTGTCTCTCTCCCTCCCCCCTTGTGTGTGTGTGTCTCTCTATCTATCTATATCTATCTATCTATCTATCCATCCCTCTCCTTATGTGTTGTTCTCCCCATGGTCTCTCTGTCTCTCTTCCTCCCCCTCTGACTCTCTCATCCCTTATGCGTCTCTCTAACCCTCTGTGTTTGATTGTGTCTCTCTCTCTTTCTCTAACCCTCTGTGTGTGATTGTGTGTCTCTCTCTCTCACTCTCTCTCTCTCTCTCTCTCTAACCCTCTGTGTGTGTCTCTCTCTCTCTCTTTCTCTTTCTCTCTCTCTAACCCTCTGTGTCTCTCTCTCTTTCTCTAACCCTCTGTGTGTGTGTCTCTCTCTCTCTCTCTTTTTCTCTCTCTCTCTCTCTCTAACCCTCTGTGTGTGTCTCTCTCTCTCTTTCTCTCTCTCCCTCTAACCCTCTGTGTGTCTCTCTCTCTTTTTCTCTCTCTCTCTCTCTAACCCTCTGTGTCTCTCTCTCTCTCTCTCTAACCCTCTGTATGTCTCTCTTTCTCTCTCTCTCTCTAACCCTCTGCATGTGTGTCTCTCTCTCTCTCTCTCCTTCTCTAACCCTCTGTGTGTCTCTTTCTCTTTCTCTCTCTAACCCTCTGCGTATGTGTTTCTGTCTACCTTTTATTTATTTAATTAATGAGTTGGTAGTGCCATCTGATGGTGTGGCTTTATTTAAAGGGGTGGGGTCAAGCTCCCCACCATCTTTAAATTTCACCAGCCGCCACTGGATCAAGACATTTTTATATTTACTGAATAATGAAAGAATCTATAAGCATAATTTGCAGCATTAAAGTAAAAAGTATGTTTTAAACAAATATTTTAATGGGCATGGATTTCTAGATCTCATAATCAGAGCAAGCATTGTGTTATCTGGCAAGTGTTTCTGTTACAATCCTTTAGACTAAAATCAGATGTGTACTAATTGACCAGTTTTCCAAGACACCATTTAAAGGGACATGAAACCCATATGTTTTCTTTCATGATTTAGAAAGAACATGCAATTTAAATAACTTTCCAATTTACATCTAATATCTAATTGTCTTCATTCTTTTGATATCCTTTGTTGAAAATCATATCTAAATATGCTCAGTAGCTGCTGATTGGTGGCTGCACATAGATACCTCATGTGATTGGCTCACCCATGTGCATTGCTATTTCTTCAACAAAGGATATCTAAAGAATGAAGGCGTATCCAAGCCACTGCCTCACTAGCCTCTGACGTCACTGCACGTCACTGATACAGTATGTGCCAAACTTCCCTTTTTAATATTTCTTAAATGTTCAGCCCATCTGGTTTTACATTTTCTACAGGTGCGACCAATGTATTGTAATAAAAACACCACAAATCTAGAAGTACAATTCATATGAGATTTAACTGGAAATATTTGCCTGTAGTACTAGACTTAAATTCAGATGATTGTTTCATAAGATATGGGCATGTGCTATATCCCTTTCTATTGCATCTTATCACCTTATTACATAGAAACATCGAATTTGACGGTAGATAAGAACAAAAAAGGCCCATTAAGTCTACCCATATTACATTACTTTTCCTTAGGATAGCCTTATGCGTGTCCCAGGCATTTTTGAATTCCTTTACAGTCTTTGTGTTTACCGCCTCAAATGGAAGTTTATTCCATGAATCCCCAGGGCAAAGGCTGTGGCAGATCACCTCATTTTAACAGTGCCCTTTTTGGCTGTTTGCTATTAGCAGAAGCTGAGCCGACAGCCTCATAGGAGATGTTTCTTTGCGACTGTGAATCCCCCTTCCTATTGGTTAGTCCACACCAGAGGATTCCTGTAGAAATATTGTTGGTACAAATATGGTGGCAGGATGTTCTTCCATAGTGGCCATCATGTAGTGAAGCAACTATTGATTGCAGGAAAAGATGGACCCCCTAGAGCAGTGCTTTCCAAACTGTGTGTTGTGACACATTAGTGTGTCGGCTGCAGTGTGTAGGTGTGTCCCTGCTTCAGCACCAATTTTTTAATTTAATTTTTTTTCCTCCTGCACGCTACGCATATCACATGATTGGAACCTAGTGGGTTACAGATCATCTTAACCTATTGGCGCAGCACAGTGGGAACTGAAACTATTCCCCTTGGCGGCACATTGGCTCCTGACTGCACGTGTAGTCTCCTCAATTGACTTGTGACTACATGTGTAGTCAGTGAGTGGGACAGCAGTGTGTTTGCAGCCCGGGCAGTAGTCAGACTTGCAGAGCTCTGAGGGCGGTAGCTTAAACGCTAAGCTGAAGTCAGAAGTCAAAGTGTTGTTTTTTTTGCAGCTAGCTCCCAGTAGTGCATTGCTGCTCCTGCTCTTGATAAATGGATAGGAAGTGGAAGCTTAAAAATGCTTGATGATGAAATGCGAGTGTCTTTATCTAATATTCCACCAAATATTCAGAAACTGTGTTCATCCCATCAACCTCATACATCCCATTAAAATAGTAAGTAGTTATTAAACAGTTATTATTGTTATTACAATTTTTTTTTCATTCTTGCACATACATTCTGTTGCTTGTAAATATATTTTGTTATTATATAATTTATGTATTTGTCCGTATCTCTTAAAACAAGTTAGTTTAACCTCCTGTTTGCTAGTACAACTGAATTACTGTGTCACAAAATGATGTAGGTCTAAAAAGTGTGTCACCAACATGAAAAGTTTGGAAATCTCTGCCTTAGAGACACAGGCCATTGAGACTTCTGAGACCCCGGTAGTTACGCCCCTGTGTTTGAGGGGAGATATCATAGTATGGTTGACATCTCAAACCACAATATTGAGGACACAATGTCCTTGCTTATGATACTGTGAGCATAGTTCTTCAGTTGCAGACCTTAGGACCCATTAAGATTTTCAAGATATCTGAAGTGTTAGCTGCTCAGTATTTGTGGTTTATCTAATCTACGGCTTGATAAATTTAAATATAAATAAAAACAGGAGTCAGTCAGACTATTTAAAAATGAGCCACACATCTTTTGAAGCCATTGGAGGAATATATATATATATATATATATATATATATATATATATACATACATACATACATACATACATACATACATACACACACACATATATACACATGCACACACACAGTATATTCTGTATGTATTCATTATGTCTACTTTCTTTAGGTGCACGTCTGGAATTGACTGTTCATCCTCAGACTGCTAAATTGGGATCCAATATCCTAATCCCTTGCAAATTTGATGTGGGTAAACCTGTAGACTCACAATTTCTGGCAATAATTTGGTACTTTCAAGGAAAGAAGATCTTGAGCTATGATGATGTTGTTAGGACATCACATCCTAGGTTGTCCTTAAACACAACTCTGACAACATCTGGGGTTGCTTCTCTGTCACTTTCCAATGTGCAAATATCTGACAATGGAATCTACAAGTGTTTAGTGGTTTATAGTCCAGAACAAATGGAGAAGGAAGTCACGGTTGATGTTAATGGTAAGAATTTTACCTGTCTGAGAACTACCACAGATTGGGTCATCATCAAGATTTCTTATGAATTTACAGATGAAAAGTAGATAAAAATAACAAACGTATAAAATATTTATTCCGTTCTATAGTGCCAACCATTAAAAAAAGAAACAAAATACAAAATATATAAATGACAATATATATAAAATGAGCCTTGCTCAGGCTGTGAGATTATGACTAAAGTATACTGGAATTAACTTGATAAAGTATGTAAAACATACAGGATTAAATAGATATATACACACATTACAAAAATGATGATGATAAACTGTATATAAAAAACAAATTGTAATTGGGCAGTTTATATAATTACTTCTACAATTAATATTAGTAATAGAGATCTGTAGTACAATGCATATACACAGCATTAGCATTATTATTATTTATAAAGCACTAGCAGATTACGCAGCACTATACAAATATTAAAACATTACAGGGATTAATTACATACACAAACAAGTACAGTAGGGGTACGTTACACTTGTAGGTGCAATAATTGAGTTATACAAAGTAGAGGAACATTAGTACAATCTATATATATATACTAGCTGTTGCCTGCGGATTTGTAAAAAATAGCGAAAAACTCGACCACTCGAAATGACGTGTGCCCTCACTTCTGTGCCTGTTCGCTTTGCACACTCGCTGACATGAACTTCTTGAGTTTTTGTTAATTCTCTTGTAATCTAAATACCAATTTTAGTGTCTGTAACATCTTTGTTTTTTGAGATATAGGTATCCTCATAAATCAGCCCCCCCCCCCCTTTTAACCCCCCTTAAGTGGATGTTAGGGAAATGGTAAAACATATGTTTCTTTATTTTTCAAGGAGACTCTAAATTCCAATTTTCACGCCTGTGACATCTTTTGTTTTTGATATATAGGTATCCTCATAAATCAGCCCCCCCCTTTTGACCCCCCTTAAGTGTATTTTCAGGAAATGTTTAAACACGTATTTCTTTATTTTTCAAGGAGAATATAAATACCAATTTTCACGTCTGTAACATAATCGGTTTTTAAGATATAGGTATCCTTACGAAAAATTGCACCCCCTTTTTCACCCCCTTAGGGACGTCATTTCTAAAAATCCTTCCTTAGTGGGTGCCTAGGTCATAAAAACAACGTACCTTCCAAATGTTACATTGCTTGGTTAAACAGTTTGAGCTGGGCGTTGAGTCAGTCAGGACTTCTTCTTTTATATATATTATTATATATCATAGGTTACAATATAATTTACTATTGTCTCCTCAGTAACTTCCCATATGTTCACATTTAGAATGAATGTCTACAGCCAAGGAATGCATAAAAACCTCTATAATGCTTCAACAAGTCTCAGCCTTAGAGAATACAATACCACTAAAATTAAATACATTTAAACATAACGTCCAGGGCTTTCCTTACAATATGCTGAATTAAATGAACACTATCTATTACAAGATTTATTGTATTGTTAGGTGAATTAGAACCCTAGACAAATATAATCCAGACTATAGGGGTAAGTACATATAAAAATTGGGCCTGTAATTATCTAATGCCCTTTCTTAATAAGGACTTTAAATGCAATAGCTGCTTAAATATAATTAAAGAATTTTTATACTTCCCACAAATATTTGCTTTCCAAGCCTCTAGTCAGCCTCTGTGTGCTCCTGGGTGTGACAGATCATTCTATGTACCTAAATACCATTGTTGCTGAACCTGCCTGTTTGCTGACTACCCTACCTGCCTTAACCCTTAAACTGCTGGACTGATCACTGTTGCTGAACCTGCCTGTCTGCATACTACTCTACCTGTCTTAACCCTTGATCTGCTGGATTATTTACTGCTGCCAATCCCTGCCTGCATGACCATTCTAGTGCTGTATTCCTGGACTGTTCGCTGTTGCCGCTGGGAACTGTCCTACCTGTGGTAAGTTCCATCTTCCTCATATCATTGACCTTCTCTGCTCTGGGATATTCCCTATCATTCGGCTCGACGCCGGGATAACAAGACTACTGGCCGAGTTCAGTCTGATAGAGGAGTATCCCATGAGCATTACATTATACTCGGGCCATGCAGCCAGATGAGGTGGCACGAGCTGTTTATCTTCAGGGACAGATGTTGGGAACCCATACCATTTCAATGTAGTAGTGTGGGAAACAGCACCTGTATCTTTCTGTCCTGTGGCAAGGAGCAGGACTAGCCAGGTCCCAATGTGACTTCAAATAAATGGATTTCCAGCCTCCAGGAAATAATTTAAAAGACCTTTATTTCTTTTTCACAGGGTCCATAAAACAATACGACAATGTTTCAAACCACACACTGGTTCTTAGTTATGTCTAATTTGTCTATGTACAGGTGTGCCTTTTATACCTGATACAACAGTCAATCTATACAATATCGCCATCTTGTGGTCATTTACTAAAATTACATGTGTACAATATAACAAAACCATTTTTTTACTTTTTCTGTATATTTCACATGTATTTGTTGCAGCAATATTTTTTTAAAAAAATTATAAAATTACAAACTGACCTACCTATACATATATCAAAAATCAGAATAATAGCTCAACAGATCTAGCTATTTTTTATGGTTTACAAGCTTCTTTATTAATTACAGAAATAAGGACCAATCAAAGTCTTTGTTGAGACCATTAGGTTCTAAAGTGTTCAATTTGTTTATCCAAAACATTTCTTTCTTTTTGAGCATATGTTCCATAATATGTCAGTTGCGATTTCAAGTAATAGATAAAATAGACAAACCTAGGAGAGGAGGTGACAGGGAACATATGCTCAAAAAGAAAGAAATGTTTTTGATAAACAAATTGAACACTTTAGAACCTAATGGTCTCAACAAAGACTTTGATTGGTCCTTATTTCTGTAATTAATAAAGAAGCTTGTAAACCATAATAAATAGCTAGATCTGTTGTGCTATGATTCTGATTTTTGATATATGTATAGGTAGGTCAGTTTGTAATTTTATAATTTTTTTAAAAAAATATTGCTGCAACAAATACATGTGAAATATACAGAAAAAGTAAAAAAAATGGTTTGTTATATTGAACACATGTAATTTTAGTAAAAGACCACAAGATGACGGTATTGTATAGATTAACTGTTGTATCAGGTATAAAAGGCACACCTGTACATAGACAAATTAGACATAACTAAGAACTAGTGTGTGGTTTGAAACGTTGTCGTATTGTTTTATGGACCCTGTGAAAAAGAAATAAAGGTCTTTTAAATTATTCCCTGGAGGCTGGAAATCCATTTATTATGGGAACCCATACCACAAAGTTGCAGAATATGGATTCCAAGCTAGAGGCTATTACCGCTCAGCTCTCCTTACTAGTTGCAGCGAGGGATTCCACTCCTGTTGCTACACCACCAGCCCCTACTCCCAGTACTCTGACTTCTTCCTCTGCTTCTGGAAGTATACCCCAGATACCCTTGCCTGACAAGTATGAAGGTACTACTGATTGCAGGGGCTTTCTAAACCAATGCAGGCTGCACTTCCGCAATGATCCTTACACCTTTCAGTCTCATCAGTCAAGGGTGACCTTTATCATTTCCTTGCTAAAGGACAAGGTCCTAGCCTTGGTCTCTCCTCTTTTGGAACAGAACGCTACACTCCTGCATGATGCTGATGAGTTCATATCTGCTTTGTCTTCTACTTGGCCGTACCTCTGCTGCAGAATATTCTCTCCTGGATCTCCGCCAGGGCAATAAAACTGTGGCACAATTTGCTGTCGAGTTCCGCACCTTGGCACTTGAAACCACCTGGAATGGCAGTGCTCTCAAGGCTGCCTTTAGGAGGGGTCTCCATGAACGCATCAAAGATGAACTCACTTATCAATCTGGACTCTCGCTTTCAGGAAAGGCAAGCCGAGAGAGACAGAACAAGGAGGGTCCTTCCCTCCCATCCTCCTATTCGCCCAGTTTCGTCAGCATCCGCTACCCCTTCAGCAGCTCCAGTTACCTCAGTAGAGGAACCCATGGATCTCTCCTCCTTCAAACCCTCAGAGTCTGAAAGGCAGAGAAGGAGACTGAATCTATGTTTTGATTGTGGATCTAACACCCACCAACTAAAGGACTGTGACGTTCGACCGGGAAAAGCCAATGCTTAGAGGATAACACTGGGGTACCTCTAAGCATGGTCGCAACTAAATCCCCTCACTCCTCTCGGATCCTGGTACCTGTTACCCTTACCTTCCTTCAGAATACTGTCCACACTCAAGACTTCATTGATTCAGGGGCAGCTGGAAACTTCCTGGATCACCGTTTCATGATTCAAGCTGGTTTGCCTCTTCTGCAGAAAAGACTATGAGGTCCATTTATCAAGCTCCAAATGGAGCTTGAGGGCCCGTGTTTCTGGTGAGCCCCCTCCGCTCCTGGTCCGTGGGGACCCGGAATATGAGGTAGCTAAGACTCCAGATACAGGCGCAGACAGTTGCAATACCTGGTACATTGGAAGAGTTACTCCCTGGCAGATCGTTCCTGGGTTCCTGCCCGTGATGTGCATGCTCCATCTCTGTTCTCCAAATTCCATGATGCTCATCCTTTGGGGCTAACTCTGGTTCCCAGTGGGAACCCTGTAGGAGGGGGCTATGTCACGCTGTGCCGCTCTAGCCGTTGCTAGGGGCGCGGTGTCTCCTTCCTGCTCTTTGCCAGGGTCAGTGTCAGCTCAGGCGTCTCCTTCCTGCTCTTTGCCAGGGGCAGTGTCGGCTCAGGATGCGTGTGGAGCTGACGTTATCGCCGCACGCTCCTGATGCCGGTGGCATGTATCTAATCTGTGAGCTAGACTTCATAAATTGACCAAATATATTTAAATAAATATTCATGTGTTCATGGCTTATCATTTGGTCACTGTCTTATTAAAAATATATGTACATAGGCTTTAACATAGGGAGATATATTTTATATATACACATACATACATATACATACACACATCCATGCCCAATTTTATGCATGCATATATATTTGTTAATATCTTTTTATGCATTACTGGAAGGGGCATTTCTCCAGTATTTAAAAACAATGATTAATTTGGATTTCATGTGTGTAAGCAATGTATGTCTTAGCCTGTTAAAGTGTATAATTTGTTTTTCGGTAACAACTAAGGGTTTTGTGATCATAATAAATAAGTATATATATATATATATAGGGGGGCTTGTCCGACCGGCAGCCATGATGGGCCGAAAATTCAGAAGCTCTGAGAGTTGAGGAGACAATTGATCGAATATCTGCCTAATACCTTATAATCAAAGCATGAGAGTTAGTTATCTGGCTTTATGAGAGCGTTCTGTGCACAAGCATATAACTTTTACTGTAGAACATTTCAAGGGAACCTGACCAAGCGGACAGGAATCAGGCAAGGCCTAACATACTACATTCTCCTACCCTCCCCCGGCTTCCCCGGGTAAAGAAATACAAAAGTGCCTGCTGACACATATATAAAGAGTCAATATGCATCTAAAGGACGAGAGTCAAGACCCGGCTGCTTTACACCCTACGATCATCTTAGACAGATGGGAGGCCCGGGTACAACGGCTGCTAGATGACCATTTTAGCAGCATGAAAGACCTGTTTCTCCAATTACTAGAGACCCCACTGCCTGAAAACAACTCGGATAGAAACACTTCAGCACAGAAAAAGAGAACAACTCCAAATCTGCAGAGGGTTTTGATCCCAGTTGACACAGCTATACCCAAACTATACCCTGCCAAAGAGGCTAAGAATCTTTCTGACAAGACGCAGGCAGCAGAATTTAACGTGGCTGAATGTTCTGAGGAGAAAGCGCACATAACAACCCAACTTGAGCATTCTACGGGTATATATTTGAAATCTACAACTATAGGCATGACTACCCAAAACGAGACCTCTATTGACCTGCAACTAGCCATCATAGGAATCGTGAATCCTCCTAATTGGAACACACGACAACGCCAAAACCCTTCCCCACTACCAGACACATCAACCTTCAATATACCTCTATCACGTGAGAGGCGCACAGACAGCCTAAGGATGGACGTGGCTGATATCCTAGTCGGGTTGAAGCGGCGCAAGAGACTGAAGCAGGCGAGGTACAATTGCAGAGCCTCAAAACCACTGGACACTGAAATTTTCCAGGCGCAGCAACAACAACAGGCAGATATCGCAACTGAGCCCATTAAATCTGGGATCGGGTAAGAGGCATTACTCCTTCTCTCAGGTGTGACGAACTCCTAAGCTAACCCTGATGAGTGCCATGCTACCCATCTCCTAACAGTTAGATTTTATGATGGACACTCTCCGGAATACACATCTAGCACAGGACATTCATGTTTTAATAGTAAAGTTTATTAGTGCCCTCTTTGTTACAGTGCTAGGTTTCTATACCATGAGATAGAGCATATTAACAAATCATGTTTATATGAGTATATCCTTATCATACTGCTTTGGTCAATGTGCTGAAAATTGCCTTTTCTCTCTGCAGCTTATTTCCTGGTAGGTTTCTCCTTAAATATACATAACTATTTGTCTACTGCTTCCCATGCCGGATATATACCTTGACTTAAAGCCACCTCAGTGTATTTCCTCAGAAAACCTCACATAGGAAGCTACCTATCTAGTCTTTACTAATTATAATATTGCAGTTTTAATGTTGCACTCCTGAGTCCTATAGAAGTTAACACAAGTGGGATTATTGGTATACTCTTAGCAGGGTTACTCCACCTACATTCAGCAGCTGTGTAAGTGAAACTAACCATTTCTTAATATTTTGATGGTCCCAGTAGACCCCTTTGTCAGCGACCATGATGGTGGGGCCTGTTGTGTTCAGAGCAGAATAGTTATCTTTGAGTAAAACCCCTGCCACTATCATAGACAAATGACAGCCTGCTTACTCACAAAAGATCTATAATTTTTATAATTCAGTAGAGTTCCTAAAAGCAAAATATACCCTCTGGGTTTCTCTAATAAGACTTCTGATGAGGAATACTTAGCTCTACAAACTTAATGCATAACTTGTTATAAGCAACCCCCTATGGTTAATTTGAGCCAACTGTCTAACACCACCAAGATTTCCTGAGGGATCAGCGATACATAGTCATCTGCCGAATTAGTTTCTAAATCCTCCTCACAGTTCCATTGCTCCTTCTTTGGATCAGTATATAGTTAGCATGTTACACATGCAGTTTTAATAGCATCACAGCATAAGTCATTACAGCTATTATATATTCTACTATTATTATTAGCGTCTCACTTTAGATTTTTATTCAGTGTTATAACCACTATCGTTGCTGTTTATTTGTACCACATTATGAAACACGTTGTTTGTCCGCTGAATACTTAACTATAATCCCATGTCAATATTTATGTGTTAAGCCATTGAGTCATTTTCAAAGCAAAATCTGTGGAATATAAATGATAACGATGTGGAACACACTCAAGTTATCACATTAAGTGCTCGCTAACTACTAGCTAGACTGACAAGTAGTTTATCTACCTAGACTCTAGAACAGTATCTTATACTTACATCTCATGTTTTATAGCTTATACATGTAGAGCAACATTATGGACAGGTAGTTAGGTTCCTCATAACTTGTATTGCTCATAAGGGACATTGATCTATGTTTATTCTCATGTTTAAGCCTCCATGATGCAGAAGTATATACTAGAGGTCTGAGCATTTACATATCATCTAACTACTGTACATTGAAAAAGCAAGAATACTACCTCTTCCATATATTTCTATGCCCATATCCCTATCCCATATCCCTATGCCCATATCCCGTAATTAGTATATTCCCATTGATAAATTGCTGACTCATCCTCATATTTATCTTATACATACCTACTAATACGCTATATAATATTCTATCATGATTTCAGCACAAGCTAATATATATATGTTAACTAGACCAACACCCAGAATACTTATACACTTTAGACCAACACTTGCCAGTTTATGTTGAGGAGGACACTTATATCTGACCTAGTAGGACATGCCCCCCCCCCCCATCTCTTCCCATATTAAGCAGCTCTTGTCCGCTGAACTCCCCCCCCCCCCACATAATTTGGCCCATGAGTGGCCAGACAAAAGCTAACTCCCTATTTGTCACCATCATTAGATTTTTGTTAAATATAGGGACCATTAGATACTTGATATATAAAAAAAGAGGTCTCATTGTTATATGTCCTAGTTACTTATATTTACCATCAACTAGTTTATATTTCCCAATCACAATCCTAGAAATAATGACATAACCCATACCAGCGACTATTCTCTTACTATTGAGCCTTTTATGTTGAATAATAACAACCAACATTTATATGTATATGACACTGTTGCTAGTTAGACAATGATTATAAATATCAAATTGATACCTTACTGTTTTATTTCAAGCTTATTGGATATATGCGAATTGTATAATTACTCTTATCACTTCTGCTCCGTTTCTGGGCATATTTTATGTTGTATTATTGTTATTCATTACCTCAATAAAAAATATATTTACAAAAAAAAAAAGTATATATATATATATATATATATATATATACATACACACATACATACATACACATATATACATACATACAGACCTACATACATATAAATATATACTTCCCTTCCTATTTAACTTATTTATACATTTAAAACATGATTATTATACATATAGTTTCAGATTTTTGAAGTAACTATTTGTACATTTAAACATATGATTATTATACACACATAATGCAATACTGGTCATTTTACATGTACTTCCTTACACATTTAATGTATCTATACATTCAGATATGTGGTACATTATTTGTAAAGCATTTATCACAATTTTATGTCACAATTTTTATATACAATTTAAACTTTTTAACTTGTATATATATTTTTTTTTATATATATATTTTATTTATAATCCAACAGTGTAAATCATAAGCCTTTCGTTTTCCCTTGCAACACGCAGGATGCAAGGGAGACAAGAAAAAATAAAGACAAAGCATAAACATCAATTCTGTCTTCCACATACCAATACATCATTATAATCGAGAAAAAATGAATACCTCATATTTGCTCTATTATACTATTAACAAATATCCTTTAACAAACTCTGATGTCTTTATTCAAGGAATACTAACCATACACTGTTGGGGTTTTCATTACTTAGAAACAAAACAAACAAACAAAGAGAAAAAAAACTTGTATATTTTTACATTTCCTTCCCAAACAAATGCCTTTTGTTTGTGTGAACAGTCTGATCTTTGGTTACTTAGACCAGCAGGCATCTCATTAACATATGAGTGAGGGCAATTTGTTTGTAATTCTATTCACCAAAGCATAAACAAAATCTTAGACAATGGGACTCCTCTCTTTTTAGTAGGGACAAAGGGTCTCTTTTGTGTTGACAAACACCCCAGGTGACTTCCTCTAGAGGTAACTCTTGGTCATATGCTTTTGTTATGTTATATTGTTATTTTCTGAGTTATGGAGGTGTGGTAAATGTTAGCCAAATGCTCCTTTTAAAGCATTTGTGTTCAATTAAAATACCAGATACAAGATGATTTTAAATACATTTCCTGTATCAAATGAATTTTTCTTATAGTTTGATAAAATAATTATTCTGATATAGATAATTCCCCACAAGTGATGTAACATATTCCCCCTTTTCAAATTCTCTGGATGTCAGAGACATGCGGAGGGATTGACATAGCTTTGAGGTAATTTGTGGAGGAATGTTATTGTCAAACAGATGATTTTAGGTTCTTTTAGTTCCTTGCCAATAAATATGCAGACTCAGTATACTCGTCATCTGGTATCTTCAGTCAGCAGCCCCCCTTTAATTTCTGGCTGCCCTGCAGCATCAGGGGAGAGGAATCTCTGACTGAAAATACTAGACAGGTTTGGAAATTTCATAGTGGAGCCGGCAGCAAGATGTAGAAGAAGTAAGTGATGATGGATCGCATGTGGTCAACCTGTTATCGGATCCGGATAGAACAACAGATCCAAAAACCCTTGTATTGAGTCTTTGGGGTCGATTAATGAAGCAGCGGATGCTGCTTCCGACCCACTCTGCTTCAGGTCCGCCTGATATTCCCTATGATAAATGGACCCCTAAATCTCAATGGATCATACCAGGTATAGGTCAAATAACTGCCTGTCAAGCTGGGGACTTCAGTTCACCTCTGGGCTTGAGGGTTGCACTCCATTGTGGATTTGGTGCAGGAAGTGTAATCCTATAATAATCTCCTTTGAGTTTGGTACATTTTTATGCAATTCCAAGGCTCTCCTTTAATCATTGTGTCCTTTGGAAGCATGTTGACTTTCTCTTGAGGTTTATCAGAATGCCTTAAAACATTGTGGCATTTGTGAATCTTCAGTCCTGTGGACTCTTTAGGGGGTGGTATCCTCTTCCTCCTGGAGTTTGGTCACTGGCAGGATCTCCTCTGTCATCTGGTGTTCTTCTGCTCATCTCTGGTGGGATCACTGCTGTCATCTGGTGGGCTCCTGCTGTCATCTGGTGGGATCCTGCTGTCATCTGGGCTGTCTTCCTGTAGATTTCTGGATGAAGCGTAGTCCTCATCTGTGCTCACGAGGTAGTCGTTCAATCTGGGCTCACAACGTCTGTTCCTCCTCTGATGGCATCATTATCATCATCAGGTCTGGATCGGATTGTGTTCTTACTAGGAAGAGACCACTGAGACGAGTATCTAGAATTCATACTTCAAACATATCATCAAGAATTTAAATTCTTTACCCACTGAGCTAGATACTTTATTTCTACCTGATCTTCTTCACTTCACTACTGTGGTAAAGATATATCATGTAATTCCCGTTCTATGACTTGTAATTGGGACCTAGGATGGCACGCTCACAACTAATTAATAATGGACCCATTTATCTATAAAACTATCATTTTGGTGATCCTTATTTTATAGACAACTGGAGATATTTTGTCAAGAATGACAAAAGGACCTTTCCATGATGGAAGAAACTTCTCCTTAACCTGATGTCTTCCAAAGTTAATTAATTAATTAATTTCATATTCCTTTTTGGAAGTTCTGAGATCATAATAAGTTTTAGCGGCAGTTTCGAACTTCTCTATGTTCCTTTGAACAAATGCAAAAGCATACTGCAGATGCTTAATTAAGTTTTCTACACACTGATGCGTAGTAGCGGCATTTATTAAATTCTGGTCTGAGGTGCGATACAGTAAATGTTAAAGGGACACTGAACCCAAACTTTTTCTTTTGTGATTCAGATAGAGCATGCAATTTTAACCAACTTTCTAATTTACTCCTATTATCAAATTTGTCTTTTTTTATATGCAAGAATGTAAGTTTTGATGCTGGCCCATTTTTGGTGAACAAACTGGGTTGTTCTTGCTGATTGGTGGATAAATTCACCCACCAATAAACAAGTGCTTGCCATGGTTCTGAACAAAAAAAATAGCTTAGATGCCTTCTTTTTCAAATAAAGAAAGCAAGAGAATGAAGAAAAATTAATAAAAGGAATAAATTAGAAAGTTGCTTAAAATTGCATGCTCTATCTGAATCACAAAAGAAAAAAAATGGGTTCAGTGTCCCTTTAAGGTAGAACCATTCTTCGACCAGTCATCAATTCAAAAGGTGACATCTTAGTAGCACTACTTGGTGTTGCTCTTAATGCCATTAGGACTAAAGGTAATTTTACATCTCAGTCCTTACCTGTTTCACTCACAAATTTCTTGAGTATTTTCCCAATGGACTGGTTGTAACGCTCTACACCACCACTAGAGGCAGCTATATATGTAATGTGGAGCTTTCTTTTAACCTCTAGTATTTTCCACATCTTGGTCATCACTTCACTAGTGAAGTGGGTTCCCCAATCGTATTCAATTCTCTGGGGTTAACCAAATCTGGAAAACACATGGTTGATGAGCAATGCTGCGTATGTTTCAGCACTATTGTTAGGTGCACTGATGCACTCTACCCATTTAGTGAATAGGCATGTTACTGTCAACATGTATCTGTTACCTCTTGACCTAATTACTGGACCAATAAAATCAATTTGTATATCTGACCATGGCATTACCATCCCCCTTTTCTGCAATGGCGCTCTATGCGTTGGTTCAGTGGGTTGGAACTGTGGACAGATTAAACAAACTTGACAGTAGGTTTGAACATCCTTCAACATATGCAGCCAAAAGGCTCAATCACGCAATATTTCATATGTTAGTTTGGCACCACGATGGCCAAACGTGGGAGCATCATGGGCGTGTTGAAGTATGAGACCTCGGAACTGGGTTGGTACCATCCATTGTTGGATACCTGCTTTGGAGGTTCTAATTAACAAACCATCCTGTAACTTGAATTGTGATTTGGATTTCGATACCAATACAATCATCTTTTGAGATGGGGTTGTTTTCAGGATTTTCTATCGCCTAGATTTAGAGTTTTGCGTTAGAGGGGGTGCATTAGCTACGTGTGGTTTATTTCTAACGCACAGAGTTTTTTACGCTGGTATTTAGAGTTTATAAACAACCTCCTAACGCTACTCCTAACGCGTATATTTCATACGCAGAATCACTCCCGCGTTAGACAGTCTCCCATAGAGATCAATGGCAAATCAAACAAACACGCTTTTTTCACCTAACACTCGATCTCGCGAGAAATACGTACTGCTCTGTCATATGACGTATACCACATAATGCACAACAATAACAGACTGCAAATGTCAGAACAACAATCACAAAACAAAGCACACATGCATTACACATTCACAAGCGGGGGAAAAATAATAAAAAAATAAAGGGAATACGCATATACTTTACGATACGGATATACGGAAAATAACAACAAGGAAAAGTAAATGCACACTTATACACAAGCAAAATACTCGCATTCAACATTACGAAATATTAGGGCAAACATACATATACAACACTTCACAAATACGACACCATCGCAAATTAACATTAACACATAATACTATTGGACAATGTTATAGAAAACGAGCACTATGACATCATCGCATTCTACACATTCCACAAATACTAACTCACAATGAGCATGCAAATTCACACAACTAATACACATTGCACGCATACTAATTACTAACAAAGCACACCTGAACACAATTTACAAGGCAAACCGGTACATCATTAAACATTTACACAGGGTATATAAGCACCACACAAGCATGGCTTCTTTGACTGTGTTGCTGGTGGGATTTGGAGATTGGAGATTTAGTGAGTTATTGTGAGAGTTAGTGCGAGTTAGTGTTAGTGTGACAGAGTCAGTTAGTGTTATCGTGAGTGAGTTAGTGGTAGTGGGAGTTAGTGGGAGCGTGAGTTAGTGGGAGCGTTAGTGGTAGTGTGAGTTAGTGGGACAGTTAGTGGTAGTGTGAGTTAGTGGGAGCGTGAGTTAGTGGTAGTGTGAGTTAGTGGGAGCGTGAGTTAGTAAGAGCGTTAGTGAGCGAAAGTTGGTTTTGGGTGAGTGTGCGAGTGCTTTTTCTGTATACTTAACACATTTACATGCAAACACATGCAATACATACATACACTTATCAATAACACTACATACACTCTATACCCCATGCCCTCTCATACTACACTCCATACCCCATTCCCTGTAGTCCCATTCCCTTTCATCCCATTTCCTTTATTCCCATACCCCATTCCCTCTAATCCCATCCCCATCCCCTAGTTACATTTAGTTTACATATCCTACTTTTAGTCTTCTTATACATTTTGGTTGGTTAAATACTCATTACTCTCTTTTATTTATATCCCTTTCACACTTTCAGCACTTTTTTGGTCTTTTTAGTTATTTATTTTGACCCCCTTTCATTTGGGCACACTCACTTTTTGTTGAAGTAGTTGGGGCTTAGTTTAGGGAAGAGATGGAAGAGGAGGGCAGGCAGGAGATTAGTCAGGGGAGAGGTAGAGGGGGGAGGAGAGGGAGAGGGGGGAGAGGAACAGGACAGGAAGGGGGGCAGGAAGCGGGGGTGGAAGCGGTGGGTGGACACAGCCACTTTGTTCAAGATGAACAAGTGGCTGGGCCCAGTGGCGGACAGAGTAGGACTTCACAGTCTGGGAAACAGAGGGCACCATCACAGGGGAAGGCCAAGGCGACTAGGGAGGTGAGGTTTACTATGGAGGAGAAGGAGGTCCTCGTAGAAGCCTATATGGCCAGGTATAAGAGGCTGCAGGCTCAGAAGACCACCCCGAGTGACAAGAAGAAGCTCTGGCGGGAGATAAGGGATGCAATTAATGCAGTGGGGGGCCGTAACAGAGATATGGACTCTATTAAACATCGTTACCGGGACTGCAAGATGGAGCTGAAAAAGAAAATAACCAGGAAGTACCAACATGCCACAGGGACCGGTGGCGGGCCTGCACTGATTGTTGAGTACTCCCGATGGGAGGAAATGTTGCGTCCCAGCATCTCTGAGTTGGCCATAGTCGGGATCGGAGGAATCGATACCGGGAACCTGCCACTCTCATCTGACGGTAAGCTCATTTAAGAATCTATTAACATCAGAATGTATTTAAGGATAAGATTAATGCTATTACGCTGTTTAACACATAATTACGTAAACGCATTCACAATTACTTTGCGATTACATTACTATCTAGGCTACAGGTTAGGTGTGCATTTAAACAGACTCAAAACAAACGCAAAAACATTCAGATTGACCAGAGAGATATCACAAACACGGTTTGGAAAATGCGGAAATCGTATTGATTGTTAGATTTCAAAGTGGATTAATGAGGCTGCATTTGTAATTCTATTGTAAGCAAAAGCATTTACATCTTTATTTGGAAATATGCTAATATATACATTTCTTTCTTTTTGCAATATACAGAGTCTGGGGAGGAGGCAGCACACCAACTACAGGCTCCTCCTTTTCCCCGGTATGAGAGTGGTGGGGATGAATCGCCACCTCGGAGAGAAGAGGCCCCCCCTGCACAAGAAGTAGAGGCCCCCCCCTGAAGTAGAGGCCCCCACTGAAGCAGATGAAGAGGCCCCCACTGAAGCAGACGAAAAGGCCCCTGAAGCAGAGGAAGAGGCCCCTGAAGCAGAGGAAGAGGCCCCTCAAGCACCAGCAGGCCGCCGTGCACCAGCAGGCCGCCGTGCACGGGCAGGCCACCGTGCACAACAGGAGGAGATAGCCGAGGTGCGTGTGTTAGTTGACTACATTGAACAGATGCGTACCTCCCGGATGGAAAATATCCAAGGGAGAACTCGGATTATCGAAGAGCTTCGTGGCATTAGAGAAGGACAAGCACAAATTATAGAGATCCTTACAAGAATAGAACAAGGACAAAACCGGAGTTTACAGCTACAAGAAGCTATGTTCAATTTCTTCCGGGAGGCGCATGCTGGGCCATCTGCTGCTGGGCCATCTGCTGCTGGGCCATCTGTTCCTGGGCCATCTGCTCCTGGGCCATCTGCTCCTGGGCCATCTCCTCCTGGGCCATCTCCTCCTGGGCCATTTCCTCCTGGGCCATCTCCTCCTGGGCCATTTCCTCCTGGGCCATCTCCTCCTGGGCCATCTCCTCCATCTCCTCACCTTGGTCATCCCAGTACTCCTCCTTCCACTCTTCCCACAACGTCTCCGATGAGAACTCGTCGGAGGGGGCAGTTGCCCCCCCCCAGAGCCTCAGCCTCGTGGGAAGAGGGGAAGGAAGAGGAAGTAAGAATTTTTTGAGATGTTTATTTCGTATTTATTTAATGTGTAATGGATGGGTATGTGATGATGTGGTTTTCATACACTTGTGGACCACACTCTGTATATAATCTGCTTATATGGGACCGGGTCCATGGAGGCAGATTGTTTGCAGAGTGTGGGTTATAAGTGTGTGGACACCACATCATCACATACCTATCCTTGTTCATGATATTGATTGGTTTCTGTGATGTGATGTCCAAACTGTTTCCCTAATCTCAAACAAAATGACCATGACAATTATCCATGATGGCATATTACTGTTTGAATGACAATAACACATCTTAAAGGGACAGTCAGAACATTATTGTTTACAAAGAAAACACTGTATTATGCATTATCAAGTTTGAAAAAAAACATGGAGAAATACGTGTGACTTATGTGCTTACCCTTGTATCTATGCCTATGAAAACTGACCACTTATTTGTTGTTCTGACATAACAACATTTTAGACAATCAATGATCAATACAGGGTAAATATGCTGTATGAGCTCAAGGTTTTCAATATCCAAATGCTATCAAAATGCCCTCTAGTGGTCAAAATGCATTCTGATTACATGCACTCTTCAAGCTCTAAGAAATGAGGACACGAACCTCATCGGTTTAGCTAGCAAATAAGAATAACCAGAGAAAAATGATTAATTGGTGAGAAACGTTTGATATAATTTTTATTTTAAAAATTGCTTTTTTAATAATGCAAATCATTATTTGTTTTCTAGACTGTCCCTTTAAAAAATTACATATGCTAACATATACTAATATTTGGTGATTGTTGGTATATCTACATGTACTTGTTCAAACAAGAAATATTGGAATCAGATTTCTATTGACGTGTTAAATAAAGTCTATTTTCTTAAAGAGACATTATTGTGTTTGAATTATTTTAGAAAGACATTTGTTTTAACAAGGAATATTGTTTAAAGTCCTTTTATGAGTGAATAAACAAATATATGCTCACAATAATATATTTGGAGATTAACCAATGTGGAACTCATACATGATACAACAATCAACATTTGCATTAAAGGGACAGTATACAATCTTTTTAAGAGAACTGCATGTAATAGACACTACTAGAAACCACAAGATTACCATATACTGATATCAAAATCAATATGAAAAAGCTTTAAACACTTTCAAAGAAAATTGGTTTATCTATATTGAAAAGATAGCTGTAAAGCCCATTCCAAGTGTAAAACAAGACAATACCCCTTCATTAGCATATGAAAAGACCCTTTACACAAACAGGAGCAAGCTGGAGAAGGTAGCTGATGGTACTCACATCAAACTTTGAGGCTTGGCGAGGAGTCAGAAAATTACTAAAATGTTATTTGAACATAAGCAAAAGTAGACATGTATTTTGTAAAAAATTGACTATATAACTAGAGAAAAAAAACATATTTGGTTTTTAATGTGAGTGTATAATGACCCTTTAATAAAATATACGACGAAATAACATCTAGAAGAAGTCGGCATCTCATATATTTAGCATATGATAAAGATAAATGCATATTGATTACTTGATTCTAATACAATAGTGCATATTTATGAATTCGATATGTTGAAAATTAAACACAACACAGTCATTTTTCATAAAAAGGAACATATTGTTGACAAACATATTAAACAAGATGGACTATATTTATATATATATTTGCTTCCATTCGTTTATTCAACCAGACAGCCAGCAAAAGAGAATGTTGTGTTCTTTATCAGCTATGGGTCAACAATGTTACATGATTCACACAATCCATACTCGCCATGGTTTTAAACTTGTCTTCTCATTCACAAACGTGTGTTACGTGCAAAATCAAATATTGCGGGACTACGTAATACAATCAGACGCTTTTTACACCTTTGCATGTGACGTCTTAATTTTTACAGACGCTTTTTATACCTTTGCATCTGACGTCTTAAAGCTAGCAAATAAGAATAACCAGAGAAAAATTATTAATTGGTGAGAAACGTTTGATATAATTTTTATTTTAAAAATTGCTTTTTTAATAATGCAAATCATTATTTCTCCTACATTGGTGTGTCCGGTCCACGGCTTCATCCTTACTTGTGGGAATATTCTCTTCCCTAACAGGAAATGGCAAAGAGAGCACAGCAAAAGCTGCCCATATAGCTCCCCCTCTGGCTCCGCCCCCCAGTCATTCTCTTTGCCGCTCTGAACAAGTAGCATCTCCACGGGGATGGTAAAGAGTATGTGGTGTTAGTTGTAGTTTTATTTCTTCTATCAAGAGTTTGTTATTTTAAAATAGTGCCGGTTTGTACTATTTACTCTATAACAGAAAGTGATGAAGAGTTCTGTTAAAAGAGGAGTATGATTTTAGCAACAGTAACTAAAATCCATTGCTGTTCCCACGCAGGACTGTTGAAACCAGAGAACTTCAGTTGGGGGGAACAGTTTGCAGACTTTTCTGCTCCAGGTATGACTAGTCTCTTTTCTAACAAGACATAGTAATGCTAGAAGACTGTCATTTTCCCTTATGGGATCGGTAAGCCATTTTCTTAGACTCATAACAGAATGAAGGCTTATAAATGGGCTCTATACTGGTTGACACTATTGTGGGCTAAATCGATTGATTTATATAATATTTATATGACTTTTGGAGTGTTTTGTGACTTTGAAACACTTTTGGGAACGTTTTTATTACGCCTGTCAGTTGTTTAGACACCTAATCTAGTCAGGAAGGCCCCTTCACTCTGGTATGCAGAGGGAGGAGGCCTCATTTTCGCGCCTCAGTTGCGCAGTTACTTCTGGAAGCAGTGCATGCAGCTTCATGTGAGAGGGTCCTGTGGCCATAAAAACGATTTCAAGAAGGCTTATTTCTGTGGTGAATAACCCCCAAGGAAGGTAAAAGCCGCAGCAAAGGCTGTGGCAGGGACTGTAGTGGGTTTAAACTGGTAAATTGAACAATTAGCTCCGGTTTGCTCATTTAAGGGGTTAGAGACTAGATTTGGTGTGCAATACTTTCAAAGCATTAAGACACTAGGGTGCAAATTTTGTAAAGATCGGATATTTCCTTCATAGTTTTTCAAACATTCAGAAATAAAGTGTACTCTTTTTATTATTTAAAGAGACAGTAACGGTTTTGCTTAAAAATGGTTTTATTGCATTAATAGCCTGCCAAAGTCTGTCTAACATGTCTATACCTTCAGATAGCATATGTTCTGTGTGTATGGAGGCCAAGGTGGTTCCCCCTTTAAATGTATGTTCAAATTGTGCCATGGCGTCCAAACAAAGTAAGGACAGTACTGTCACATTTAATAAGGTTGCCCAAGATGATTCTTCAAATGAAGGTAGTGGGGATAGTTCATCATCCTCTCCTTCTGTGTCAACACCAGTTTTGCCCGCGCAGGCGACACCTAGTACATCTAGCGCGCCAATGCTTGTTACTATGCAGCAATTAACTGCAGTAATGGATAATTCTATAGCAAATCTTTTATCCAAACTGCCAGCATTTCCCAGAAAGCGTGATTGCTCAGTTTTAAATACAGAGGATGAGCAAGTGGGCGCTGACGATAATTTATCTGTTATACCCTCACACCAGTCTGAATTGGCAGTGAGGGAGGGTCTGTCTGAGGGAGAAATTTCTGATTCAGGAAAAGTTTCTCAGCAGGCAGAACCTGATATCGTGGCATTTAAATTTAAGTTAGAACATCTCTGCGCCCTGCTTAAGGAGGTGCTAACTACTCTTGATGATTGTGACTCTTTGGTGATTCCAGAGAAATTGTGCAAAATGGACAAATTCCTAGAGGTCCCTGTGCACGCTGATGCCTTTCCGATACCCAAGAGGGTGGCGGACATAGTGACCAAGGAGTGGGAGAAGCCAGGTATACCTTTTGTCCCACCTCCTATATTTAAGAAAATGTTCCCCATTGTCGACCCCAGAAGGGACGCATAGCAAACAGTCCCTAAGGTTGAGGGGGCAGTTTCTACGTTGGCCAAGCGCACAACTATTCCCATTGAGGACAGTTGTGCTTTCAAAGATCCTATGGATAAAAAATTGGAAGGATTGCTTAAAAAGATATTTGTTCAGCAAGGTTTCCTTCTCCAACCAATTTCGTGCATTATTCCTGTCACAACGGCGGCGTCTTGTTGGTTCGAGGAACTAGAAAATTCGCTCCATAAGGAGACTCCATATGAGGAAGTCATGGACAGAATTCACGCACTAAAGTTGGCTAATTCCTTTATTTTAGATGCCGCTTTTCAATTGGCTAAATTAGCGGCAAAAAATTCAGGTTTTGCAATAGTGGCGCGCAGAGCGCTTTGGCTAAAATCTTGGTCGGCGGATGTGTCATCCAAGACAAAACTGCTTAATATTCCTTTCAAAGGTAAGACCCTTTTCGGGCCAGAATTGAAGGAGATTTTTTCAGACATCACTGGGGGAAAGGGCCATGCCCTCCCACAGGATAGGCCTTTCAAGGCTAAGAACAAATCTAATTTTCGTTCCTTTCGCAATTTCAGGAACGGACCGTCTCCTAACTCTGCAGCCTCTAGACAAGAGGGTAATGCTTCCCAGCCTAAACCAGCATGGAAACCAATGCAAGGCTGGAACAAGGGTAAACAGGCCAAGAAGCCTGCTGCTGCTACCAAGACAGCATGAAGGGGTAGCCCCTGATCCGGGACCGGATCTAGTAGGGGGCAGACTTTCTCTCTTTGCTCAGGCTTGGGCAAGAGATGTTCAGGATCCCTGGGCACTAGAAATAGTCTCTCAGGGGTATCTTCTAGAGTTCAAGGAACTTCCTCCAAGGGGAAGGTTCCACATGTCTCGCTTTTCTTCAGACCAGATAAAGAGACAGGCATTCTTACATTGCGTAGGAGACCTATTAAAGATGGGAGTGATACACCCAGTTCCAACAGCGGAACAAGGTCTGGGGTTTTACTCAAACCTGTTTGTAGTTCCCAAAAAAGAGGGAACTTTCAGGCCAATTCTGGATTTAAAAATTCTAAACAAATTCCTCAGAGTTCCATCATTCAAAATGGAAACCATTCAAACGATTTTACCAACAATCCAGGAGGGTCAATACATGACTACCGTGGACTTAAAGGATGCGTACCTACATATTCCTATCCACAAAGATCATCATCAGTTCCTAAGGTTCGCCTTTCAGGACAAACATTACCAGTTCGTGGCTCTTCCGTTCGGTTTAGCCACTGCTCCCAGAATTTTCACAAAGGTGCTAGGGTCCCTACTTGCGGTTCTAAGACCGAGGGGCATTGCGGTGGCACCTTACTTAGACGACATCCTAATCCAAGCGTCGTCCCTTTCCAGATCAAGGGCTCATACAGACATTGTATTAGCCTTTCTCAGGTCTCACGGGTGGAAGGTGAACGTAGAAAAGAGTTCCCTGCCCCGTCTACAAGGGTTCCCTTTCTGGGAACAATAATAGATTCTGTAGAAATGAAGATCTTTCTGACAGAGGTCAGAAAATTAAAACTTCTAAACGCTTGTCAAGTTCTTCAATCTATTCCTCAGCCTTCCATAGCTCAGTGCATGGAGGTAATAGGACTAATGGTTGCAGCAATGGACGTGGTTCCTTTTGCTCGAATTCATCTAAGACCATTGCAACTGTGCATGCTCAAACAGTGGAATGGGGATTATGCAGACTTGTCTCCCCAGATTCAAGTAGACCAGGTAACCAGAGACTCGCTCCGCTGGTGGTTGACTCAGGATCACCTGTCTCAGGGAATGAGTTTCCACAGACTAGAGTGGGTCATCGTCACGACTGACGCCAGTCTCTTAGGCTGGGGCGCGGTCTGGGACTCCCTGAAAGCTCAGGGTCTATGGTCTCGGGAAGAGTCCCTTCTCCCGATAAACATTTTGGAACTGAGAGCGATATTCAATGCGCTCCTGGCCTGGCCTCACCTAGCGAAGGCCAGATTCATAAGATTTCAGTCGGACAACATGACGACTGTAGCGTACATCAATCATCAGGGGGGAACAAAGAGTTCCTTGGCGATGACAGAGGTATCCAAGATCATCAAATGGGCGGAGGATCACTCCTGCCACCTATCTGCAATCCACATCCCAGGAGTAGACAACTGGGAAGCGGATTATTTGAGTCGTCAGACTTTCCATCCGGGGGAGTGGGAACTCCACCCGGAGGTCTTTGCCCAGTTAACTCAACTATGGGGCACTCCGGATATGGATCTGATGGCGTCTCGTCAGAACTTCAAAGTTCCTCGATACGGGTCCAGATCCAGGGATCCCAGGGCGACACTAGTGGATGCATTAGTGGCGCCTTGGTCGTTCAATCTAGCTTATGTGTTTCCACCGTTCCCTCTCCTTCCCAGGCTGGTAGCCAGGATCAAACAGGAGAAGGCCTCGGTGATCCTAATAGCTCCTGCGTGGCCATGCAGGACTTGGTATGCAGACCTGGTGAATATGTCATCGGCTCCACCATGGAAGCTACCTTTGAGACAGGATCTTCTAGTACAAGGTCCATTCGAACATCCAAATCTAGTCTCTCTGCAACTGACTGCTTGGAAATTGAACGCTTGATTCTATCTAAGCGTGGCTTTTCAGATTCAGTTATAGATACTCTGGTTCAAGCCAGAAAGCCTGTGACTAGGAAGATTTACCATAAGATATGGCACAAATATATCCGTTGGTGCGAATCCAAGGGTTTTTCTTCGAGTAAAATCAAAATTCCTAGGATTCTTTCCTTTCTCCAAGAGGGCTTGGAGAAAGGTCTGTCAGCTAGTTCTCTAAAGGGACAGATATCTGCTCTGTCTGTCTTGTTGCACAAACGTCTGGCAGCCGTGCCAGATGTACAAGCGTTTGTACAGGCGTTAGTCAGAATCAAGCCTGTTTACAGACCTATGACTCCTCCATGGAGTCTAAACTTAGTTCTTTCAGTTCTTCAAGGGGTTCCGTTTGAACCTTTGCATTCCATAGATATTAAGTTACTATCTTGGAAAGTTCTGTTTTTAGTTGCTATTTCTTCTGCCAGAAGAGTTTCTGAATTATCTGCTTTGCAGTGTACTTCTCCCTATCTGGTATTTCATGCAGATAAGGTAGTTTTACGTACCAAACCTGGTTTTCTTCCAAAAGTAGTTTCCAACAGGAATATTAACCAGGAAATAGTTGTTCTTTCTCTATGTCCGAATCCAGTTTCAAAGAAGGAACGTTTGTTACACAACCTAGATGTGGTCCGTGCTTTAAAATTCTATTTAGAAGCAACAAAGGATTTCAGACAAACATCATCTTTGTTTGTCGTTTATTCTGGTAAGAGGAGAGGGCAGAAAGCTACTGCTACCTCTCTTTCTTTTTGGCTGAAAAGCATCATCCGATTGGCTTATGAGACTGCCGGACGGCAGCCTCCTGAACGAATTACAGCTCACTCTACTAGAGCTGTGGCTTCCACATGGGCCTTCAAGAACGAGGCTTCTGTTGATCAGATCTGTAAGGCAGCGACTTGGTCTTCTCTGCATACTTTTGCCAAATTTTACAAATTCGATACTTATGCTTCTTCGGAGGCTGTTTTTGGGAGAAAGGTGTTGCAAGCTGTGGTGCCTTCCGTTTAGGTTACCTGACTTGTTCCCTCCCTTCATCCGTGTCCTAAAGCTTTGGTATTGGTTCCCACAAGTAAGGATGAAGCCGTGGACCGGACACACCAATGTAGGAAAAAACAGAATTTATGTTTACCTGATAAATTTCTTTCTCCTACGGTGTGTCCGGTCCACGGCCCGCCCTGGCTTTTAGTCAGGTTTAAAAAATTTTGTTTCTGTACACTACAGTCACCACGGCACCCTATAGTTTCTCCTTTTTTCTCCTAACCATCGGTCGAATGACTGGGGGGCGGAGCCAGAGGGGGAGCTATATGGGCAGCTTTTGCTGTGCTCTCTTTGCCATTTCCTGTTAGGGAAGAGAATATTCCCACAAGTAAGGATGAAGCCGTGGACCGGACACACCGTTGGAGAAAGAAATTTATCAGGTAAACATAAATTCTGTTTTGTTTTCTAGACCGTCCCTTTAAAAATTACATATGCTAACATATACTAATATTTGGTGATTGTTGGTATATCTACATGTACTTGTTCAAACAAGAAATATTGGAATCAGATTTCTATTGACGTGTTAAATAAAGTCTATTTTCTTAAAGAGACATTATTGTGTTTGAATTATTTTAGAAAGACATTTGTTTTAACAAGGAATATTGTTTAAAGTCCTTTTATGAGTGAATAAACAAATATATGCTCACAATAATATATTTGGAGATTAACCAATGTGGAACTCATACATGATACAACAATCAACATTTGCATTAAAGGGACAGTATACAATCTTTTTAAGAGAACTGCATGTAATAGACACTACTAGAAACCACAAGATTACCATATACTGATATCAAAATCAATATGAAAAAGCTTTAAACACTTTCAAAGAAAATTGGTTTATCTATATTGAAAAGATAGCTGTAAAGCCTATTCCAAGTGTAAAACAAAACAATACCCCTTCATTAGCATATGAAAAGACCCTTTACACAAACAGGAGCAAGCTGGAGAAGGTAGCTGATGGTACTCACATCAAATTTTGAGGCTTGGCGAGGAGTCAGAAAATTACTTAAATGTTATTTGAACATAAGCAAAAGTAGACATGCATTTTGTAAAAAATTTACTATATAACTAGAGAAAAAAAAACATATTTGGTTTTTAATGTGAGTTAATAAAATATACGACGAAATAACATCTAGAAGAAGTCGGCATCTCATATATTTAGCATATGATAAAGATAAATGCATATTGATTACTTGATTCTAATACAATAGCGCATATTTATGAATTCGATATGTTGAAAATTAAACACAACACAACATTGTTGACAAACATATTAAACAAGATGGACTATATTTAGGGATTTGCACTTGCCTCGAAATATCTTATGCATGAAAACATTTTGCTTTCATTCGTTTATTCAACCAGACAGCCAGCAAAAGAGAATGTTGTGTTCTTTATCAGCTATGGGTCAACAATGTTACATGATTCACACAATCCATACTCGCCATGGTTTTAAACTTGTCTTCTCATTCACAAACGTGTGTTACGTGCAAAATCAAATATTGCTGGACTACGTAATACAATCAGATGCTTTTTACACCTTTGCATGTGACGTCTTAATTATCATGGCGCATCCTTGATCGCGTAAAAACGCCATCCAATAAAAGGCGCATCCTTGATCGCGTAAATACGCCATCCAATAAAAGGCGCATCCTTGATCGCGTAAATACGCCATCCAATAAAAGGCGCATCCTTGATCGCGTAAATACGCCATACAATAAAAGGCGCATCCTTGATCGCGAAAATACGCCATACAATAAAAGGCGCATCCTTGATCGCGTAAATACGCCATACAATAAAAGGCGCATCCTTGATCGCGTAAATACGCCATACAATAAAAGGCGCATCCTTGATCGCGTAAATACGCCATACAATAAAAGGCGCATCCTTGATCACGTAAAAACGTCAGCCAATACAAGGAATCATTGGACAGCCTGGCAGGTGACGTCTTAAGCAACATGGCGCATCAGAGATCGATGAAAAACCTCAGCCAATACAAGGACTCAGTTGATAGCTTGGCATATCAATAAGAAACGTATTTATATTTTAGAAACTAGTATGTGTCTATATTGCTATCTAGGAATGTCACGCTAGATAACGAAATACTGTGATATATGAAATAGAATACATTATAGAAAATAAGGAGATATTTCATTAGAAGCAGAGGATTTTTAACTAAACTATTTAGCAAGCAGCATGTTTTAAATAGACATGAAAACAATATTTTAAGTTTACACGATTATGTACGACATTGCAACTTGAAATACATTGTAACAATAAATGAAAATCTTTGGATTATTGTGTTTCATGTCCCTTTAACTGAGAATTAATGCTAGGAGATGCATTAGGAAAATAGGGATGTGTTAGATATTATATGTTAAAGGGACAGTCAACCCCAGAAAATTTGTTTTTTAAAATATAGCTAATCCCTTTATTACACATTACTCATTTTTGAACAACAAACACAGTTATATATTAATATACTTTTTACTTGTATTATCTTGTATCTAAGCTTCTGCTGACTGCCCCATTATTTCTGTTCTTTTGACAGACATTCAGTTTAGCCAATCAATGCTCACTCCTAGGTCACTTTACGTGCATGAGCTCAATGTTATCTATATGAAACATGTGAACTAATGCCTTATAGTAGTCAAAATTTATTCACATTAGAGGCAGTCTTCAAGTTCGAAGAACTTAGCATATGAACCTCCTAGGTTTACCTTTCAAATAAGAATACCAAGAGAACAAAGCAAAATTGTGAATAAAAGGAAATTAGGAAGTTGGTTAAACTCGCATGCCCTATTTAAATCATGAATCATCTTTTTGGACTTGACTGTCCCTTTAACTATAGCTATGGTGTACATCTTTAACATTTAAAAGGTACACATGATAAATACATATGTCATTGATGTTTTCAGATATGTTTAGATTGTTTTGGAATAACAATAACGACACATGTATTGATCAAACGTGTCACTTATTCAAGTTGAAATATGGTCAGCCTACCTATAGCCATATATGGGAGGAGAATTAATTTTTAAAAATATTAATATAAAGATATTCATCATCTAAAATATGCGCATTACACACAGTGATTGATTTGGTTACACTACTACAATAAGATATAATTGAAATTGGAATACATGTGCTGTCAACATTCCAATAAGATTTATTTTAAATAAGATTATATGTCCTTGTTCATGTAAAAAGGACAAAAACGCTTTAGAAATGGAGATCCATTCCTTAACAATTGTGGTCAGCATCACTTAAAGGGACATGAAATACCAAATAAAAAAAAAAGGATACACAGAGAGAATACTATTTCCATAAAAATAACACTTTACAGAGATTATCTAATTGTATCAATCCTGGGATCATTTGTTAAAGGTGCATCAATTCACGCAGAGTTTACAAATGAACACATGGATGTGAAATTTAAAATATACATATATATATATATATATATATATATATATATATACAAACATCAAGATATATATACATATATATAAAATCATTACTATGCTAATCATAATCTTGCAAAGATAAAGCTTTACGAAAACTATATCAAGAAAATGAATCGAATTAAATTGGAGATGTAAATATTAAAGTCATTTACAATTGTATTACATATATGATTCCCGAAAGACCATTATTTGGTTTCAGGTCCCTTTAAGGATTAACCACATAAACTAGAGATTTCAATCAATGACATGAATAAAGAGGACAAAGAATCGTGGAATGACATGTATTTTATTAGTATGTCAGAAAACATAAACAACGTTTAAAAAAAAAAATGTTAGAAGATCATTAAAATTGGAGCCATTTGACAAGGTAAAAGAGTGCATCACAGTCCTTGGAGAGAGTGGACAAGGGCCAGCACAGCCCCATTGGAGCCATTTGACAAGGTAAAAGAGTGCATTACAGTCCTTGGAGAGAGTTGGCAAGGGCCAGCACAGCCCCATTGGAGCCATTTGACAAGGTAAAAGAGTGCATCACAGTCCTTGGAGAGAGTTGGCAAGGGCCAGCACAGCCCCATTGGAGCCATTTGACAAGGTAAAAGAGTGCATCACAGTCCTTGGAGAGAGTTGGCAAGGGCCAGCACAGCCCCATTGGAGCCATTTGACAAGGTAAAAGAGTGCATCACAGTCCTTGGAGTGAGTTGGCAAGGGCCAGCACAGCCCCATTGGAGCCATTTGACAAGGTAAAAGAGTGCATCACAGTCCTTGGAGAGAGTTGGCAAGGGCCAGCACAGCCCCATTGGAGCCATTTGACAAGGTAAAAGAGTGCATCACAGTCCTTGGAGAGAGTGGACAAGGGCCAGCACAGCCCCATTAGAGCCATTTGACAAGGTAAAAGAGTGCATCACAGTCCTTGGAGAGAGTTGGCAAGGGCCAGCACAGCCCCATTGGAGCCATTTTAAAAGGTAAAAGAGTGCATCACAGTAACGACACATGTATTGATCAAACGTGTCACTTATTCAAGTTGAAATATGGTCAGCCTACCTATAGCCATATATGGGAGGAGAATTAATTTTTACAAATATTAATATAAAGATATTCATCATCTAAAATATGCGCATTACACACAGTGATTAATTTGGTTACACTACTACAATAAGATATAATTGAAATTGGAATACATGTGCTGTCAACATTCCAATAAGATTTATTTTAAATAAGATTATATGTCCTTGTTCATGTAAAAAGGACAAAAACGCTTTAGAAATGGAGATCCATTCCTTAACAATTGTGGTCAGCATCACTTAAAGGGGCATGAAATACCAAATAAAAAAAAGGATACACAGAGAGAATACTATTTCCATAAAAATAACACTTTACAGAGATTATCTAATTGTATCAATCCTGGGATCATTTGTTAAAGGTGCATCAATTCACGCAGAGTTTACAAATGAACACATGGATGTGAAATTTAAAATATACATATATATATATATATATATATATATACAAACATCAAGATATATATATACATATATAAAATCATTACTATGCTAATCATAATCTTGCAAAGATAAAGCTTTACGAAAACTATATCAAGAAAATGAATCGAATTAAATTGGAGATGTAAATATTAAAGTCATTTACAATTGTATTACATATATGATTCCCGAAAGACCATTATTTGGTTTCAGGTCCCTTTAAGGATTAACCACATAAACTAGAGATTTCAATCAATGACATGAATAAAGAGGACAAAGAATCGTGGAATGACATGTATTTTATTAGTATGTCAGAAAACATAAACAACGTTTAAAAAAAAAAATGTTAGAAGATCATTAAAATTGGAGCCATTTGACAAGGTAAAAGAGTGCATCACAGTCCTTGGAGAGAGTGGACAAGGGCCAGCACAGCCCCATTGGAGCCATTTGACAAGGTAAAAGAGTGCATTACAGTCCTTGGAGAGAGTTGGCAAGGGCCAGCACAGCCCCATTAGAGCCATTTGACAAGGTAAAAGAGTGCATCACAGTCCTTGGAGAGAGTTGGCAAGGGCCAGCACAGCCCCATTGGAGCCATTTGACAAGGTAAAAGAGTGCATCACAGTCCTTGGAGAGAGTTGGCAAGGGCCAGCACAGCCCCATTGGAGCCATTTGACAAGGTAAAAGAGTGCATCACAGTACTTGGAGAGAGTTGGCAAGGGCCAGCACAGCCCCATTGGAGCCATTTGACAAGGTAAAAGAGTGCATCACAGTCCTTGGAGAGAGTTGACAAGGGCCAGCACAGCCCCATTGGAGCCATTTGACAAGGTAAAAGAGTGCATCACAGTCCTTGGAGAGAGTGGACAAGGGCCAGCACAGCCCCATTAGAGCCATTTGACAAGGTAAAAGAGTGCATCACAGTCCTTGGAGAGAGTTGGCAAGGGCCAGCACAGCCCCATTGGAGCCATTTTAAAAGGTAAAAGAGTGCATCACAGTCCTTGGAGAGAGTGGACAAGGGCCAGCACAGCCCCATTGGAGCCAAAAGAGTGCATCACAGTCCTTGGAGAGAGTTGGCAAGGGCCAGCACAGCCCCATTGGAGCCATTTGACAAGGTAAAAGAGTGCAACAGGCACAACAATAATAAAAAAAGCCAAATGGCAACAATAAAAAACAGAACAGCAACATGTGGACGGAAGATTCTTATCTGCGCCCTTGGAGCATCTCCAGATCCTCCACTTATTGGGCATCCCCTTCATCGTCCTGTGCCTGCCCAGCTCCAGATTCAAGCATTGACTCTACACGCATCATACGTTGTAGAGTCAAACGCTGAACCTGTAGCTGGGCATGCATGGTGTCGTTCATCCTTCTCAGGACAACTGCGTTCCTCAACACGGCCTGCTCTACGCGTGCTAGAGCTTCTAGCGTGAGCCATGTTGAGTCACAGCCTAAAATAAAGAAAATTCAAAATATAAATGATAATTACACAACATAATAAAAAATGAGCAAAGATACATTGTCATCATAAAGACAAATCATTCTTTAAATTAATTTGTGGAAATTGATTATTTACACATTAAATATGTTATTCAGACATAAACAATTAAAGGGACAGTTTACTCAAACATGTTGTCCCCTTTAATTGGTTTTCAATTATCCACTTTTACAGCTTGAGTGTATAAAATCTTGTAAAAGGATTTCCATTGTACTTACATTGGCAATTTAAATAGTTCAGTTATACTGTGGTATCCACACCTATCCTTAAACATTTTGGCGTTGAGGCCAAGCTGTGTAAACATAGCAACCAGAAGAAATTACATTCCCACTGGGTTATACAAGAGATAATGTATGAATATTTTTAAATAAATATTTGGATCCAAGTAATGGTGATTGGTATATGTAGTGATATCAAATTAAAGGGACACTGAACCAAAATATTTTATTTTGTGATTCAGATAGAGCATAACATTTAAATGAAGTTTTTAATTTACTCCTATTCTTAAAATGTTATAATTCTCTAGCTATCTTTATTTTAAATGCAAGAATGTACGTTTATATGGCAGGCCATTTTTGGTGATCAACCTTGGTTGTCCCTGCTGATTGATGGATAAATTCATCCAACAATAAAGAAATTATGTCCAGAGTTCAAAAAATATATGCATTTCTTTGTTTAAATAAAGATAGCAAGAGAACGAAGAAGAATTGATAAGAGTAGTAAATTATAAATTTGATTAACATTGCATGCTCTATTTGAATCACAATAGAAGCAATTTGCATTCAGTGTACCTTTAAATATCTTATAATGTTGATTTGAAATGATACTTACAGCTGTGCCTGGGAAGGACAATCCGACACCCAGGACAATGAAGGTTGAGACAGGGGGAAGGGATGGGATTGGGTTGGGGAGGGATGGGATTGGGTTGGGGAGGGATGGGCTGCCGCTCTGGGGTAGCCCGTACAGCTGGGGAGTAGTGAGTTGGGGGCTGGTGGGCTAGCTGTACGGGCCAAAATACGGGGAGAGCGGTGATGGGGGGCTAAGGGGCGTTTTTTGGGAGGGACAGGACTGGCAAAATGTGAAGGGCCGGGAGGGTCTTGGGCCTGTGGAGGGGCCTGGGAAGGGGCATGGGCCTGGGAAGGGGCAGGGGCCTGGGAAGAGGCAGAGGCCTGTGAAGGGGCAGGGGCCTGTGAAGGGGCAGGGGCGGAAAAATAATGCCCAGAAGTGGAGGATCCATCTGAAATATATAATAAAAATATATTAACATCTCATACATCATGAAATCAAATCAAGGCATTTCAACTTGATTATGTTTTCAATATACTTAGAAGTGTGTTTGAATTTCTAAACAATGATGACATAAGGATATGGTATGCATATAGGCACTCAGATGAATAGCAATGACTGTCTGTACAATTCGAAAATGATTATTGTGGTTTGGCCTGGAATATGCATGTGACATCATGATGGCATGAATTACAAACTTCAAAGAACTCCAGCCACCATCTTTATTTAAAAGACCTTTATTGTCTTATCCTGGGTCCAAGCATACAACGTTTCAAGCCAACATGGCTCTTATTCATGTACATGGTGGCTGGAGTTCTTTGAAGTTTGTGATTTTGCTGAAGACTTGGCAAGTCTGTTGCTCCGTGCCCCACAAGAGAAGATTCAGGTGTGCTGTTTTCCACTTCTTTGATTTTACGGCATGAATTACAAATCAGACAAAAATGAAAGAATAATCAAAGCATATGTTCATGCTGCCTGATATAGAAAGGGGGCAGTAGTGTATTCTAAAATAAAAATAATATTCCTTTTTAAAGTGCAAAAGCTGTAGACTTTGAATTTCTTCAATAAAAAAATTTTCAAGAAAAAAACTGGCTAGATTTGGAGTTTTGTCGGTAACGACCCGAAAATCTAACGCCGGCTTTTTTCTGGCCGCACCATAAAAATAACTCTGGTATTGAGAGTCCACATAAAGGCTGCGTTAGGCTCCAAAAAAGGAGCGTAGAGCATTTTTAACGCAGCTTCAACTCTCGATACCAGAGTTGCTTACGCAAGCGGCCAGCCTCAAAAACGTGCTCATGCACGATTCTCCCATAGGAAACAATGGGGCTGTTTGAGCTGAAAAAAAACCTAACACCTGCAAAAAAGCCGCGTTCAGCTCCTAACGCAGCCCCATTGTTTGCTATGCGGAAACACTTCCTACGTCTGCACCTAACACCCTAACATGTACCCCGAGTCTAAAAACCCCTAACCTTACACTTATTAACCCCTAATCTGCCGCCCCCGCTATCGCTGACCCCTGCATATTATTATTAACCCCTAATCTGCCGCTCCGTAAACCGCCGCTACTTACATTATCCCTATGTACCCCTAATCTGCTGCCCTAACATCGCCGACCCCTATATTATATTTATTAACCCCTAATCTGCCCCCCACAACGTCGCCTCCACCTGCCTACACTTATTAACCCCTAATCTGCCGACCGGACCTGAGCACTACTATAATAAAGTTATTAACCCCTAATCCGCCTCACTAACCCTATAATAAATAGTATTAACCCCTAATCTGCCCTCCCTAACATCGCCGACACCTAACTTCAATTATTAACCCCTAATCTGCCGACTGGAGCTCACCGCTATTCTAATAAATGTATTAACCCCTAAAGCTAAGTCTAACACTAACACCCCCCTAAGTTAAATATAATTTACATCTAACGAAATTAATTATCTCTTATTAAATAAATTATTCCTATTTAAAGCTAAATACTTACCTGTAAAATAAATCCTAATATAGCTACAATATAAATTATAATTATATTATAGCTATTTTAGGATTAATATTTATTTGACAGGCAACTTTGTAATTATTTTAACCAGGTACAATAGCTATTAAATAGTTAAGAACTATTTAATAGCTACCTAGTTAAAATAATTACAAAACTACCTGTAAAATAAATCCTAACCTAAGTTACAATTAAACCTAACACTATATTATCATTAAATTAATTAAATAAAATACCTACAATTACCTACAATTAAACCTAACACTACACTATCAATAAATAAATTAAATACAATTCCTACAAATAACTACAATGAAATAAACTAACTAAAGTACAAAAAATAAAAAAGAACTAAGTTACAAAAAATAATAAAATATTTACAAACATAAGAAAAATATTACAACAATTTTAAACTAATTACACCTACTCTAAGCCCCCTAATAAAATAACAAAGACCCCCAAAATAAAAAATGCCCTACCCTATTCTAAATTACTACAGTTCAAAGCTCTTTTACCTTACCAGCCCTGAACAGGGCCCTTTGCGGGGCATGCCCCAAAGAATTCAGCTCTTTTGCCTGTAAAAAAAAAACCATACAATACACCCCCCAACATTACAACCCACCACCCACATACCCCTAATCTAACCCAAACCCCCCTTAAATAAACCTAACACTAAGTCCCTGAAGATCTTCCTACCTTATCTTCACCATACCAGTGAAAAAAAGATTTTGTAAGGGCGCTAATAGCTGAAGATACTTGTGTGAAAATATTTACAATATCTGTGATAAATATCCGTGATAAATGTCTAGTGGTTAGGTGTTAAAATAAATCAAGAAAGCTTCTATCAAAGGTAGGGTAATTTATTTTGTAACAATAGTTTTTAAAATGTAAAATTTAGAGACGTCTCTAGCACAATTTGGTTAAACATAAAAGTAGTACTCATTAGTACTTCATGAGAAATATTAGTTGCTGCTTATTAGTATTTTTTATCGGTCACAGGAGATCTATTAGTGTGTGACTGAGCAATTACTAAAAATCTCTCATGAATTATTCAGAGTTCATAAAATTACAGAACAACATCTGTTTAAAACAACAATTTGAAATAACACATAACAGCTTGATAAACTTTTAGTGTGTAAGGTGGAGCTTGAAATAGGGCTGTGCATAAAAGGAGAATTTTATAAAGTAATGTCTCTATACCGGATTAGGTCAATCCTTTGGCTGTATTTGTATCACAGCGTACTTTCAGAGATAATTTTCATGTCCATATGTGTGAACCAAAAGAATGTCCAGTAATCGTATACTGATATTAGCCTTAAATTACAGTTTGTAACTCCCATACAAATTTGTATACAAGAAGAAGATACAAGAAGAAACATTGTACACTAACGATCAGCCAAGCAGTGATTGGCAGGCGCAAGTCGAGCCCCCATACATCGGGTGTGACGTCAGACGCCAACAACACGAGGATACTGCCAGAAGAACTGAGCCACAGGACGCACAGGATACCCTGTTGTTGCTCACGCACACGATAAGGTACAAATTTGTATGGGAGTTACAAACTGTAATTTAAGGCTAATATCAGTATACGATTACTGGACATTCTTTTGGTTCACACATATGGACATGAAAATTATCTCTGAAAGTACGCTGTGATACAAATACAGCCAAAGGATTGACCTAATCCGGTATAGAGACATTACTTTATAAAATTCTCCTTTTATGCACAGCCCTATTTCAAGCTCCACCTTACACACTAAAAGTTTATCAAGCTGTTATGTGTTATTTCAAATTGTTGTTTTAAACAGATGTTGTTCTGTAATTTTATGAACTCTGAATAATTCATGAGAGATTTTTAGTAATTGCTCAGTCACACACTAATAGATCTCCTGTGACCGATAAAAAATACTAATAAGCAGCAACTAATATTTCTCATGAAGTACTAATGAGTACTACTTTTATGTTTAACCAAATTGTGCTAGAGACGTTTCTAAATTTGAAATTTTAAAAACTATTGTTACAAAATAAATTACCCTACCTTTGATAGAAGCTTTCTTGATTTATTTTAACACCTAACCACTAGACATTTATCACGGATATTTATCACAGATATTGTAAATATTTTCACACAAGTATCTTCAGCTATTAGCGCCCTTACAAAATCTTTTTTTCACGGCTTAATATTTTTTAGATTGAAGGATCTAAAACACTGTAAGGGGTTTGATACTTTATTTAAACCAGCGCACTATTTCCCCACACCTTTTCACTTCACCATACCAGGTTCACCGATCCGTCCTGAAGAGCTCCTCCGATGTCCTGATCCAAGCCCAAGCGGGGGGCTGAAGAGGTCCATGATCCGGCTGAAGTCTTCATCCAAGCGGGAGCTGAAGAGGTCCATGATCCGGATGAAGTCTTCATCCAAGCGGGAGCTGAAGAGGTCCATGATCCGGATGAAGTCTTCTATCAACGGCATCTTCAATCTTCTTTCTTCCGGATCCATCTTGCAGACCTCCGACGTGGAACATCCTCTTCTCCCGACGCCTACTAGCCGAATGACGGTTCCTTTAAGGGACGTCATCCAAGATGGCGTCCCTCGAATTCCGATTGGCTGATAGGATTCTATCAGCCAATCGGAATTAAGGTAGGAATATTCTGATTGGCTGATGGAATCAGCCAATCAGAATCAAGTTCAATCCGATTGGCTGATCCAATCAGCCAATCAGATTGAGCTCGCATTCTATTGGCTGTTCCGATCAGCCAATAGAATGCGAGCTCAATCTGATTGGCTGATTGGATCAGCCAATCGGATTGAACTTGATTCTGATTGGCTGATTCCATCAGCCAATCAGAATATTCCTACTTTAATTCCGATTGGCTGATAGAATCCTATCAGCCAATCGGAATTCGAGGGACGCCATCTTGGATGACGTCCCTTAAAGGAACCGTCATTCGGCTAGTAGGCGTCGGGAGAAGAGGATGTTCCGCGTCGGATGGAAGATGATGGCTCCCGAAGAAAAAAGATTGAAGATGCCGTTGATAGAAGACTTCATCCGGATCATGGACCTCTTCAGCTCCCGCTTGGATGAAGACTTCATCCGGATCATGGACCTCTTCAGCTCCCGCTTGGATGAAGACTTCAGCCGGATCATGGACCTCTTCAGCCCCCCGCTTGGGCTTGGATCAGGACATCGGAGGAGCTCTTCAGGACGGATCGGTGAACCTGGTATGGTGAAGATAAGGTAGGAAGATCTTCAGGGGCTTAGTGTTAGGTTTATTTAAGGGGGGTTTGGGTTAGATTAGGGGTATGTGGGTGGTGGGTTGTAATGTTGGGGGGGGTATTGTATGTTTTTTTTTACAGGCAAAAGTGCTGAATTCTTTGGGCATGCCCCGCAAAGGGCCCTGTTCAGGGCTGGTAAGGTAAAAGAGCTTTGAACTTTAGTAATTTAGAATAGGGTAGGGCATTTTTTTATTTTGGGGGGCTTTGTTATTTTATTAGGGGGCTTAGAGTAGGTGTAATTAGTTTAACATTGTTGTAATATTTTTCTTATGTTTGTAAAAAAAAATTATTTTTTGTAACTTAGTTCTTTTTTATTTTTTGTACTTTAGCTAGTTTATTTAATTGTATTTATTTGTAGGAATTGTATTTAATTAATTTATTGATAGTGTAGTGTTAGGTTAATTGTAGGTAATTGTAGGTAGTTTATTTAATTAATTTATTGATAGTGTAGTGTTAGGTTTAATTGTAACTTAGGTTAGGATTTATTTTACAGGTAATTTTGTAATTATTTTAACTATTTTAGCTATTAAATAGTTCTTAACTATTTAATAGCTATTGTACCTGGTTAAAATAAATATAAAGTTACCTGTAAAATAAATATAAATCCTAAAATAGCTATAATATAATTATAATTTATATTGTAGCTATATTAGGATTTATTTTACAGGTAAGTATTTATCTTTAAATAGGAATAATTTATTTAATAAGAGTTAATTAATTTCGTTAGATTAAAATTATATTTAACTTAGGGGGGTGTTAGGGTTAGACTTAGCTTTAGGGGTTAATACATTTATTAGAATAGCGGTGAGCTCCGGTCGGCAGATTAGAGGTTAATTATTGTAGGTAGCTGGCTGCGACGTTGTGGGGGGCAGATTAGGGGTTAATAAATATAATATGGGGTCGGCGGTGTTAGGGGCAGCAGATTAGGGGTACATAAGGATAACGCAGGTGGCGGCGCTTTGCGGTCGGCAGTTTAGGGGTTAATAAGTGTAGGTAGGTGGAGGCGACGTTGTGGGAGGCAGGTTAGGGGTTAATAAATATAATAAAGGGGTCGGCGGTGTTAGGGGCAGCAGATTAGGGGTACATAAGTATAACGTAGGTGGCAGTCGGCAGATTAGGGGTTAAAAAAATGTAATCGAGTGGCGGCGATGTGGGGGGACCTCGGTTTAGGGGTACATAGGTAGTTTATGGGTGTTATTGTACTTTAGAGCACAGTAGTTAAGAGCTTTATAAACCGGCGTTAGCCCAGAAAGCTCTTAACTACTGACTTTTTTCCTGCGGCTGGAGTTTTGTCGTTAGATGTCTAACGCTCACTTCAGACACGACTCTAAATACCGGAGTTAGAAAGATCCCATTGAAAAGATAGGATACGCAATTTACGTAAGGGGATCTGCGGTATGGAAAAGTCGCGGCTGAAAAGTGAGCGTTAGACCCTATTTTGAGTGACTCCAAATACCGGAGGTAGCCTAAAACCAGCGTTAGGAGCCTCTAACGCTGGTTTTCACGGCTAACGCCAAACTCCAAATCTAGGCCAACATGTTGGATACATGTTAGATATATTTCACATACCATCAGACTCCAAGGGAGCCTCTTCCTCCTCCGTCCCACATGTTAAATCAATCTCTGTAAAACATAACATTTTGTGTACACGTTAAGATCAGATATTATAACATATGTTACTGTTGCTCAAAGACACACATCAATGTTGCATTAAAGATATACACACCCAAAGTTATGATTTACATCATTTTGATGGAGCATACAAATGACATTAGATTTGTTATTCTTAATGATTCAGATTTTCAATTTATTTTCTGTATTATTTTAGAAATCATAAAAGCAGAGTACATTGAACATTTAAGATTTCTCATGTGTGTATCACTTGATGATTGTTGTCAAAATTGAAAATATAAACAAACATATGCTATCCATCTTCTGAATAACAAAGGTGTAGACTAAGAAACTTCGAGATCTTAATCTTTCAATATTAAAATAAAATTGATATATAATCAGAGGAGTAAATTATATGTTTGATTCAAATGTAATGCTTCATCAGAATCATGCTCATAATATTGATTACCAATACACCTTCAATGACATATAATCGAGTCAATGGACTTACCAGAAGACTGCAAAGGCAGCTCAGTGTCAGTGCTGGATCCCTCTGGGCTCCCCACAACAACTCTCTCTATGAATGATATAGATATATATTAGTGGACACAGTTTGGACATCACTAAATCACATCTGTATCGATTTATAAGAATAATCAACTTCGAAATGTGAAGAATAGAGCAGTCATTAGAAGAAAAAATTCTTGATTGAATCAAGGGGATTATGAATAAAATGATGTGTTTAACATATGTTTAATTTCTGACTATATTAGACATCAAATTCATCTCATATGATGCTATTGCATATCTAAATATACCCATTGATCAATGTTCTTCAAAGAATACACACAAACAACATTTGGAATAACAACTGTCGACAAATATAAACAAAGACATGTGGCACATCGAGCCATTTGTGCAATGTACAGTAATCTTGTTTAGGACACAACACATATTGATCACAATACCAAACCGAATTGATTTGTACAAATATGTAATCATGGTGCTGTTAGAGTATGCTTATATCTATAAAGTAACTCCAACAATGAATATGTGAAATATATATCAATATTGTTTAATCCAAAGAATGTAAGGATGAATTAATCTATTGTTTATTAAAGGGACACTGACATCAATTTTTTCAATCAGTGATTTCACTTTTCAAACTGTTAAAAATTATTTTACATTGACTCCTATTATAATATTTATTTTGCAACATTTTAATCTTAAAGGCAGATAAGCAATTTTTTTAAAAAAAAAATATTGTTCGTTGAAGGTATCCACCAATAATCAAGAACAACCCAGGTTGGTCAACAAAAATGGAGCTGCAGATAAACTTACATTCTTGATTTTAAAATACATTTATCAAGAGAATATTGAAAATATGATTATAGTAGAAAATTATAAATTTGATTAATATTGCATGCTCTATCTGAATGACAACAGTAATAATTTTTGCTCAGTGTCCCTTTAATATAAAAATATATTGATTTGACAATGTCGCTGTTAATGAATTCTCTAGAACATATGTTGATGTAATGAATGGGATGGAGCATGCAATTACAATCTAATATGTTAGTTAAGGATATCCTCAAGAATCTTTAATTATCCTCTCTTAAAGGGACATGAAGCTCCAAATGTGTAATTGTATACTTTTTGCAACTATGTACTACTGTTATCTGAACACATGATTTGAACATATGAAAATAGGCCAATTTCAGCATAAAAAAACAGCCGGTTAATCCCAGTAATGCATTGCTTAACCTAAACCGACCTAGATATGTTTTTAGAATAACGAAAACAATAGACTGAACCAATTTAGCTAATCAAATGTTTATAAAAATCCAGAAAATCACGTGTCTAAATCATTCAATGTAAAATTTAGTTGTCATGTCCCTTAAATGACTCGAAAAATTAAAAATATGTAATGTATATTTTAAAATTCGAAACATATGCAAAAATGTGTGAATGTGGTCAAAATGTATCCCAATAATATCAAGCAATACACAGGGGAAGAATATAAATTGGCCATTCAAAGAATCTTACAGTAAAATGAAGATATCAAGAATAGAAGGGATATCTTAAAATAGTCCAAATTTCAGATTTGTATTACAATGTAATCCAAAATTTGTTTTTTGATTCTTATTTTTAAATATTGTAAAAATTGAATTTGAGGATCCATATAAATATCGATCAATGTGGATGTATTATGTAATGTTCTGTCCATGTTTCTAAGACAAATGTCAATTAAAATGAGACATACCATACTGTGACAAGCCCTGGCTTGAGGTTCCAGCACCAACATCCAGATCTGTAAAATATTAAATGAGGATTGGATATCATTAATACAAATCAGGCCATGTTGAAAAACTTTTATTTTTTACAAAATCACTGACAAACTAATAATCTATTTTTAGTCCCATGAGTTAATTGTTTCCTCAATTAATGTCATCATAAATATATCCTGTACTCTTATTTTCAATCTGTTATGTTGTTGACTGTAGCTTTAATTCATTTGTTGTGTTATTTCATTCTCATCAATTGATGGACATAGTTCATTGTTTATTTTGATTTTGCTAGTATATTTTTTATAATGTATAAGATTGAAAATAAGAATACTGTATTCTTCACATATATAATAATTAACATTTACATTTGACCAACATGTGTAATGCGATGCCATTTACAGCAAACACATGTTCACGTGTGTGCGCAATTCTATTTTTCGTGATCATTGCGCAATGATTCCAAGCGGAATTACGCATCTGTGATTTGACCAACATGTGTAAAGCGATGCCATTTACAGCAAACACATGTTCACGTGTGTGCGCAATTCTATTTTTCGTGATCATTGCGCAATGATTCCAAGTGGAAATACGCATCCGTGAAAATTTTTTTGATAGAGTAGTGTGATGAGTATCATTTCATAAAGACTCCAAATATATTTGCAATTGGGTGTATTACGAGATGAAAATCGTATATTTGTTAATATTGAACAAGAACAAAGAATATTTCTAACTGTCTTAGGATTCGATAGTTAATGTATGAAATGGCGGATGATAGTGATTTCACAGATGCGCAATTCCATTTTCGCTCTGTGACGCATATTCTGTAGAGAGCAAGACACATCATTCCTATTTCATGTGTGACTAATCTAAATTCAAATATCTAAACATCATATGTAGCGTATGTTGTGAGATCTATATAGGTTTAATATCTGACTATATACACATTTCTTAAAAGTCTAATCAAATATTAATATATTATATGAAGTTGGATAGTTACCTGGTTCAGATTCTCTGTCCGCTCCTCCCAGGCCACCGGACGGAGAAGCAGCTGCACTGGCCCCCGGGTCAGGACTTTCAGATCCAGCAGCTGGGAGGGAAGAAGAGGAGGCCGAGGATGGAGAGGATCTAAATCTTTTGGGGACCCGGAGACTGAGGAGCTCGCATAAAGTCACCTCATAAGGGAATAGGTAGAGTTTCCGCGGGGGCTTATTTTTTTGCCCCCTGTTTTACGGGCTTGTACCCACTCCCTTATGAGGTCGACTTTTTTGGACAATCGCAACCTCATATCTCCGAATCTCCGCATGATCTGATCCTGGCTCCTCTGGACGCCCAACACCAATTGAACCGCATTGGTGATAGTTGCCCAGAGGGCCTTCTTAACCTTCACATCTGTCGACCTCCTCTTGTTCCCAAACAGCTGCGGATAAAAGTGCTGGACGGCGTGGACCAGTGCAGCGCTCTCCTGCTTGGTAAACCTGGGAGGTGTCATGCCTGCCGAGATGTATGTATATATATATAGAGAGAGAATATTATAATAATATACCAGCAGGCATTAGAGAACTGACAAAGATGGCAACGTGTAATGTACTTTTATATGGTGAAGTAAACATGAGATGCACCATGGGACATGTTATCTGTACATCTGATTGGATAAAACTTTGAAATATTGTTAGAATGTCTGTAAGACCATCCTGACTCAAGTTGTGTTTGTGTGATGAACTCTGATTGGCCATTCCTTAATGTTTCATATCTTAGTAACTTCCATACACATACCTCCTGGTGGTGCTGTTACTTCATTTTTTCATGTAGACTTATTTGTAACTCATGGGCCTGTCATGCGGATATGTGTGACGCAGATTTAATATACGTGATCCGTTAAATATTAATGTTTAAATTCACGTTAAAATCTAATACTGTCACATTATTAAATGTTGTAGACATTTCTCGGTTTAATATCGTTCTGTTTCTTTAATCCAAATACGTTGGATTAATACACATTTAACATTGTATGTATTTATTGTTCATAAAATCAATTTCGTGACTTATTGTGAAGTATTGACATTGCTCTATTAAATTTATTTATAATGCACATTGATTGTGTGCTATTGCGTAACATTAGTCTAGAATGTTTAAAGATGTGAATCTCGTGTTGCAAGATACTTTTCCCACGCAACATTTCAGAATGCGCAATTTCTGGTTATAATGTCCGTAACTTGGATAATCTGTTTATAAATGTTAAACTACAGGTTTGTTTGTTATTAGTAAATAAACCTTGAGCTTGTATTTGTCTGAACTGCTCATATATGTTATTGTGCAATGGCGTCTTTATTTTTAAAGAGACATTACAGCAAAATAATTGTATCAAATGATCTGTAGAGATCAAAAATATTTAGACTTTAAAATGTAACTCAATTTATCTTTTGATTTAGATATCCTTAACAGAAGAAATTTCAATGCACATGGTTGAGCCAATCACATAAGGCATCTCTGTGCATCCACCAATCTTCATCTACTGAGCCTATCTCGATATGCTTTTCAAGCAAAGTATGTCAAGATAATGAGATAAGAGAAGTAAAAGACACTATTTAAATCTCTTAAAGGGACACTGTACCCAAAAAATTTCGTTCGTGATTCAGATTGAACATGAAATTTTAAGCAAATTTCGAATTTAATCCTATTCTCAAATTTTATTCATTCTCTTTGTATCTTTATTTGAAATGCAAGAATGTAAGTTTAGATTCCGGACCATTTTTGGCGAACAACCTGGGTTGTCCTTGCTGATTGTTGGATACATTAATCCACAAATAAAAAAGTGCTGTCCAGAGTACTGAAACCAAAACCTAAAAAATTAGATGCCTTCTTTTTCAAATAATGATAGCAAGAGAACGAAGAAAAATTGATAATAGGAGTAAATTAGAAAGTTGCTTAAAATTGCATGCTCTTTCAGAATTACAAAATAAATACATTTTGGTCAGTCTCCATTTAAGGATATTTTGAGTTCATGTCCCTTTAAGGAGACATTTCCCAATAATGCTTGAAAGATCATAAACCTATGCACCTTCCTTTCTCAAACTTAGTATAACATGTGACTAAAGCATATTTAGATTACCTTCTGGATTGTTTTCCCCACTGTGAATGAGAATGAAAATACATATAGATATGTGATATCTAACCAAGAGGTAAGATAAATAATTATGTGAAATTATATTACAAACTAGCTATACGTAAATGACCCTTCAAATGACCACTAGAACAGAAAATCAATCAATATGGCATCCAATAACTAGCTTGTGCGAAATATGAAGTTAACTGACTTACCATTTTCATTATTTTTAAAGCTAGATTTATGAAAATAATGTTTTAGTATACCTAAGGAAGATACTAGATCTTATAAAACAAATTTAAAATTCAACCACACTGTCACTTTAATGTAAGTGAACCACTTTCCCTTCTTTAAAGTGAAAATAACAAAGTTGTTATGTCGAATTATGACTACATATCCGAAAATATTTTAAAATTTTAACATCTATAAATTACACAATAAAAGCATCGATGGATTTCACTCCCAAATTAATTTATAAAAGCTACTTGACTTTAACATTCTCTGAATAAGTGGATTTTCAAAAATTAATTCAATATATGATCCCTAATTTGATATTATGCATGTGCTTGTCAAATAGACAACTATCAGTCATGGGAGTCAAATTATTTTTTATTGACAGATTATATGGATATTTATTATAATCTGTTAAAAAGATGGTCTTTAATAAAAATAAAAGGTTTATTATTCGAAATTTTTAATAGAATTGTTTTTTTTATTTTTTTATCAAAAAAATAAATAGAACAAGTGTAATTCATCACAGATGAAAATCTGAAAAAGATTTAAAAAAATACATTAGTTATTTAATACACACATGTCGTAAAATATTCATTAAATAAAATAAATTTTAAATCATCTTGTGTCTATGCTCTAACTTTGTGCAAAATTTTATAAAGATATTTTGGAATCTTAAAAACAAACATAAAATCTATACCTATCCATCATTTAAAATACCATTATATTGTGTAATCAATATTACATTTAAATATCAGCATTTCCAATTATACCAAATAATGCATATAACATTTAAATAATTAAAAATAGATATATGTATGCTGAACATAAATGTAATATTTCATGTCCATTCAAATACCTCTATATCAACTATAATATGTATTCCTTTGTCTGATTGTTCATAATTGGATTCTTCTGTATCACAAAGTAGGGGTAATGTATGTAAGCTACAAATATTCTAATATAGGACATGTATCTTTTAAAAATATTTTACATTCTTCTTCCTGTGATTCTTAACTAGCATGCATTGGGCAAACCAACCTGGATTATGCATGGTCTTTGAAAGTCAATTCTCTAGAAAACAGTTTATCTTCAATAGGTGTCTTATTCATCATTTCCAAAATAGAGGACTGAAATACCATCTAAAAATAAAAAAAATAATCTAAGTGTCTCCAATAGGATGCTTCCACAGCCTTAATCCATCAAATAGTTGCCACTTACCATGTGAACATGTCTTTGTATGGTTTTCAAGGTCAGCACATTTGAAAGACAATGCCAGACATGATCCAATTGGTATTCTTCACTTTCAATCTTGGATTCTTCACTTTCAGTCTGGGAATTCTTCACTTTCAGTCTTCGAATTATTCACTTTCAGTCTTCGAATTCTTCACTTTCAGTCTTTAAATGAAGTCATCTCCCTAATGGCAGAAAAAGAAAAAGTGTGATTAAAAATATTATTACGTGTGTGAATCAGTTCTGTACCCCTCTCCCACCCCCCATTTCTGAAAGAATTTCTGTCACTAGCTTACTAAGCGTGTGTAGCATCTTGTGTAATGTTCTATCAATCAAGTGTGAAGATGAGTCATATTGAGCAGAACGAACCTCTAATGTGTGACTTTGAATCTGACTTTGAACCATAGTCATGCTAGAGGATAATCATGCTAGAGGATCCCTTTCTGAGTATTTAAATTTTAAGTAATGTGTAAACTAAATACTAGTTTTTAAAATGTATGCCATATGATGTATTTTTGTTCCAATTTCCTGCCAGCCACAGTCCATACATTTATACTTACCAGCTGATGTTGTCTTTAAAAACCAGGTGGCAAAGACTCGCTACAGGACCCAATGACCAGAGCATCACCTTTATTAATAAATGTAAAAATTGTTATCATTTGATGAACAATCCTAACATGTTTGCACAATTCTCTACTTGTCATTTCCCTAGAGTTCACATCTATTGACAATACTCCAATCTAACGTCTATTATTTACCGTCTGAAGTGGCGGTTGATGATGTCTGCTCTGACATTGAGCCCCTCGTCCCGGAATGGCCCCTCTAGAACAGGCTCGTCCTCCTCATCTTGGAGGAGGCGTCGGGGCGCCTGGACGGCCTGCAGCATCCCAGCCTGCTGTGCAATATTATGCAGGACGCTACAGGCTATAACGATCTTAGCCACCTTCTGAGGGCTGTACTGGAGGGCTCCTCCCGACCTGTCAAGGCATCGGAATCTCATTTTGAGGAGCCCAAACATCCTCTCGACCACAGCCCTAGTTCTCTTGTGCGCCCTATTGTAGCGCTCCTGAGCCTCATCAGTAGGGTTACGTAACGGCGTAATGAGCAAGGCCGGCTCATGTAACCAGAATCACCTATAAATTATGAACAGAACAAAATTAAAATTTAATCCACAAAAATGAAATTATATTAAACAAATTTATTTGTGTACACGATAATCCAATAACAAATGTTTAAATTTTAAAATAATAATCTAGTTCAATCTTATTCTCTATCTTCCCATTTCAGCTAAGACATGCTACATATGCGTATTTCGCATAAACCAGACCTTTGATAAAATACAAACTAAATGGTTAAATTGCATTTTCAAGCTGCCCATTTAAGCTAAAACATGCTACATATCTGCTTTGAGCTAAAACTAGACATTTGCGTAAAGAGACAATGACATGGTTAAATTGCATTTGCTATCTTCCCATTTCAGCTAAGACATGCTACATATGCGTATTTCGCATAAACCAGACCTTTGATAAAATACAAACTAAATGGTTAAATTGCATTTTAAAGCTGCCCATATAAGCTAAAACATGCTACATATCTGCTTTGAGTTAAAACTAGACATTTGCTTAAAGAGACAATGACATGGTTAAATTGCATTTGCTATCTTCCCATTTCAGCTAAGACATGCTACATATGCGTATTTCGCATAAACCAGACCTTTGATAAAATACAAACTAAATGGTTAAATTGCATTTTCAAGCTGCCCATTTAAGCTAAAACATGCTACATATCTGCTTTGAGCTAAAACTAGACATTTGCGGAAATAGACAATGACATGGTTAAATTGCATTCTCTATCTGCCCATTTAAGGTAAGACATGCTACATATCTGTTTTGAGCTAAAACTAGACATTTGAGGAAAGAGAAATAAATGGTTAAATTGCATCCTATAGCTGCACATTACACTAACAGTTTAAGAGTACAGTGGCAATTGTCTAACTAATTAACCATGTTGTGCACAAATACTCACCGAGATACCCAGGGGAAAATTGTCTTTCCTCAAACGGCCGCCACAGGGACGTCAGAGAGAGGATGCGGGCATCATGACAAGCCCCGCCAAAATTCGCACACACCTGCATAATCCTCATACGTGCGTCACAAACATACTGCACGTTGAGGCTATGAAAATGTTTGCGATTTCGGAAGGGCAAGTCATCAGCTGGAGCACGCAGCGCAATGAGGGTACAATTAATCGCTCCCAAGACATTGGGCAATTCAGCAATAGCAAAGAATTCCCTCTTCAGGCGCCTCCAATCACCATCATTCTGAGGGAATCCTATGTAACGCTTACTGATACGTACCATGGCGTCCAGAAAGTTATGAAACACCCCAGAGAATGTACCTTGAGACAGGCCATGCATGTACATCTCTCCTGATTGAAAACTCCCGGAGGCCAGGGCGTATAGACAACTTAGCATCTTAGTGATGCCAGGGACAGCAGCCCTTATTCGTATACGTGGCTCCAGATGAGGTCTAAGAACATCGTAAAGGCCAATGAGCTGTTCGCGATTGAGCCTATACTTGTCATAAACCTCGAAGTCGCTCATGTTTTCCAAGGTTTGTCTTACCCTGTATACACGAGGACCTCGAACCAGACAAGCCCTTTGTCTCACTCGGAGCCGCCGAGGCTGCCTGATTCTATCAACCGCTACTCGGGCAACAGCACCACCAGCAGCGTCTACCAGATCATCGTCATTCATATTTGCCAAGCTTAGCAGCACGAAGCCAAACAGCAGAGCAAACACAGCGCAAGGAGTAACAAGGTATGCAAAAACACAGAAGCAAATTGATACAATGTCGATCACCATGGACACTTTGGCCATGTTGTTTGGGGGATTTATAGTGCAATTAGTCCAATGGTAGTGAGTTTGTAATGATTGCTGATTGTATACACTTGTTTGTATGTGAGCGGCGCGAATGCTTTCAAAGTTGGCATTTTTTTAGGTGTTTGCTGAAATGTTGTTTTCCCCCAATGAATCTCAATGTGAAAGTGTAAAATATCACACATACAGTGCATGGTTGTAATGTTTGATCATATGCGTAATAAATATTTATTAAACGCGATCTTATAGTAAAAAGCACACATCCACGCTAACATGAGTGAAAGTGCATAGTTGTGTATAATGTGCATAGAATGTGATCGATCAATGTTGCTGCAATATTGTTTGTAAACGATAAAGTAACAGCTGTCATCTGTAATATTGTATATATAAGTGATTTGCGAGATGTAAATATTGTACGCGTCCCATTAAAATCGCACTAATAATTCTGAACTTCCGGCTGTCATCGGTAGTATTGTATATATAAGTGATTTGCGAGATGTAAATATTGTACGCGTCCCATTAAAATCGCAATAATAATAACGAACTTCCGGCTGTCATCTGTAGTATTGTATATATAAGTGATTGGCGAGATGTCAATATTGTACGCGTCCCATTAAAATCGCAATAATAATAACGAACTTCCGGCTGTCATCTGTAGTATTGTATATATAAGTGATTGGCGAGATGTCAATATTGTACGCGTTCCATTAAAATCGCCATAATAATTCTGAACTTCCGGCTGTCATCTGTAGTATTGTATATATAAGTGATTTTCGAGCTGACAATATTTATTACGCGTCCCATTAAAATCACCATAATAATGATGTTCCAAACTGTTGTTTACGTATATGTTGTATTGTAGTATTGAGTGCTAAAGTTCTGAAAGGGGCGGTACAGTCGTAAAGCTGTAATGTGTATGGTTGAATCTTCTAATGACGTCATCATATTATTAAACTGCCTGTGTATTTCTGAAATCCTCATTGTGTTGTTGTCTTTTACTACATTGTTATTGTGTGCTGATTAAAATATAAATGTGTGCTTTGTGGTTGCGTGATGCGTGTTATGTACATATACGTATATATTGTGATTGTGTCCCACATATGCTGACTTCTCTAAAGCGGTCTCGCATTGTTGTTCCTTCCCATAAAGTGACAGCTGTAATCTGTTCTAATGATGTTCTTATTGTACGTAATTCCTAATGGTATATTGTGAGTGAATCGTGATTTTAAAGGGACAGTAAAATCCCTATTTTCTGTTTCGTGATTCATAGAGAGAATGTAATGTGTTTTCTCCAACATAGGTGTGTCCGGTCCACGGCGTCATCCTTACTTGTGGGATATTCTCTTCCCCAACAGGAAATGGCAAAGAGCCCAGCAAAGCTGGTCACATGATCCCTCCTAGGCTCCGCCTACCCCAGTCATTCTCTTTGCCGTTGTACAGGCAACATCTCCACGGAGATGGCTTAGAGTTTGTTCAGCAGGGTTACCTTCTACAACCAATTTCATGCGTTGTCCCTGTCGCTACAGCCGCATGTTTCTGGTTCGATGAGCTGATAAAGGCGGTCGATAGTGATTCTCCTCCTTATGAGGAGATTATGGACAGAATCAATGCTCTCAAATTGGCTAATTCTTTTACCCTAGACGCCACTTTGCAATTGGCTAGGTTAGCGGCTAAGAATTCTGGGTTTGCTATTGTGGCGCGCAGAGCGCTTTGGTTGAAATCTTGGTCGGCTGATGCGTCTTCCAAGAACAAGCTACTTAACATTCCTTTCAAGGGGAAAACGCTGTTTGGCCCTGACTTGAAAGAGATTATCTCTGATATCACTGGGGGTAAGGGCCACGCCCTTCCTCAGGATCGGCCTTTCAAGGCAAAAAATAAACCTAATTTTCGTCCCTTTCGTAGAAACGGACCAGCCCAAAGTGCTACGTCCTCTAAGCAAGAGGGTAATACTTCTCAAGCCAAGCCAGCTTGGAGACCAATGCAAGGCTGGAACAAGGGAAAGCAGGCCAAGAAACCTGCCACTGCTACCAAGACAGCATGAAATGTTGGCCCCCGATCCGGGACCGGATCTGGTGGGGGGCAGACTCTCTCTCTTCGCTCAGGCTTGGGCAAGAGATGTTCTGGATCCTTGGGCGCTAGAAATAGTCTCCCAAGGTTATCTTCTGGAATTCAAGGGGCTTCCCCCAAGGGGGAGGTTCCACAGGTCTCAGTTGTCTTCAGACCACATAAAAAGACAGGCATTCTTACATTGTGTAGAAGACCTGTTAAAAATGGGAGTGATTCATCCTGTTCCATTAAGAGAACAAGGGATGGGGTTCTACTCCAATCTGTTCATAGTTCCCAAAAAAGAGGGAACGTTCAGACCAATCTTAGATCTCAAGATCTTAAACAAGTTTCTCAAGGTTCCATCGTTCAAGATGGAAACCATTCGAACTATTCTTCCTTCCATCCAGGAAGGTCAATTCATGACCACGGTGGATTTAAAGGATGCATATCTACATATTCCTATCCACAAGGAACATCATCGGTTCCTAAGGTTCGCATTCCTGGACAAGCATTACCAGTTCGTGGCGCTTCCTTTCGGATTAGCCACTGCTCCAAGGATTTTCACAAAGGTTCTAGGGTCCCTTCTAGCTGTGCTAAGACCAAGGGGCATTGCTGTAGTACCTTACTTGGACGACATTCTGATTCAAGCGTCGTCCCTTCCTCAAGCAAAGGCTCACACGGACATAGTCCTGGCCTTTCTCAGATCTCACGGATGGAAAGTGAACGTGGAAAAGAGTTCTCTATCTCCGTCAACAAGGGTTCCCTTCTTGGGAACAATAATAGACTCCTTAGAAATGAGGATATTTCTGACAGAGGCCAGAAAAACAAAGCTTCTAGACTCTTGTCGGATACTTCATTCCGTTCCTCTTCCTTCCATAGCTCAGTGCATGGAAGTGATCGGGTTGATGGTAGCGGCAATGGACATAGTTCCTTTTGCGCGCATTCATCTAAGACCATTACAACTGTGCATGCTCAGTCAGTGGAATGGGGATTATACAGACTTGTCTCCGAAGATACAAGTAAATCAGAGGACCAGAGACTCACTCCGTTGGTGGCTGTCCCTGGACAACCTGTCACAAGGGATGACATTCCGCAGACCAGAGTGGGTCATTGTCACGACCGACGCCAGTCTGATGGGCTGGGGCGCGGTCTGGGGATCCCTGAAAGCTCAGGGTCTTTGGTCTCGGGAAGAATCTCTTCTACCGATAAATATTCTGGAACTGAGAGCGATATTCAATGCTCTCAAGGCTTGGCCTCAGCTAGCGAGGGCCAAGTTCATACGGTTTCAATCAGACAACATGACAACTGTTGCGTACATCAACCATCAGGGGGGAACAAGGAGTTCCCTAGCGATGGAAGAAGTGACCAAAATCATTCTATGGGCGGAGTCTCACTCCTGCCACCTGTCCGCTATCCACATCCCAGGAGTGGAAAATTGGGAAGCGGATTTTCTGAGTCGTCAGACATTGCATCCGGGGGAGTGGGAACTCCATCCGGAAATCTTTGCCCAAGTCACTCAGCTGTGGGGCATTCCAGACATGGATCTGATGGCCTCTCGTCAGAACTTCAAAGTTCCTTGCTACGGGTCCAGATCCAGGGATCCCAAGGCGGCTCTAGTGGATGCACTAGTAGCACCTTGGACCTTCAAACTAGCTTATGTGTTCCCGCCGTTTCCTCTCATCCCCAGGCTGGTAGCCAGGATCAATCAGGAGAGGGCGTCGGTGATCTTGATAGCTCCTGCGTGGCCACGCAGGACTTGGTATGCAGATCTGGTGAATATGTCATCGGCTCCACCTTGGAAGCTACCTTTGAGACGAGACCTTCTTGTTCAGGGTCCGTTCGAACATCCGAACCTGGTTTCACTCCAGCTGACTGCTTGGAGATTGAACGCTTGATCTTATCGAAGCGAGGGTTCTCAGATTCTGTTATCGATACTCTTGTTCAGGCCAGAAAGCCTGTAACTAGAAAGATTTACCACAAAATTTGGAAAAAATATATCTGTTGGTGTGAATCTAAAGGATTCCCTTGGGATAAGGTTAAGATTCCTAAGATTCTATCCTTCCTTCAAGAAGGATTGGGAAAAGGATTATCTGCAAGTTCCCTGAAGGGACAGATTTCTGCCTTGTCTGTGTTACTTCACAAAAAAGCTGGCAGCTGTGCCAGATGTTCAAGCCTTTGTTCAGGCTCTGGTTAGAATTAAGCCTGTTTACAAACCTTTGACTCCTCCTTGGAGTCTCAATTTAGTTCTTTCAGTTCTTCAGGGGGTTCCGTTTGAACCCTTACATTCCGTTGATATTAAGTTATTATCTTGGAAAGTTTTGTTTTTAGTTGCAATTTCTTCTGCTAGAAGAGTTTCAGAATTATCTGCTCTGCAGTGTTCTCCTCCTTATCTGGTGTTCCATGCAGATAAGGTGGTTTTACGTACTAAACCTGGTTTTCTTCCAAAAGTTGTTTCTAACAAAAACATTAACCAGGAGCTTATCGTACCTTCTCTGTGTCCGAAACCAGTTTCAAAGAAGGAACGTTTGTTGCACAATTTGGATGTTGTTCGCGCTCTAAAATTCTATTTAGATGCTACAAAGGATTTTAGACAAACATCTTCCTTGTTTGTTGTTTATTCCGGTAAAAGGAGAGGTCAAAAAGCAACTTCTACCTCTCTCTCTTTTTGGATTAAAAGCATCATCAGATTGGCTTACGAGACTGCCGGACGGCAGCCTCCCGAAAGAATCACAGCTCATTCCACTAGGGCTGTGGCTTCCACATGGGCCTTCAAGAACGAGGCTTCTGTTGATCAGATATGTAGGGCAGCGACTTGGTCTTCACTGCACACTTTTACCAAATTTTACAAGTTTGATACTTTTGCTTCTTCTGAGGCTATTTTTGGGAGAAAGGTTTTGCAAACCGTGGTGCCTTCCATTTAGGTGACCTGATTTGCTCCCTCCCTTCATCCGTGTCCTAAAGCTTTGGTATTGGTTCCCACAAGTAAGGATGACGCCGTGGACCGGACACACCTATGTTGGAGAAAACAGAATTTATGTTTACCTGATAAATTACTTTCTCCAACGGTGTGTCCGGTCCACGGCCCGCCCTGTTTTTTTTAATCAGGTCTGATAATTTATTTTCTTTAACTACAGTCACCACGGTACCATATGGTTTCTCCTATGCAAATATTCCTCCTTAACGTCGGTCGAATGACTGGGGTAGGCGGAGCCTAGGAGGGATCATGTGACCAGCTTTGCTGGGCTCTTTGCCATTTCCTGTTGGGGAAGAGAATATCCCACAAGTAAGGATGACGCCGTGGACCGGACACACCGTTGGAGAAAGTAATTTATCAGGTAAACATAAATTCTGTTTTTCCCCCATCATTTGAATGCACATGTATGAGTGAATGCTAAAAGTAATGTATGTGCATCCATGACTGATCATGTGTTAAGCCTATGTAGATATGCTGTTGCTGCAAGCATATGAGTTGAATAAATGAAATGCAATAATAATGGTAAATGAGAGGTGTTTCCCATTGTCTACTGTTTGTGAATCCTGAAATGTTCCAATTATTTTTGTGTCAGTTTAAATGTGATGTAATTGTTGAAAATGTTTGTTAATAGTGATGGTGATTTGTAGTTGATTTAATGTAAAAGTATCAAACGATTTAATGTTGTTGTGAATTTCCCATAAGTAAACTCCATAAGTCCACCATAGGGAAATAGCCATTTCTTGATCTATTTGTCATAGCTGGGTCTAACGCAGAAAAACATGAGTTATTTTCCGAATTCTAGCGCTGGTATTTAGAGTTTTTTTTGTCTACGCTTTTTGCGTGCGTTAGGGAAATCTGTCTGTCGCGTGCACGAGCACGTCTTCCCCATAGAAGTCAATGGAGGCTCAAAATTTGTGTGTAAATAAAATCCAAGACTGGTTTTGAGCGTAAAGTGAGTGACGTCATGGTCTTGTGTGAAAAAGTTGCTAAATCGTGCTCATTTCGTAATTAATAACTTGTTTGTGTATGTAATGTGGTGTATATTGTTTGTATGCATAGATGAGTGTATGTTTGTGATAATATTAGTTAGATGTAGCTATATGAGTGTCTTTTCCCGTCTGTCAGTGTAAGTCAATGGCAAAATCGATTTGTGTTGGGGTTTTTTCTAACACCCGAGATCTCGCAACTTTGATCCTTTCTATTTTGATGGGGAAAAAAACATATGAAAAATAAATATAGTGTAGTGTTTGTATGAGTGTAAGTGTACTTTGTGTAATATTTGTTTTGTGATTCGTGGATGTTTATTTTGTCGGTAGATGTTAACTCCTGGGTCTGAGCTGTCGTTAGAGATTTCAGCGTTCGGAAATTTTGGAGTGTCAGTAAGTGAACTCTAAATACCAGCAGGCGGCCAAAACCAGCGTTAGAAGCCCTATATGCTGGTTTTGACGGCTAACTCAGAACTCTAAATCTAGGCATTAGTGTTTATTGAAAATACCTATAATGGGGTCTTCTTTTTGACTAGTGATCAGATCATCACTAGGAGAATCCTGACTCCATTGTACCAGGTTAGGCTCATTTTGTTGTTTGGCCTGGTTTCTCGTAATGGCCTCTACCTGAATTGCACCCACTAAGTGGTCAATATTAAGGAGCTCTCCAGTTATGGCTCCTTGTTTGGCTAATGAATCTGCAAGATCATTGCCTTTCTTATGAGGACCTTGAATTCTGGAATGACCCTTGCTCTTTTTCCAGTTTATGGTTAACTCATTTGAAACCACTAGATTATCAATCTTGCAGAACAACTTGCCACGATGGACTGTTTTGTTGTTATTTTTCTGCATGCCATTTCTTTTCCAAGTTGGCATATAATTTGAGTCGGTAACAATCATAAATTCATGAATACCTTGTTCAATAGCCATTTCAATGGTTTTTAGAACAGCAGTAAGTTCTGCAACTTTACTGGATCTTGGTCCAATGTTGAAACATACAGAAATATTTGGGAATCCATTTGCCCAAGTTATACCAATGTCAGCGACTAATCTGCACTCATTTTCAATAGTGGCATGGTAAGAACAACCATTACCCATGGTAATGTTTGACAATGGTCCTCATTGTATATTTTATGTGGGGAAAGCAATTGTTCATCCAGGAAATCATCTTCTAATAACTCTTCCCCATGATCCTTAGTAGTACAGTCATGGAGATCAGCAAGCCCCTGTGCGACTGGATTATTTTTATTTTGTTTATACCAAATTGCTAAAGTCCAGCCTTGTAAGGAAAGAGGCCAAGCTGTTATGCGGCTATTGGACAGGTTCCCATCTCTTATTCTCTCACTTTGCAGATATAGGTAAGGCTGGTGGGCCTTTTTACAAAAAAAAATTCACCCTGTATATAGCTGTGGAAATTTTGTAGAGCCCATACAGTAGATAGGTATAGGTAGGCTTTTTCGCAATCACTAAATTTTATATCTACTGGGGATAAAGTTTTGCTCGCATAAGCAATGACTTTGCTTAAATTATCAGGTTTTTGGTATAAAACAGCACTCATGCTTATATCTGTGTAACCTGTCTCTAAGTAGAAAGATTTACCACCTTCAGGGTACGCTAAGCAAGGTGCTTGAGTGAGTTTTCTCTTCAGCTCTCTTATGGCTGTCTCTTGAGCTTCACTCCAGTGCTATTTCACATCCTTCTTTAGAAGATGTAGCAGTGGTTTAGCCAATTCTGCATAATTATTAATACATTTGCCAGAATACTTTGTTATACCCAGGAATGATCTTAATTCCTTTAAGTTAGTTGGGTTCTTAGAATTTATTATAGCTTCCACCTTTTTCTTCTGAGGATTTAACCCTTCAGAAGTGTCACAAAAGGTTCACACGGTTACAGCACCATTGAGCTTTTTGTAGGGATAGTTTGACACCTGCCCTTTTAAGTTGGCTGAGGACGTGTTTAAGTTCTGTGATGTGTTTTTCAAAGTCTGTGCTTTTGATTAACACATCATCAATATAAGACAAAGACCCCCTTTCCAGTGCATCAGGCATAGCCTTATGCATGAATACAGCAAATTCATGTCCTGAATTTATGTATCCTAACGGAAGTCTTTGGAATGCATATTGGACCTTTTGGAAGGAGAATGCAAGCTTATACTGGTCTTCCTTGTGTACCTTTATGGTCCAGTATCCCCACACGCAGTCAATGGCAGTGAATATTTTCATCCCTGCATCTGCGCTAGGCACTGGTCAATGTATGGTACAGGCCAGCCAGACATATATACATGTTTGTTTAGCTGTCTTAAGTCAGCACACAAACACCATTGTCCATTGGGTTTAAGAATACCTAGAATAGGATTATTATAAGAGCTATGCACCTGTCTGATGATACCCCTTTCTTCTAAGTTCCTTATGATTTCTGCAAGAGCATCATAGGAAGCTAAAGGAAGTTTGCATTGTTTAACAAATACAGGTGGTGCATTAGGATCGGTTTGGATTCTTACAATGTGCAGGTCTGTAGTCCCAGAGTCATAAGAATCCTTAGCAAAAATGTCCTGGTATTCCATTAGGAGTTTCTCGTAGCTGTTGGCGTTCTCCATCACTGGAACAGCCATTAGCTAAGGAGATTTGCTCTTTGACTATTTGCTGAAATCCTGGAAATATTTCAGGCTGTCCTATCTCATAGGCTTCTTCCAACCTAGAGTTCCCCTTGATTATAATTTACATTGCCCCCATGATTCTGGGTATTGGGGTATTCTTGCTCTTTGATCGGCTGATCAAATACTAGGAAGGCTTCTTCAATTTTACAGATGCCTTCCTCTGAGCTGAAGGGATAAATAGACTGAATTGTAAACAATCCCTCTGACATAGATGCAAAGGATTGTTCTATTAACTGTTCTTCAGTTAAATATCCTTCAGGTATTAGCCCAATTATATTATTCTGGAATCTAAAAGTGTAATATCTCGAATCCAGTGCATATCCTATGGTAGTTCCCTTGGATAAGGTGATATCCTGTGGGGTCATGTTATGCACAATAACATGTATTGGAATATTTCCAATATTTACCCAGATTTTGCATTCTATGGGAGATGAATATTAGCGTTTCAGAAGTTTTTAAATTCTGACGCCTTTTTACCTGTAAGGGTAATAGAAATTTATCAGCCCCAGCAGGGATTACAATATCATTAGACACCTGCATATTCACAGCATATGGCAATTGCTGATTTGATTTCAGGGCTGCATTTTCATCCTGAAATATTTCAGGGTCCCCTTTCAAACTGCTCCAGAGGCAAAAGTTAATCAAATCTATTTCTATGGCATACCTATGCAAGATATCATTGCCAATATATATTTAATTACGGAGATTATGTAAAACTAAAAACAGGTGCTTTGCTGATTTATTACCTATGGAGATAGATAATAAGCATTTAGCTGTGACATTATAGCTTTCAGACCTGTCATCCAGGTCATGGACCCAGTGATCTTGGGGAGAAAGATATTTAATTACTTTAGGTTCAGCTATCTGTGCCAATAAGCCTTCGCTTATATAGCTAGCTTCCTGTTTTAAGTTTAATTTAGCATACTTGGTTTTTCCAAAGTCATGCACTTGCAAAGGGATAAATAGATCCTCTTTGACTTTCTCAATTTCTGCGAGGAATTGCGAGTGATCTCCCCCTTTAGGAGACTTAGGGTCCCCTTTGTGGAGAGATATGGTTAATACATCGCCATCTATGGAAATATTGGCTATCTTTCCAGGCAGAATTTTCAAAGTATGATCATCAGAGCCACTTAGGGAAGTCTTATCATCTATCTGCTGGATAGTTACTTAAGGTACAGAGTTATTCCTGAAATGAATCTCCACAGCATCTGGCTTCTCTTCCACCACGTGACAGTTATGTCTGGTGTGAGGTATGCTGGACCCCTCATAATTAATAGGTATTTTGACTTGTGACCAGATTACATTATTAATGCAATCAATTATGGTACTTTGGCCTAGATTTAGAGTTGGGCGGTAGCCGTGAAAACCAGCGTTAGAGGCTCCTAACGCTGGTTTTGGGCTACCGCCGGTATTTGGAGTCAGTCAGGAAAGGGTCTAACGCTCACTTTCCAGCCGCGACTTTTCCATACCGCAGATCCCCTTACGTCATTTGCGTATCCTATCTTTTCAATGGGATCTTTCTAACTCCGGTATTTAGAGTCGTGTCTGAAGTGAGCGTTAGAAATCTAACGACAAAACTCCAGCCGCAGAAAAAAGTCAGTAGTTAAGAGCTTTCTGGGCTAACGCCGGTTTATAAAGCTCTTAACTACTGTGCTCTAAAGTACACTAACACCCATAAACTACCTATATACCCCTAAACCGAGGTCCCCCCACATCGCCGCCACTCGATTAAATTTTTTTAACCCCTAATCTGCCGACCGCCACCTACGTTATACTTATGTACCCCTAATCTGCTGCCCCTAACACCGCCGACCCCTATATTATATTTATTAACCCCTAATCTGCCCCCCACAACGTCGCCTCCACCTGCCTACACTTATTAACCCCTAATCTGCCGTCCGCACGCCGCCGCCAGCTATATTATAGCTATGTACCCCTAATCTGCTGCCCCTAACACCGCCGACCCCTATATTATATTTATTAACCCCTAATCTGCCCCCCACAACATTGCCTCCACCTGCCTACACTTATTAACCCCTAATCTGCCGAGCGGACCGCACCGCTATTATAATAAAGTTATTAACCCCTAATCCGCCTCACTCCCGCCTCAATAACCCTATAATAAATAGTATTAACCCCTAATCTGCCCTCCCTAACATCGCCGACACCTAACTTCAAGTATTAACCCCTAATCTGCCGATCGGAGCTCACCGCTACTCTAATAAATTTTTTAACCCCTAAAGCTAATATTAACCCTAACACCCCCCTAAGTTAAATATAATTTTATTCTAACGAAATAAATGAACTCTTATTAAATATGGCCTAGATTTGGAGTTTGGCGGTAAAAGGGCTGTTAACGCTCCGCGGGCTTTTTTCTGGCCGCACCATAAATTTAACTCTGGTATCGAGAGTTAAAACAAATGCTGCGTTAGGCTCCAAAAAAGGAGCGTAGAGCATTTTTACCGCAAATGCAACTCTCGATACCAGAGTTGCTTACGGACGCGGCCAGCCTCAAAAACGTGCTCGTGCACGATTCCCCCATAGAAAACAATGGGGCTGTTTGAGCTGAAAAAAAACCTAACACCTGCAAAAAAGCAGCGTTCAGCTCCTAACGCAGCCCCATTGTTTCCTATGGGGAAATACTTCCTACGTCTGCACCTAACACCCTAACATGTACCCCGAGTCTAAACACCCCTAACCTTACACTTATTAACCCCTAATCTGCCGCCCCCGCTATCGCTGACCCCTGCATTACACTTTTAACCCCTAATCTGCCGCTCCGTAAACCGCCGCAACCTACGTTATCCCTATGTACCCCTAATCTGCTGCCCTAACATCGCCGACCCCTATGTTATATTTATTAACCCCTAATCTGCCCCCCACAACGTCGCCGACACCTACCTACACTTATTAACCCCTAAACTGCCGAGCGGACCTGAGCGCTACTATAATAAAGTTATTAACCCCTAATCCGCCTCACTAACCCTATCATAAATAGTATTAACCCCTAATCTGCCCTCCCTAACATCGCCGACACCTAACTTCAATTATTAACCCCTAATCTTCCGATCGGAGCTCACCGCTATTCTAATAAATGTATTAACCCCTAAAGCTAAGTCTAACCCTAACACTAACACCCCCCTAAGTTAAATATAATTTACATCTAACGAAATAAATTAACTCTTATTAAATAAATTATTCCTATTTAAAGCTAAATACTTACCTGTAAAATAAATCCTAATATAGCTACAATATAAATTATAATTATATTATAGCTATTTTAGGATTAATATTTATTTTACAGGCAACTTTGTAATTATTTTAACCAGGTACAATAGCTATTAAATAGTTAAGAACTATTTAATAGCTACCTAGTTAAAATAATAACAAATTTACCTGTAAAATAAATCCTAACCTAAGTTACAAATAAACCTAACACTACCCTATCAATAAAATAATTAAATAAACTACCTACAATTACCTACAATTAACCTAACACTACACTATCAATAAATTAATTAAACACAATTGCTACAAATAAATACAATTAAATAAACTATCTAAAGTACAAAAAATAAAAAAGAACTAAGTTACAAAAAATAAAAAAATATTTACAAACATAAGAAAAATATTACAACAATTTTAAACTAATTACACCTACTCTAAGCCCCCTAATAAAATAACAAAGCCCCCCAAAATAAAAAATTCCCTACCCTATTCTAAATTAAAAAAGTTACAAGCTCTTTTACCTTACCAGCCCTGAACAGGGCCCTTTGCGGGGCATGCCCCAAGAAGTTCAGCTCTTTTGCCTGTAAAAAAAACCATACAATACCCCCCCCCCAACATTACAACCCACCACCCACATACCCCTAATCTAACCCAAACCCCCCTTAAATAAACCTAACACTAAGCCCCTGAATATCTTCCTACCTTGTCTTCACCATCCAGGTATCACCGATCCGTCCTGGCTCCAAGATCTTCATCCAACCCAAGCGGGGGTTGGCGATCCATAATCCGGTGCTGAAGAGGTCCAGAAGAGGCTCCAAAGTCTTCCTCCTATCCGGCAAGAAGAGGACATCCGGACCGGCAAACATCTTCTCCAAGCGGCATCTTCGATCTTCTTCCATCCGGAGCGAAGCGGCAGGATCCTGAAGACCTCCAGCGCGGAACATCCATCCGGACCGACGACTGAACGACGAATGACTGTTCCTTTAAGGGACGTCATCCAAGATGGCGTCCCTCGAATTCCGATTGGCTGATAGGATTCTATCAGCCAATCGGAATTAAGGTAGGAATTTTCTGATTGGCTGATGGAATCAGCCAATCAGAATCAAGTTCAATCCGATTGGCTGATCCAATCAGCCAATCAGATTGAGCTCGCATTCTATTGGCTGTTCCGATCAGCCAATAGAATGCGAGCTCAATCTGATTGGCTGATTGGATCAGCCAATCGGATTGAACTAGATTCTGATTGGCTGATTTCATCAGCCAATCAGAAAATTCCTACCTTAATTCCGATTGGCTGATAGAATCCTATCAGCCAATCGGAATTCGAGGGACGCCATCTTGGATGACGTCCCTTAAAGGAACAGTCATTCGTCGTTCAGTCGTCGGTCCGGATGGATGTTCCGCGCTGGAGGTCATCAGGATCCTGCCGCTTCGCTCCGGATGGAAGAAGATCGAAGATGCCGCTTGGAGAAGATGTTTGCCGGTCCGGATGTCCTCTTCTTGCCGGATAGGAGGAAGACTTTGGAGCCTCTTCTGGACCTCTTCAGCACCGGATTATGGATCGCCAACCCCCGCTTGGGTTGGATGAAGATCTTGGAGCCAGGACGGATCGGTGATACCTGGATGGTGAAGACAAGGTAGGAAGATCTTCAGGGGCTTAGTGTTAGGTTTATTTAAGGGGGGTTTGGGTTAGATTAGGGGTATGTGGGTGGTGGGTTGTAATGTTGGGGGGGGGTATTGTATGGTTTTTTTTACAGGCAAAAGAGCTGAACTTCTTGGGGCATGCCCCGCAAAGGGCCCTGTTCAGGGCTGGTAAGGTAAAAGAGCTTGTAACTTTTTTAATTTAGAATAGGGTAGGGAATTTTTTATTTTGGGGGGCTTTGTTATTTTATTAGGGGGCTTAGAGTAGGTGTAATTAGTTTAAAATTGTTGTAATATTTTTCTTATGTTTGTAAATATTTTTTTATTTTTTGTAACTTAGTTCTTTTTTATTTTTTGTACTTTAGATAGTTTATTTAATTGTATTTATTTGTAGCAATTGTGTTTAATTAATTTATTGATAGTGTAGTGTTAGGTTAATTGTAGGTAGTTTATTTAATTATTTTATTGATAGGGTAGTGTTAGGTTTATTTGTAACTTAGGTTAGGATTTATTTTACAGGTAAATTTGTTATTATTTTAACTAGGTAGCTATTAAATAGTTCTTAACTATTTAATAGCTATTGTACCTGGTTAAAATAAATACAAAGTTACCTGTAAAATAAATATTAATCCTAAAATAGCTACAATATAATTATAATTTATATTGTAGCTATATTAGGATTTATTTTACAGGTAAGTATTTAGCTTTAAATAGGAATAATTTATTTAATAAGAGTTAATTTATTTCGTTAGATGTAAATTATATTTAACTTAGGGGGGTGTTAGTGTTAGGGTTAGACTTAGCTTTAGGGGTTAATACATTTATTAGAATAGCGGTGAGCTCCGATCGGAAGATTAGGGGTTAATAATTGAAGGTAGGTGTCGGCGATGTTAGGGAGGGCAGATTAGGGGTTAATACTATTTATGATAGGGTTAGTGAGGCGGATTAGGGGTTAATAACTTTATTATAGTAGCGCTCAGGTCCGCTCGGCAGATTAGGGGTTAATAAGTGTAGGTAGGTGTCGGCGACGTTGTGGGGGGCAGATTAGGGGTTAATAAATATAACATAGGGGTCGGCGATGTTAGGGCAGCAGATTAGGGGTACATAGGGATAACGTAGGTGGCGGCGCTTTGCGGTCGGAAGATTAGGGGTTAATTATTTTAAGTAGCTGGCGGCGACGTTGAGGGGGGCAGATTAGGGGTTAATAAATATAATATAGGGGTCGGCAGTGTTAGGGGTAGCAGATTAGGGGTACATAGGGATAACGTAGGTGGCGGCGCTTTGCGGTCGGAAGATTAGGGGTTAATTATTTTAAGTAGCTGGCGGCGATGTTGTGGGGGGCAGATTAGCGGTTAATAAATATAATATAGGGGTCGGCGGGGTTAGGGGCAGCAGATTAGGGGTACATAAGTATAACGTAGGTGGCGGTCGGCAGATTAGGGGTTAAAAATTTTAATCGAGTGGCGGCGATGTGGGGGGAGCTCGGTTTAGGGGTACATAGGTAGTTTATGGGTGTTAGTGTACTTTAGGGTACAGTAGTTAAGAGCTTTATAAACCGGCGTTAGCCAGAAAGCTCTTAACTCCTGCTATTTTCAGGCGGCTGGAATTTTGTCGTTAGAGCTCTAACGCTCACTTCAGAAACGACTCTAAATACCAGCGTTAGAAAGATCCCATTGAAAAGATAGGCTACGCAAATGGCGTAGGGGGATCTGCGGTATGGAAAAGTCGCGGCTGTAAAGTGAGCGTTAGACCCTTTAATCACTGACTCCAAATACCAGCGGGCGGCCAAAACCAGCGTTAGGAGCCTCTAACGCTGGTTTTGACGGCTACCGCCGAACTCCAAATCTAGGCCTATATTATTCCTATTTAAATCTAAATACTTACCTGTAAAATAAACCCTAATATAGCTACAATATAAATTATAATTATATTATAGCTATTTTAGGATTAATATTTATTTTACAGGCAACTTTGTATTTATTTTAACCAGGTACAATAGCTATTAAATAGTTAAGAACTATTTAATAGCTAAAATAGTTAAAATAATTACAAAATTACCTGTAAAATAAATCCTAACCTAAGTTACAATTAAACCTAACACTACACTATCAATAAATTAATTAAATACAATATCTACAATTATCTACAATTAAACCTAACACTACACTATCAATAAATTAATTAAATACAATACCTACAAATAACTACAATTAAATAAACTAACTAAAGTACAAAAAATAAAAAAGAACTAAGTTACAAAAAATAAAAAAATATTTACAAACATTAGAAAAATATTACAACAATTTTAAACTAATTACTCCTACTCTAAGCCCCCTAATTAAATAACAAAGCCCCCCAAAATAAAAAATGCCCTACCCTATTCTAAATTAAAAAAGTTCAAAGCTCTTTTACCTTACCAGCCCTGAACAGGGCCCTTTGCGGGGCATACCCCAAAGAATTCAGCTCTTTTGCCTGTAAAAATAAAACACATACAATACCCCCCCCCAACATTACAACCCACCACCCACATACCCCTAATCTAACCCAAACCCCCCTTAAATAAACCTAATACTAAGTCCCTGAAGATCTTCCTACCTTATCTTCACCATACCAGGTTCACCGATCGGTCCTCGGAAGTCTTGATCCAAGCCTCGGAAGTGTTGATCCAAGCCCAAGCGGGGGGCTGAAGAGTGACGTCCATCCTCGGGCTGAAGTCTGGATCCAAGCGGCGGCTGAAGAAATCCATCATCGGGCTGAAGTCGGAAGTCCATCATCAGGATGAAGTCTTCTATCAAGCCGCATCTTCAATCTTCTTTCTTCTGGAGCGGAGCGGAGCCATCTTCTTCCAAGCCGACGCGGAACATCCTCTTCAACCGACGCCTACTTGCCGAATGACGGTTCCTTTAAATGGCGTCTCTCGAATTCCGATTGGCTGATAGGATTCTATCAGCCAATCGGAATTAAGGTAGGAATATTCTGATTGGCTGATGGAATCAGCCAATCAGAATCAAGTTCAATCCAATTGGCTGATCCAATCAGCCAATCAGATTGAGCTAGCATTCTATTGGCTGTTCCGATCAGCCAATAGAATGCGAGCTCATTCTGATTGGCTGATTGGATCAGCCAATCGGATTGAACTTGATTCTGATTGGCTGATTCCATCAGCCAATCACAATATTCCTGGCATGGTGAAGATAAGGTAGGAAGATCTTCAGGGGCTTAGTGTTAGGTTTATTTAAGGGGGGTTTGGGTTAGATTAGGGGTATGTGGGTGGTGGGTTGTAATGTTGGGGGGGGGTATTGTATGTGTTTTTTTTACAGGCAAAAGAGCTGAATTCTGTGGGGCATGCCCCGCAAAGGGCCCTGTTCAGGGCTGGTAAGGTAAAAGAGCTTTGAACTTTTTTAATTTAGAATAGGGTAGGGCATTTTTTATTTTGGGGGGCTTTGTTATTTTATTAGGGGGCTTAGAGTAGGTGTAATTAGTTTAAAATTGTTGTAATATTTTTCTAATGTTTGTAAATATTTTTTTATTTTTTGTAACTTAGTTCTTTTTTATTTTTTGTACTTTAGTTAGTTTATTTTCATTGTATTTATTTGTAGATATTGTATTTAATTAATTTATTGATAGTGTAGCGTTAGGTTTAATTGTAGATATTGTATTTAATTAATTTATTGATAGTGTAGTGTTAGGTTTAATTGTAACTTAGGTTAGGATTTATTTTACAGGTAATTTTGTAATTATTTTAACTATTTTAGCTATTAAATAGTTCTTAACTATTTAATAGCTATTGTACCTGGTTAAAATAAATACAAAGTTGCCTGTAAAATAAATATTAATCCTAAAATAGCTATAATATAATTATAATTTATATTGTAGCTATATTAGGGTTTATTTTACAGGTAAGTATTTAGATTTAAATAGGAATAATTTTTTTAATAAGAGTTAATTTATTTCGTTAGAATAAAATTATATTTAATTTAGGGGGGTGTTAGGGTTAAAATTAGCTTAAGGGGTTAAAAATGTATTAGAGTAGCGGTGAGCTCCGATCGGCAGATTAGGGGCTAATACTTGAAGTTAGGTGTCGGCGATGTTAGGGAGGGCAGATTAGGGGTTAATACTATTTATTATAGGGTTATTGAGGCGGGAGTGAGGCAGATTAGGGGTTAATAACTTTATTATAATAGCGGTGCGGTCCGCTCGGCAGATTAGTGGTTAATAAGTGTAGGCAGGTGGAGGCGACGTTGTGGGGGGCAGATTATGGGTTAATAATTATAATATAGGGGTCGGCGGTGTTAGGGGCAGCAGATTAGGTTAGGTTTTTTTTCAGCTCAAATGGCCCCATTGTTTTCTATGGGGGAATCGTGCACTAGCACGTTTTTGAAGCTGGCCGCTTCCGTAAGCACCGCTGGTATCTGGAGTTGCAGTGGCGTTAAATTATGCTCTACGCTCCCTTTTTGGAGCCTAACGCACTGAAAAGCCAGCCCTTCTGTGAACTCTAAATACCAGCGGTATTTAAAAGGTGCGGGGGAAAAAAAGCATGCGTAGCTAACGCACCCCTTTGGCCGCAGAACTCTAAATCTAGGCGTTAGTCTCTTTAGAAGATCAATATCTATTATCAAATGATCAGTTGGCAGATCCACTGTAATGACAGGGTGTCTTATTACCCTTTTCCCCAGCTTTAGCTTTAACCATGCAGTACCCCAGACTTTGAGAGAGTCACCCCCAACACCTATTAATGAACCATCAAATTCCCTTAGTTTAGGTTTGTGGAGCGTTAACTCTGTTAGCTTTCTATAGTACCTGTAAGACAAAATAGTTGCTTGAGATCCAGTATCAATTAATCCACATGCTAACTGAATCCTGGATCTCAGTCGCCACATAAATACCTCCCTTCAGATTCTACCATTTCACACATAAAGTTATCATTTTTAAACACTTGTGGACTTTACCACGGTTTACTTGGATTCATAACATCACCTGATGCGGCACAATCCTTATCGACTGCCTTCTCTGTAATAGGGATAATGGGTTTCCTGCGTACTGCACTGCAGTTAGGGGATACTTCCTCCTGTGGGGATTGTTCTGGGCGTCCATCTGTGGGAATAATGCTTAGGGACAACTGAAAAATAGGAAAGTAATTAATACTTCCAGACAGGGGACACCAGTCATCACATTCAGGCCTTCCATTGCTGGGCTGTAGGGAGAGAAATTGATTAGTATCATTTTTAACATTATCTCATTCGGTATTTCTCTCCCCTCAGATAATATCTGAGTATTTATGACTGTGCCTGTGGCTCACTGTTGACCACTGGCTGTATCCCAAAAAAAGTATTATTCGGTTGCTAAAAGCTTGACTCATATTAGCGAATTGTTCGCTCAACCGATTTAACTGGTTACTAAGCTGATATACTTGATTATACAAGTTACCTCTACCCTTGGGCCTATCTCTTGATGCCCCATAGTAGTGATTCCTGGACCATTGTGTCTCCTCAGAATCAGGGCCGCTGTTTCTATCCTGATGTGGTTGCCCTTGGGGTTCAGCTTGTCTTGTGTTACTTTCTTGGGGTGCACTATTTAACTGGGGTGTCTGGTTATCCTGAGAATATCTGCGCCACTTATTGTATCTACCTCTATGCGGATATCTATTACCTTGTGGGTATTCTTCTCTTTGGGGATAACTATTTATCTGGTCGTAGCCCCCATTTTGGGTATATTCCCTCTGCACCTCAGCCCTTGGTGGGGGAGGGGCAGACTCAAAATTTTGTGGGCTAGGCCTGTTTTTTTTCTGGCCACTTCTGCATGTCTTCTTTTTTGGGCTCTAAATTGAGGGGGCTAGGTGACACCCTAGTTGCAGCCACTACTTTAGGGTTGGGCTTTTTCTCTCTTTTATCCCTATGGTCATTGGTTTGCTGTATGGCATATCATTTTGTACTTTCCCTTATCAGCCAAACTAATGAACAGTTGTCTTCAAATTTACTTTGATATGAGGGGGTAAGGCTTCATACAATAAATTAACAAATACTGAAAGCTCCTTTCAGTGCGGTTGCTGTACGATATGGGCCGAACTCTCTTTTACACTATTGCTTTATTTCACTCTAAGATTTGACATTCATATCTTTTAATGAAGCATAGTATTTATGATGCTTAACCTCAAATACCCATGCCAGAAACTCAATTTTAGATTGCACATCATTTATATTTAATACAGCTAAAGAATTTTCATAAGCCTCTAAATGATCAATTATGGAAGTTGTCCCCCTTTTGGAAAATGGGTGTACTGCTCTACTTAGGAACTTAATTATCTTAGTGGTGTCATACACTTTATTAAGTACATTACCGGATTTCATTGGGATCTTATTGTTTGGGTTAGAGCGCCCTCTGTCTGTCCTATCTTTACTATGCTGAAATTTCACCCATGTATTTTGATATGGGCTGCCTGAGAAGCTAGCCCCCCCCCCCTCTGACCTGCTATAGTAACTGCCTTCTTCCTCTGAGGCGTAATACTTATCTTGCCCTTCAGACGGCCAGATTACACGTTTTGCGTTATGAGTGGCTCAGTAATAACTTGCAAGTTATTTCCACCGCTCACCTTTAATAGCGCTGCTATTACAGGTTTGCAAAAAAAATGGCATTTGTGGGCAATATGGCAGCGTTGAGCTCCATACGCACACAAATACTAGCGCTGCTTTGAGCTGCTTTTACGTGCTTGTGCACCATTTCCCCATAGATATCAATGGGGAGAACCGGCTAAAAAAAGCCTAACACCTGCAATAACGGAGCATAAAGCTCCGTAACGCAGCCCCATTGATTCCTATGGGGAAATAAAATTTATGTTTAAACCTAACACCCTAACATAAACCCCGATTCTAAACACCCCTAATCTGCCGCCCCCGATATCGCCAACACCTACTTTACACTTATTAACCCATAATCTGCTGCCCCCGACATCGCAGACACCTACCTACACTTATTAACCCCTAATCTGCCGCTCCCAATATCGCTGCAACCCACCTACACTTATTATCCCCTAATCTACCGCCCCCAATGTTGCGACCACTTACCTACACTTATTAACCCCTAATCTTCCGCCCCAACGTCGCCGTCGCCACTATACTAAAGTAATTAACCCCTAAACCTCTGGCCTCCCACATCACGAACACAAAAAAATATATTAACCCCTAAACCTAAGTCTAACACTAACTCTAACACCCCTAACTTTAATATAATTAAAATAAATCTAAATAAAAATTACTATTACCTAAATAATTCCTATTTAAGACTAAATATTTAGCTAGCTACAATATAACTAAGAGTTACATTGTATCTATCTTAGGTTTTATTTTTATTTTACAGGTAAGTTTGTATTTATTTTAACTAGGTAAACTAGTTAGTAAATAGTTATTAACTATTTACTAGCTACCTAGTTAAAATAAATACAAAGTTACCTGTAAGATAAAACCTAACCTGTCTTACACTAAAACCTAACATTACACTAAAATTAAATACATTAAATTACAAAAAAAAACATTTATCTAAATTACAAAAAATAATAAACACTAAATTACACAAAATAAAAAATAAATTATCAAATATTTAATCTAATTACACCTAATTTAATAGCCCTATCAAAATAAAAAAGCCCCCCCAAAATAAAAAAAACCCTAGCCTACACTAAACTGCCAATGGCCCTTAAAAGGGCCTTTTGCGTGGCATTGCCCCAAATAAATCGGCTCTTTTACCTGTAAAAAAAAATAAATACAAACAACCCCCCAACAGTAAAACCCACCACCCACACAACCAAACCCCCCAAATTAAAACCTACCTAAAAAACTGAAAAGGGCATTTGGATGGGCATTGCCCTTAAAAGGGCATTTAGCTCTTTTACAGTGCCCAAAGTCCCTAATCTAAGAATAAAACCTACCCAATTAACCCTTAAAAAAACCTAACACTAACCCCCGAAGATCCACTTACAGTATTTGAAGACCGGACATCCATCCTCATCCAGCTGGGAGAAGTCTTCATCCAATCGGCAAGAAGTCCCCAACGAAGCCGGGAGAAGTCTTCATCCAAGCGGCAAGAAGTCGTCCTCCAGACGGGCAGAAGTCTTCATCCAGACGACGACATCTTCTATCTTCATCCTTTAGATGCGGAGCGGCTCCATCTTCAAGACATCCGGCGCGGAGCATCCTCCTTTTTTTCGCTGGCTATTGAAGAATGAAGTTTCCTTTAAATGATGTCATCCAAGATGGCATCCCTTGAATTCCGATTGGCTGATAGAATTCTATCAGCCAATCGGAATTAAAGGGTAAAAAATCCTATTGGCTGATGCAATCAGCCAATAGGATTGAGCTTCAATCCTATTGGCTGATCCATTCAGCCAATAGGATTGAGCTTGCATTATATTGGCTGATTGGAACAGCCAATAGAATGCAAGCTCAATCCTATTGGCTGATTGCATCAGCCAATAGGATTTTTTACCCTTTAATTCCGATTGGCTGATAGAATTCTATAAGCCAATCGGAATTCAAGGGACGCCATCTTGGATGACGTCATTTAAAGGAAACTTCATTCTTCAATAGCCAGCGAAAGAGGATGCTCCGCGCCAGATGTCTTGAAGATGGAGCTGCTCCGTGTCAGAAGAATGAAGATAGAAGATGCCGTCTGGATGAAGACTTCTGCCCACCTGGAGGACAACTTCTTGCCGCTTGGATGAAGACTTCTCCCGGCTTCGTTGAGGACTTCTTGCCGCTTGGATGATGACTTCTTCTGGCTGGATGAGGATGGATGTCCGGTCTTCAAAAACTGTAAGTGTATCTTCGGGGGTTAGTGTTAGGTTTTTTTAAGGGTTTATTGGGTGGGTTTTATTTTTAGCTTAGGGTTTTGGGCAGTAAAAGAGCTAAATGCCCTTTTAAGGGCAATGCCCATCCAAATGCCCTGTTCAGAGCAATGGGGAGCTTAGGTTTTTTTAGTTAGGTTTTTATTTGGGTGGTTGGTTGTGTGGGTGGTGGTGTAATGTTTGTATTTTTTTTTTACACTTAAAAGAGCTGATTTCTTTGGGGCAATGACCCACAAAAGACCCTTTTAAGGGCCATTGGCAGTTTAGTGTAGGCTAGATTTTTTTTATTTTGGGGGGGATTTTTTTATTTTGATAGGAATATTAAATTAGGTGTAATTAGTTTAAATATTTTATAATTTTTTATTTTGTGTAATTTAGTGTTTATTATTTTTTGTAATTTAGATAAATGTTTTTTTTTGTAATTTCATGTATTTCATTTTAGTGTAATGTTAGGTTTTAGTGTAAGACAGGTTAGGTTTTATTTTACAGGTAACTTTGTATTTATTTCAACTAGGTAGCTAGTAAATAGTTAATAACTATTTACTACCAGACAGGGCTGCCCCCTGTCCCCCTTATTATTTGTCCTCTCTATGGAAATCCTAGCCGCTAAAATCCGTTCTGAGGTAAATATTAAAGGTATAAAAATAGGGGACCAAGAATACAAGATATCCTTATACGCGGACGACGTGTTATTAACAATAACGGACCCTGCAAGGTCCATTAAAAATTTAGATTTATTATTGCACGAATTTGGGAGCTATTCAAATTTTCTTATTAATAAGAACAAATCGGAAGCACTTAAGTTTGCGATCCCTTTAAGGGAATACTGCAATTGTAAAGCATGTAGTGCATTCGTCTGGAAAGAAACCTCCTTAAAATATCTGGGGGTTCAATTATCATTTGATGAAAAACGCCTTTTTTCGGAAAATTACTCTGTTAGTTACTAAACTTCAAACAGACCTTAGTTCATGGAGGACTAAAATGATATCATGGCTAGGGCGAATACACACTGTAAAAATGAACATTCTCCCACGCATTCTATATATATTCCAGACTATTCCCATTAAGATCCCTTATACTTATTGTATCAACCTCCAAAAAATTATAAATTCCTTTATCTGGAACCAATCCAAACCGAGAATTAAAGCTTCCATCCTTTATAGGACAAGGACAGAGGGCGGGCTAGGTGTACCAAATATCAGAAATTACCACAGAGCAATCAATTTACAAAGGATATTAGATTGGCACATAAATTATAAGAATAAAGTGTGGGTTCAGTTAGAGAATAACCTAATGTCATTTCATCCAATGAATAAATTAATATGGACCCCAATGGAGGGTAGACCCCTAAAAATTATGCAGTTTCCAATGATTAAACATATTTTTGTAAATTGGGGAAAAATAATAGCAGAATACCCTTCTATTTCAACAATCCCGTCACCTCTACTCCCGATTACAAATAATGCAGAATTTCAGGGGGGGTATATGCCTAGTTACTTTGGTCATCAAAAACTATTTCAATCTATGCCGTTATGCCAATTTATAGAAAATGGGAAGCTTAAATCCCAACAGGATCTGTTGAACCTGGCGGATGGCACCTATGGCAAATGGTTAAAATACTTACAAATAAAAAACTTTGTGGTATCCCACCCAGAGAAAGCAAATTTAACTAGGCAATTAACCACTTTTGAAAAAATCTGCTATAATGAAACTCCAATAAGAAGCACTGTTTCATTTAGTTATAAACTTTTAAATACCTCGGCAGAATTTATAAAACATAGTTATATGCAAAAATGGAAAATAGAGACAGGGTTACAATTTGAAGATTCAGAATGGCGGTCTATATGTGCTAAAAAAAAAATACTATTTACTAACTAGTCTACCTAGTTACAATAAATACAAACTTACTTGTGAAATAAAAATAAACCCTAAGCTAAATACAATGTTACTATTAGTTATATTGTAGCTATCTTAGGTTTTATTTTACAGGTCAGTATTTATTTAGTTTTAAATAGGAATTATTTATGTATTAATTGTAATTTTGTTTTGGAATTATTTTAGTTATGTTAAAGTTAGTAGGTGTTATGGTTAGGGTTAGGTTTAGGGGTTAATAACTTTAGTATAGTGGCGGCGACATTGGGGGCAGCAGATTAGGGGTTAATAAGAGTAGTTAGCTGGCAGCGATTTTGGGGGTAGGAGATTAGGGGTTAATAACAGTAATGTAGGTTGCGGCGATGATAGGGACAGCAGATTAGGGGTTAATAAGTGTATATAGGTGGCGACGACATTGGGGGCAGCAGATTAGGGGTTTATAATATTTAACTAGTGTTTGCGATGTGGGAGTACGGAGGTTTAGGGGTTAATATGTTTATTATAGTGGTGGCGATGTCGAGCGGCAGATTAGAGGTTAATACATTTATTTTAGTATATTAATATATGACTCAACACACATATTTGAAAAACAAGGCTCAATTCATGTCCACCCAAACATTCATCAGTCATACACACATAAAACACAATTATGATTCTACCCCAGGCGTCCCTAGGGGAATCAAACATATGCTGTCATCTTATAGAGAAAAAATATTTCCTTTGTTGGAAGTGGAAAAGATCAACTAGATGTACTTAGAATGCTCCCCCAACAAGGGATATGAACGAGCAAAGTCTACGTCCAATAGTAACAGCTGTTGAGTTGAACGTGTAAAAAGTCACTTCCAATACACTATTGCAGACACTTGGCTGAAATACTGTCAGTGTAGTCGAGTTGCAAACCACTCCTCTTTTCAATTCAATTCACACTTGATAATCTTTATGTAAACTGTAGCAAATTCTCACAGACATACATATGGCTCCTTGAATATAAGCAGCAGCTGATAATGTCATTTATTAGTATGCCAATGTGTTAGCGAAGCGGTTAATTTATCAGCATATGTGTTAGTCATAAGACGTCATGTTTGCAGTCTCTCTATACAAACTCTATGCATATATTCTTCCCACTTTTAATCCACTAATGCGGCAGGGTAGAGTTTGACCAGAGTAAAGCAGTTTAGAGAAAGCAACATTTATGCAGAACTAAACATATGCACTGACATTTGTAGATAACTCCAAAAACATACAGCAATGTACATTTAAACAGCAATGGGATTGTCCCACCATATTGAATAGTGAGTGTCACTTTGTTTAAGATGCCAGTATGTTAATGCGATATAGCCATTTTTTAACATGCATGTTAGTGTATAGTGTGATACTTGCGATTCCGTTACACTTCCCCGGTCAGATATGTCGCTCCCAGCTATCATAGTGGTGCTGTGACTATCATTTTTTATTACATTTATTTTAGTGTTTGGGATGCGGGAGGGCCTTGGTTTAGGGGTAAAAGGGTAGTTTATGGGTGTTAGTGTACTTTGTAACACTTTAGTTATGAGTTTTATGGTACAGCTTTGTAACGTAAAACTCATAACTACTGACTTTTAGGTGGCGGTACAGATCTTGTAGTTATAGGCTGTACCGCTCACTTTTTGGCCAGACAGGCAAACTCGTAATACCGGCGCTGTGGAAGTCCCATTGAAAAAGGACTTTTTAAAAAGTGCGGTAGTTACATTGCGTGACGGCCAAAAAAGAGTGCGGTACAGCAGCGGTAGTGAAAAAGCAGCGTTATGAAGCTTTTTCACTCATAACGCAAACTCGTAATCTAGCCGAGAGTTAGGTAATGGCCTAAGGGGGAAGGTTATCTCTGGGCCTGAATTAGAGCAATAATTTGGGGGTTTTTGTTTATCCTCCTGCCTTTTATTTTGAAACTCACTTCTGACCCAGTCCTTAATTGAGTTAATAATTTCAGCGCTAGTGTTATTTTTTTAAGACTCCTTATTACTGCTGATCCGTCTCTCTAATTCATTTATTTCCTGTTCATGTTATTTTCAGCCCTAAGATATCTTGTTTTTAATGTTTTATTTTCGTTTTGGCCCTTTTTATAATCTTCTTCTAAAGCTTTTAATTTAGTCACTAATTTCTGATTATATTCATTTAGGGTAGAAATCTTTTTATTAGCTTTTAGACTCTCTAACTTTCTGTCAATAAAGTCTTCAAATTCTCGCAATGAATAATTTTCCCCCCTTAGCTGTTCAAATTGTACGTTCTGTCCTGCAATTTGGCTTGAGATCTCACAGCTAAAATACATTAACATTAGCCAAGCTTTGAAAATTATTTCATTGCGCTCTTTTAATTCTTTGCATTGACTAAGCTTTAGTAAAACTTGGTATAATTCACCATCTTCAACCCACATATCTTTAACTAAACCTTTGGCCTTAGCTTTAAACCCCTTGATATAAGTGTATACATCATCCCCAATATCAAGCCTGTTCCAGAGGTGGTTCATGGCCTCTATTTTAAGAGTTCCTACCTGAACCATTTCATGAACAGAGGATCTTGGGGAGGGTAAATTTTCATCATGTACAGATGCGCTAGTGTTGCTTTTTGTTGAAGACATAGCTATTTTAGTATGGTATTTAATAAGATAAAAATGCTTGTTTAATTTCTAAGAAATCACTGTTTGCATAATATAATTTTGTTATTAAAAATACTAATTTACTACACAAAATAATATCGCTGTGAAAAATATTACTAATTGCCAGCGGTACCTCCAACGTGTTATATATCCTAGGTTACAATATAATTTACTATTGTCTTATCAGTAACCTCCCATATAATTGTATTATTTTACTGTAGTTCTGGTCAGGTGATATCTTTTTAAACACAGCAAATTATTTTTGTGGAGTAAAGAGGATTCAGTTTGGATAAATATATACAGTTTTATTAAACATTAAACAAGATATTAACAAGCGATATTACCATTCAATTATACACTAAACAGGCTCTCTGACACACTATAAAATAAAATATACTATTTCTTCTACAGATTCATCCTTACTTGTGGGATATTATCCTTCTGCTAACAGGAAGTGGCAAAGAGCACCACAGCAGAGCTGTATATATAGCTCCTCCCTTCCCTCCACCCCCAGTCATTCTCTTTGCCTATGTTAGTAATAGGAAGAGGTAAAGTGAAAGAGGTGTTAGTTTAGTTTCTTCAATCAAGAAGTTTTTTTATTTTAAATGGTACCGGTGAGTACTATTTTCCTCAGAGAGAATATAGAAGAAGATTTCTGCCCTGAGGTTGATGATCTTAGCAGATGTCACTAAGATCCTTGTTGGTTCCCATAGAGTTCCTGTAGGTAGTACAAGAGAATTCTTCAGTGTGGAGAATGATTTCATGCTACAAGCAGCATTGAGGTATGTTCAGTCATTTATTTCTGAGGAGACTTTGTACATCAGAACTGGCTGACTTCATTCCTAATTGGGAAAGGGGTAAGCAGTACACCTGTAAACTAGTAGGGTTTTACTGAGCTCCTGTGTGTTTGAGGATATGGGCTAAATGCAGCAGAGTACTTATTGCAGCATATTTTAGAGACATTGGGAGAGGCATTCTAACGTTTTTTCATTACATAACAAACACTTATATGGCTTTTATTATGAGTTTGTGCTTGGGGACCACATGGCTTAGAGGCATTCTAACGGTTTTTCATTACATGTCAAACACTTATATGACTTTTATTATGGGTTTGTGCTTGGAACCACATGGCTTATTACTGAACCACTTCCCATGCGGTTGTTTAGGCAGCTAATACGTCGTCCATAATGGGCGGGGCCTATTTTTCACGCCTTAGACGCGCAGTTTACTCTGAAGAGGAGGCAGCAGGCATTAGCTCCGGTTGGGCCTAAACTGAGTTTTTGTTAACCGGATTGGTGTCGAGTCATTCTGCAGTTCCCTGGAGGCAGGTAGGCGCCACAGCAGGGCTGTGGCGAGATGCAGAGGTCTTTTTCATATCAAATGCAGTTTTTTTGCTTTAATCATCCTGTAGAGGGTAATTTCTCCCCTTGCTCTTAGGGTGCAATCATTTTTGGCACTATAGTATAGGTGTATTTAAATATCTAACGTTTGTTAACGTTTTCAAGCAGATTGGAAAAAATTGTGCGCTTTTTATACCTTAAAGGTACAGTACACGTTTTTTCAAAAATTGTCTAAATCAATAAATAAAGTGTTTAACGACTATTGTGGTTATTACTAGCCTGTTCAACATGTCTGACATTGAGGAAAATCATTGCTCTATGTGTTTAGAAGCCATTGTGGAGCCCCCTCTTACATTGTGTCCCTCTTGTACTGAAAGGGCCTTACACTGTAAAGAACATATTTTAGGTAGTGAAAGTGTGTCTAAGGATGATTCTCAGTCTGAAGAGAATCAGGATATGCCGTCCAATTCTCCCCAAGTGTCACAACCTTTAACGCCCACTCAAGCGACGCCAAGTACCTCTAGTGCATCTAATTATTTTACTCTTCAAGGTATGGCTGCAGTTATGTCAACTACCCTGACAGAGGTATTATCTAAATTACCAGTTTTACAGGGTAAACACAGTAGGCCAGGTTTTAATGTAAATACTGAACCCTCTGATGCTTTATTAGCCATTTCCGATATACCCTCACAGTGCTCAGGGAATTGCTGTCTGAGGGAGAACTTTCAGAATCAGGAAATGTGTTGCCTCAGACAGATTCGGACGTCACGTCCTTTAAATTTAAACTTGAACACCTCCGCCTGTTACTCAGGGAGGTTTTAGCGACTCTGGATGATTGAACCATATTACAATACTTCTAGAAAAGTTGTGTAAGATGGACAAATATCTAGAGGTGCCTACTTACACTGACGTTTTTCCGGAACCTAAAAGAATTTCAGAAATTGTTAAAAAGGAATGGGATAGACCAGGCATACCGTTTTTCTCCCCCTCCTAATTTTAAGAAAATGTTTCCTATATCAGGCACCATTCGGGATTCTTGGCAAATGGTCCCTAAGGTGGAGGGAGCAATATCTACTCTAGCTAAGCGTACAACTATAGCTATTGAGGACAGTTGTGCTTTCAAAGATCCTATGGATAAGAAGTTAGAGGGCCTTCTAAAGAAATAATTTGTTCACCAGGGTTTTCTATTACAGCCTACAGCCTGCATGAACAACTTCAGCGGCTTTCTGGTTTGACGCCCTAGAAGAGTCTCTGAAGGTAGAGACACCTTTAGAGGACATTTTGGATAGGATTAAAGCTCTCAAGCTAGCCAATTCTTTTATCACAGATGCTGCTTTTCAATTTGCTAAATTAGCGGCGAAAAATGCAGGCTTTGCCATTCTGGCGCATAGAGCGTTAAGTCGTGGTCTGCTGATGTGTCATCCAAATCTAAGCTTTTAGCTATTCCTTTCAAGGTTAAGACCCTATTCAGGCCTGAATTGAAGGAAATCATTTCTGACATTACTGGAGGTAAGGGTCACGCCCTACCTCAGGACAAGTCTCTTAAGATGAGGGGTAAACAAAATAATTTTCGTTCCTTTTGAAATTTTAAAGGAGTACCCTCTGCTTCCTCTTCCTCCACTAAGCAGGAAGGGAATTTTGCTCAATCCAAGTCAGTCTGGAGACCTAACCAGGCTCGGAATAAAGGTAAACAAGCCAAGAAGCCCGCTGCTGCTACCAAGACAGCATGAAGGGGCGGCCCCCGATCCGGGACCGGATCTAGTAGGGGGAAGACTTTCCTCCTTTGCTCAGGCTTGTGCAAGGGATGTTCAGGACCCCTGGGCATTGGAAATTGTGACCCACGGGTATCAACTGGAATTCAAGGATTTTCTCCCAAGAGGGAGATTTCATCTTTCACGTTTGTCTGTAGACCAGACAAAGAGGGAGGCGTTCTTACGCTGTGTAAAAGATCTCTATACCATGGGAGTAATTTGTCCAGTTCCAAAGCTGGAACAGGGACAGGGGTTTTACTCAAATCTTTTCGTGGTTCCCAAAAAAGAGGAAACCTTCAGACCTATTTTAGATCTCAAGTGTCTAAACAAATTTCTCAGAGTCCCCTCGTTCAACATGGAGACTATACGAACAATCTTACCAATGATCCAGGAGGGTCAATACATGACCACCGTGGACTTGAAGGATGCATACCTTCACATTCCTATTCACAAGGATCATCATCAGTTTCTAAGGTTTGTCTTTCTGGACAAACATCATCAGTTTGTGGCCCATCCATTCGGGTTGGCCACAGCTCCTAGAATCTTCACAAAAGTGCTAGGGTCCCTTCTAGCGGTTCTCAGGCCGTGGGGCATAGCAGTGGCGCCTTATCTGGATGATATTTTGATCCAGGCGTCAACTTATCATCTGACCAAATCTCACACGGACATTGTGTTGTCGTTTCTAAGAACTCACAGTTGGAAAGTGAACATAGAAAAGAGTTCACTAGTTCCACAGACAAGAGTTCCCTTCCTGCTCGCTTTCATCTCAGACCACTGCGGCTGTGCATGCTCAGACAGTGGGATGGGGACTATCCAAATTTATCTCCTCAGATAAATCTGGATCAAGAGACTCTCGTCATTGGTGGTTTTCACTGGATCATCTGTCCCAGGGGACGTGTTTCCGCAGACCATCATGGGTTATAGTGACAACGGACGCCAGCCTTCTGGGCTGGGGTGCAGTCTGGAATTCCCTGAAGGCTCAGGGTGTTTGGACTCAGGTGGAGTCTCTACTTCCAATCAATATTCTGGAACTGAGAGCAATATTCAATGCGCTTCAGGCGTGGCCTCAGTTGGCTTCGGCCAAATTCATAAGATTCCAGTCGGACAATATCACGACTGTGGCATATATCAATAATCAGGGGGGAACAAGGAGTTCTCTAGCGATGATAGAGGTATCAAAGATAATCCGATGGGCGGAGGCTCACTCTTGCCATCTATCGGCAATCTATATCCCAGGAGTAGAGAACTGGGAAGCGGATTTTCTAAGTCGTCAGACTTTTCATCCGAGGGAGTGGGAACTCCATCCGGAGGTGTTTGCATCATTGATTCATCAATGGGGCAGACCGGAATTGGATCTGATGGCATCTTGACAGAATGCCAAGCTTCCACATTACGAATCCAGGTCAAGGGATCCCCAGGCCGCACTGATAGATGCTCTAGCAGTGCCTTGGTCATTCAACCTAGCTTATGTGTTTCCACCGTTCCTTCTCCTGCCTCGTGTGATTGCGCGGATCAAACAGGAGAGGGCTTCTGTAATATTGATAGCACCTGCATGGCCACGCAGGACTTGGTACGCGGATCTAGTGGACATGTCCTCTCTGCCACCGTGGTCACTTCCCTTGAGAAAGGATCTTCTCATTCAAGGTCCTTTCCAACATCCAAATCTAAATTCTCTGCAACTGATTTTATCTAAGCGGGGATTCTCTGAGTCGGTCATTGATACTTTGATTTAGGCACGTAAGCCTGTCACTAGAAAGATTTACCATAAGATATGGCGTAAATATCTTTATTGGTGCGAATCCAAGGGCTACTCATGGAGTAGTTAGAATTCCTAGGATTTTGTCCTTTCTCCAAGAAGGATTGGAGAAGGGGTTATCAGCTAGTTCCTTAAAGGGACAAATTTCTGCTTTGTCAATTTTACTACACAAGCGTCTGGCGTATGTTCCAGACGTTCAGTCCTTTTGTCAGGCTTTAATCAGAATCAAGCCTGTGTTTAAACCTATTGCTCCGCCATGGAGTTTAAATTTAGTTCTCAATGTTCTCAATGTTCTTCAAGGGGTTCCGTTTGAACCCATGCATTCCATAGATATTAAGTTGTTATCATGGAAAGTTTTGTTTTTGGTTGCTATCTCTTCTGCTTGAAGGGTTTCTGAGCTTTCGGCGTTACAATGTGATTCGCCTTATCTTATATTCCATTCTAATAAGGGGGTTTTGCGTACTAAACCTGGATTCCTTCCTAAGGTTGTTTCAAATAAGAATATTAATCAGGAAATTGTTGTTCCTTCCTTGTGTCCTAATCCTTCTTCTAAGAAGGAACGTCTTTTACATAACCTGGACGTGGTTCGTGCCTTGAAGATTTACTTACAAGCGACCAAGGATTTCCGTCCATCTTCTTTATTCATTGTTTATTCTGGAAAGCGTAGGGGTCAAAAAGCTACGGCTACCTCTCTTTCTTTTTGGCTGAAGAGCAGCCTCCTGAGAGAATTACGGCTCATTCTACTAGAGCTGTGGCTTCCACATGGGCTTTTAAAAACAATGCTTCTGTTGAACAGATTTGTAAGGCTGCGACTTGGTCTTCCATTCATACTTTTTCTAAATTGTACAAATTTGATACTTTTTGCTTCTTCTGAGTCTGTTTTCGGGAGAGAGGTTCTTCAAGTAGTGGTGCCTTCCGTTTAGGTATCTGTCTTGTCCCTCCCTTTCATCCGTGTCCTGTAGCTTTGGTATTGTATCCCACAAGTAAGGATGAATCCGTGGACTCGTTGTATCTTGTAGAAGAAAAGGAAATGTATGCTTACCTGATAAATTGATTTCTTCTACGATAAAACCATTTTATAGACAGATTATTTTTTACTTTTACAACTTCAGTCACCTCTGCACCTTTTAGCTTTTCCTTTCTCTTCCTAAACCTTCGGTCGAATGACTGGGGGTGGAGGGAAGGGATGAGCTATATATACAGCTCTGCTGTGGTGCTCTTTGCCACTTCCTGTTAGCAGGAGAATAATTTCCCACTAGTAAGGATGAATCCGTGGACTCGTCGTATAGTAGAAGAAATCAATTTATCAGGTAAGCATAAATTTCCTTTTTTCTTATTTTTTAACCCTATAGGTACAAATCTAACAGTGAAGTCTATAACGAGGGAAAATAAATCAGCATGAACCAATTATGCAATATGCATTACTAACATTGGTTATTAAATACAATCTTAGCCCAATATTACCATTAAAATTATATCCTGATACTTGGAGATTTATAGCAATTATTTACATTTAGAATGAGTGTCTACAGCCAAGGAATGCATAAAAACCTCTATAAATCTCAGCCTTAGAGAATACAATACCACTAAAATTAAATACATTTAAACATAACGTCCAGGGCTTTCCTTACAATATGCTGAATTAAATGAACACTATCTATTACAAGATTTATTGTATTGTTAGGTGAATTAGAATCCTAGACAAATATAATCCAGACTATAGGGGTAAGTACATATAAAACATGGGCCTATAATTATATAATGCCTTTCTTAATAAGGACTTTAAATGCAATAGCTGCTTACATATAATTAAAGAATGTTTATACTTCCCACAAATATTTGCTCTCCAAGCCTCTAGTCAAGCTGTATATTCCCACTGTATCTCAAGAATTTCAAGAATTGTTAAAACAGCTAGAAAAGACAGTGAGTTGATGTTATTGTCACCTGGGTACAAATGATCTGGCTAGCAATGATAGAAAAGACAGTGAGTTAGATGTTATTGTTCACCTAGGTACAAATGAGCTGGCTAGAAATGATGTTGTTGCTGTGCAAAAGGAGTTTTTTAAACTAGGAAGTTGTTTAGATCATGTGGCTGCATCTGTGTCCTTTTCTGCTGTTTTTCCTGTGTATGGACAGGAAGAATGAAGAATGCAGCTTATTATAGAATTTAACTCTTGGTTAGAGAGGTGGTGTAGGGAGAGAAGATATGGTTTTGTTAGCCATCAAAGCCCTGTCTGGCTTGATAGCAGCTTGTATAAGAAGGATGGTTTGCATCTGGATATTAAAGGACAGGAGTATTGAGTAAAGAATTTAAAGACTTTATTAGTAGCAATTTAAACTAATGAAAGGGGCTAGATTTAGAGTTGGGCGGTAGCCGTCAAAACCAGCGTTAGAGGGTCCTAACGCTGGTTTTTACCGCCCTCTGGTATTTGGAGTCAGTCAGGAAAGGGTCTAACACTCACTTTCCAGCCGCGACTTTTCCATACCGCAGATCCCCCTACGCCATTTGCGTAGCCTATCTTTTCAATGGGATCTTTCTATCGCCGGTATTTAGAGTCGTGGCTGAAGTGAGCGTTAGAAATCTAATGACAAAACTCCAGCCGCAGAAAAAAGTCAGTAGTTAAAAGCTTTCTGGGCTAACGCCGGTTTATAAACCTCTTAACTACTGTGCTCTAAAGTACACTAACACCCATAAACTACCTATGTACCCCTAAACCGAGGTCCCCCCACATCGCCGCCACTCTATTAAAAATGTTTAACCCCTAATCTGCCGACCGCACGCCGCTGCCACCTACGTTATCTCTATGACCCCTAATCTGCTGCCCCTAACACCGCTGACCCCTATATTATATTTATTAACCCCTAATCTGCCCCCCTCAACGTCGCCTCCACCTGCCTACACTTATTAACCCCTAATCTGCCGACCGGACCACGCCACTATTATAATAAATTATTATAAGTTATTAACCCCTAATCCGCCTCACTCCCGCCTCAATAACCCTATAATAAATAGTATTAACCCCTAATCTGCCCTCCCTAACATCGCCGACACCTAACTTCAAGCATTAACCCCTAATCTGCCGACCAGAGCTCACCGCTATTCTAATACATTTTTTAACCCCTAAAGCTAATTCTAACCCTAACACCGCTGACCCCTATATTATATTTATTAACCCCTAATCTGCCCCCCTCAACGTCGCCTCCACCTGCCTACACTTATTAACCCCTAATCTGCCGACCGGACCACGCCACTATTATAATAAAGTTATTAACCCCTAATCCGCCTCACTCCCGCCTCAATAACCCTATAATAAATAGTATTAACCCCTAATCTGCCCTCCCTAACATCGCCGACACCTAACTTCAAGCATTAACCCCTAATCTGCCGACCAGAGCTCACCGCTATTCTAATACATTTTTTAACCCCTAAAGCTAATTCTAACCCTAACACCCCCCTAACTTAAATATAATTTAAATCTAACAAAATAAATTAACTATTATTAAATAAATTATTCCTATTTGAAGCTAAATACTTACCTGTAAAATAAACCCTAATATAGCTACAATAAAATTATAATTATATTGTAGCTATTTTAGGATTTATATTTATTTTACAGGTAACTTTGTAATTATTTTAACCAGGTACAATAGCTATTAAATAGTTAATAACTATTTAATAGTTACCTAGTTAAAATAATTACAAAATTACCTGTAAAATAAATCCTAACCTAATTTACAATTAAACCTAACACTACACTATCAATAAATAAATTAAATAAAATACCTCCAATTACCTACAATTAAACCTAACACTACACTATCAATAAATTAATTAAATAAAATACCTACAATTATCTACAATTAAACCTAACACTACACTATCAATACATTAATTAAATACAATACCTACAAATAAATACATTTAAATAAACTAACTAAAGTACAAAAAATCAAAAAGAACTAAGTTACAAAAAATAAAAAAATATTTACAAACATAAAAAATATATTACAACAATTTTAAACTAATTACACCTACTCTAAGCCCCCTAATAAAATAACAAAGCCCCCAAAATAAAAAAAATGCCCTACCCTATTCTAAATTAAAAAAGTTCAAAGCTCTTTTACCTTACCAGCCCTGAAAAGGGCCCTTTGCGGGGCATGCCCCAAAGAATTCAGCTATTTTGCCTGTAAAAAAAACACATACAATACCCCCCCCCAACATTACAACCCACCACCCACATACCCCTAATCTAACCCAAACCCCCCTTAAATAAACCTAACACTAAGCCCCTGAAGATCTTCCTACCTTATGTTCACCTCACCGGGTATCACCGATCGGTCCTGGCTCCAAAATCTTCTTCCAACCCAAGCGGGGGCTGGCGATCATTAATCCTGCAGCTGAAGAGGTCCAGAAGAGGCTCCAAAGTCTTCATCCTATCCGGGAAGAAGAGGCGATCCAGACCGGCAACGATCTTGATCCAAGCGGCATCTTCATCCGATGAGGAACGGCTCCATCGTGAAGACCTCCAGCGCGGATCAATCTTCTTCCGACGACGTCCAACTGAAGAATGACGGTTCCTTTAAGGGACGTCATCCAAGATGGCGTCCCTAGAATTCCAATTGGAATTAAGGTAGGAAAATTCTGATTGGCTGATGATCTGATCAGCCAATGAGATTGAGCTTGCATTCTATTGGCTGTTCCGATCATGCCCCGCAAAGGGCCCTGTTCAGGGCTGGTAAGGTAAAAGAGCTTTGAACTTTTTTAATTTAGAATAGGGTAGGGCATTTTTTTATTTTGGGGGGCTTTGTAATTTTATTAGGGGGCTTAGAGTAGGTGTAAGTAGTTTAAAATTGTTGTAATATTTTTCTAATGTTTGTAAATATTTTATTATTTTTTGTAACTTAGTTCTTTTTTATTTTTTGTACTTTAGTTAGTTTATTTAATTGTAGTTATTTGTAGGTATTGTATTTAATTAATGTATTGATAGTGTAGTGTTAGGTTTAATTGTAGGTATTTTATTTAATTTATTTATTGATAGTGTAGTGTTAGGTTTAATTGTAGGTAATTGTAGGTATTTTATTTAATTTATTTATTGATAGTGTAGTGTTAGGTTTAATTGTAACTTAGGTTAGGATTTATTTTACAGGTAATTTTGTAATTATTTTAACTATTTTAGCTATTAAATAGTTCTTAACTATTTAATAGCTATTGTACCTGGTTAAAATAAATACAAAGTTACCTGTAAAATAAATATAAATCCTAAAATAGCTATAATATAATTATAATTTATATTGTAGCTATATTAGGGTTTATTTTACAGGTAAGTATTTAGCTTTAAATAGGAATAATTTAATTTAATTTATTTTTTTAGATTTAAATTATATTTAATTTAGGGGGGTGTTAGGGTTAGGGTTAGACTTAGCTTTAGGGGTTAATCCATTTATTGCAGTAGCGGCGAGATTCGGTCGGCAGATTAGGGGTTAATAATTGAAGTTAGGTGTCGGCGATGTTAGGGAGGGCAGATGAGGGGTTAATACTATTTATTATAGGGTTATTGAGGCGGGAGTGAGGCAGATTAGGGGTTAATAACTTTATTATAGTAGCGGTGCGGTCCGCTCGGCAGATTAGGGGTTAATAAGTGTAGGCAGGTGGAGGCAACGTTGAGGGGGGCAGATTAGGGGTTAATAAATATAATATAGGGGTCGGCGGTGTTAGGGGCAGCAGATTAGGGGTACATAGGGATAATGTAGGTAGCGGCGGTTTACGGAGCGGCAGATTAGGGGTTAATTATTGTAGGTAGCTGGCGGCGACGTTGTGGGGGGCAGGTTAGGGGTTAATAAATATAATATAGGGGTCGGCGGTGTTAGGGGCAGCAGATTAGAGGTACATAAGTATAACGTAGGTGGCGGTCGGCAGATTAGGGGTTAAAAAAATGTAATCGAGTGGCGGCGATGTGGGGGGACCTCGGTTTAGGGGTACATAGGTAGTTTATGGGTATTAGTGTACTTTAGAGCACAGTAGTTAAGAGCTTTATAAACCGGCGTTAGCCCAGAAAGCTCTTAACTACTGACTTTTTTCTGCGGCTGGAGTTTTGTCGTTAGAGTTCCAATGCTCACTTCAGCCACGACTCTAAATACCGGAGTTAGAAAGATCCCATTGAAAAGATAGGATACGCAATTGACGTAAGGGGATCTGCGGTATGGAAAAGTCGCGGCTGAAAAGTGAGCGTTAGACCCTTTAATGACTGACTCCAAATACCAGAGGGCAGTAAAAACCAGCGTTAGGAGCCTCTAACGCTGGTTTTGACGGCTACCGCCTAACTCTAAATCTAGGCCTTAGTAAATTACCTGCACTTACTGCAATAATGATTCAAGATAAATTGGATTTAGTAGCTATAACAGAGACATGGTACATTGACTATCATGACTGGGAAACAGTCATACCTGGTTACATCTTGTTTAAAAAATAGTAGGAAAAAAAGGGGGCGGAGTTGCTCTGTACGTGAAAGACAATATTAAAGTAACTGAAATTGTAGAAAAAAATGACAATGTAGAAAGTGTTTGGGTAACTATAGAAACTGAAGGGAAACAGGTGTTTAGAATAGGAGTAGTATATAGACCACCATTACAGGATGAAGCATCAGACAATTTATTAATTGATCAAATAGCCAAAATTACAATGAAGGTCAATGTTATAGTAGTGGGGGACTTTAATATGCCTGATGTAGACTGGGAAGTACCTGTTGCCAAATCAACTAGAAGTAAATATATCCTGGAATCTTTACAAGGGGAATCTCTTGAGCAACTAGTAAAAGAACCAACACGTAAAGGAACTATATTAGATTTAGTACTTACAAACAATGATATAGTATCTGAGGTGTCTGTGGGTGAGAACTTAGGCTCTAGTGATCATCCGTCTGTATGGTTTAATATTCAGGCAAAGGTACTGTGCAACCATAGCAAAACAAAAGTCTTACGCCTAGATTACAAGTTTTATCGGTAAAGCTGGCGCCGCGCGTTGCTAACGAGACTTTTTTTTCCAGCGCTCACTTTAAACAACGCTGGTATTACAAGTTTTCTGAATGGCTGCGTTAGCCTCAGAAAAGTGAGCGTTGAGCAAATTTTAGCTCCACATCTCACTGTAATACCAGCGTTGCTTACGGTAGCGGTAAGCTGGCTAAAACGTGCTCGTGCACAATTTCCCCATAGAAAACAATGGGGCTGAGACGGCTGAAAAAAAACCTAACACCTGCAAAAAAGCAGCGTCCAGCTTCTAACGTAGCCCCATTGTTTCCTATGGGAAAATACTTTTAATGTCTACACCTAACACCCTAACATGAACCCCAAGTCTAAACACCCCTAATCTTACACTTATTAACCCCTAATCTGCTGCCCCGACATCCTCGCCACCTACATTATATTATTAACCCCTAATCTGCCGCTCTGGACACCGCCGCCAGCTACATTATATGTATGAACCCCTAATATGCTGCCCCTTACACCGCCGCTACCTACATTATATTTATTAATCCCTAATCTGCCACCCCCAATGTCGCCGCAACCTAACTACACTTATTAACCCCTAATCTGCCGCCCCCAACGTCGCCACCTCTATAATAAATTTATTAACCCCTAAACCTAAGTCTAACCCTAACCCCCCTAACTTAAATATTATTTAAATAAATCTAAAGAAAAGTACTATTATTAACTACATTATTCCTATTTAAAACTAAATACCTATAAAATAAACCCTAATATAGCTACAATATAACTAATAGTTACATTATAGCTATTTTAGGATTTATTTTTATTTTACATGCAACTTGTATTTATTTTAACTAGGTACAATAGTTATTAAATAGTTATTAACTATTTAATAACTACCTAGCTAAAATAAATACAAAATTACCTGTAAAATAAATCCTAACCTAAGCTAGGTATTAAATAGTTAATAACTATTTAATAACTATTGTACCTAGTTAAAATAAATACAAAGTTGCCTGTAAAATAAAAATAAATCCTAAAATAGCTATAATGTAACTATTAGTTATATTGTAGCTATATTAGGGTTTATTTTATAGGTAAGTATTTAGTTTTAAATAGGATTAATTTATTTAATTATAGTAATTTTATTTATATTTATTTAAAATAGATTTAAGTTAGGGGGGTGTTATGGTTAGGGTTAGACTTAGGTTTAGGGGTTAATACATTTAATATAGTAGCGGCGACGTTGGGGGCGGCAGATTAGGGGTTAATAATTGTAGGTAGGTGTCGGCGATGTTAGGGACAGCAGATTAGAGGTTAATAACATGTAACTAGTGTTTGCGAGGCGGGAGTGCGGCGGTTTAGGGGTTAATACATTTATGAAAGTGGCGGCGATGTCCGGTCAGCAGATTAGGGGTTAGAAAAATGGATTATAAGGTTTGCGATGTGGGAAGGCCTCGGTTTAGGGGTTCATAGGTAGTTTATGGGTGTTAGTGTACTATTTAGCACTTTAGTTAAGAGTTTTATGTTCCGACGTTAGCCCATAAAACTCTTAACTACTGACTTTTAAGTGCGGTAGAAGTCTTGACAGGAGAGGGTCTAATGCTCACTTCTTCCAAGACTTGTAATACCGGCGTTAGGAAAATCCCATTAAAAAGATAGGATACGCAATTGACGTAAGGGGATTTGCGGTAGCCAAAAGTCGCGGAAGAAAAGTGAGCGGTAGACCTGTACCTGCCAGACTTGTAATACCAGCGGGCGTTAAAAAGCAGCGTTGGGACCTCCCGTCTCAACGCTGCTTTTTAAGGCTAATGCAGAACTCGTAATCTAGCCGTTAGACTTTAGATCAACTGATTTTTCTTACATTGGCAGATACCTAGATGAATCCCTAAAAGGGATGGCACAGATTACAGGAGTACAAGAACAGTTGGAATATTTTAAAAATGCTATTCTAGATGCAACTAAACACTGTATTAGGCTTGTTTGTAAAAGTTAAAGAGAAGTAGCACATGCAGTTAAGACAAAAAAGACAGTCTATAAAAAATTCAAACTCACTGGCTCAGAAGAGAATAAAGATAAATGGAGAACCCATCATAAGATGACAAAGCAGTTGATCAGAAAGGCTAAAGCTGATGCAGAAGAGAAAATAGCACAATCTGTAAAAAAACGGTGACAAAACCTTCTTTAGATATATCAGTGAAAAGAGAGAAACTAACAGAGGGATAGTTAGACTCAAGAATGATGATAGAGTAGTTGAAGAAGATAAACAAATAGCAAACTGTTAAAATTATTACTTTTAGTCAGTCTTTACAGCAGACGGTAAAGATAGTGAGATTCTATTAAGGGATGTTACTGTAAATAATAATGTGAGTAGTACTTTTCTTTTTACAGAGGAAGAGGTGTCAAGGGCTGTATCAAAAATAAAAGTAAATAAGTCTGTGGGTCCAGATAATATTCATCCAAGGGTTCTAAGAGAACTTCGATCAGTCACTTCTAACAGGAGTTGTTCCAAAAGACTGGAAAATTGCCAATGTAGTCCTTCTTCATAAAAAGGGTAGTAGGGAAGATTCTGCTAACTATAGTCCAGTCAGTTTGACCTCAATTGCAGGGAAATTAATGGAAACTCTTTAAAAGGAAAGACTTGTATCTTTCCTTCAGACAAACAACTTAGAAGACAAAGGACAGCATGGTTTCACTGCTGGAAGATCATGCCAGACTAATCTAATTGATTTCTTTGACCATGTAACTAAAATAATAGACCAGGGAGGAGCCGTAGATGTTGCATATCTAGACTTTAGCAAAGCATTTGACACTGTCCCACACAACAAACCTATTCACAAAATGTATTGCATTGAATAGATGCTAAGATTGTTAAGTGGGTAGAATGCTGGCTTAAAGATAGACAACAGAGGGTTTCAGTTAATGGAGTACATTCAAATGAGGCATCAGTTACTAGTGGTGTTCCCCAAGGGCCAGTTCTTGGGCCTGTTTTGTTTAACATATTCATAAGTGATATTGGAAGTGGGCTTAAGGGGAAGGTTTGCTTGTTTGCTGATGATACAAAAAATTGTAACAGGGTTCCAGGAGGAGTTGATCAAATGAACTGTGATATTAATAAACTAGAGGACTGGTCAAATAAATGGGATCTGACATTTAATATTACCAAGAGCAAAATTATGCATATAGGATCCCACAACCCAAAGGCCAATTATAGTCTCAATGGTACATTACTGACTGTAATTAAAGAAGAAAGGGACTTGGGAATTATTATTTCAGATGATTTAAAATTTGGTACAGAATGCAGCAGTGCAGCCAGCAAGACCAGTCAAATGCTTGGTTGCATTGGAAGAGGTTTTAGTAGCAGAAATAGCAAGGTTCTTATGCCACTTTACAGATCATTAGTTAGACCAAATATGGAATACTGTGTACAGTTCTGGAGACCATATCTTCAGAAAGATATAAATAAACTAGAAGCTGTCCAAAGGAGCGCTACTAAAATGGTACATAGTCTAAAATATAAAACGTACAAAGAAAGACTCTATGATCGAAATATGTATAGCTTAGAGGATAGAAGGGAAAGACGTGACATGATATAAATCTTCAAATATATGAAGGGACTTAATAAAATAGAAGCTGAAAGCATTTTTCACAAAAAAATAAATGCCAAAACAAGGGGTCACAATCTAAAGTTAGAGGGTAGCAGATTCAGGAGAAATTTGAGTAAGCATTATTTTACAGAAAAGGTGGTGGATTCATGGAATAAACTTCCATTTGAGGTGGTAAACACAAAGACTGTAAAGGAATTTAAAAATACCTGGGACATGCATAAGGCTATCCTAAGGATAAAGTAACATGTAATATGTAATATGGGTAGACTTGATGGGCCTTTTTGGTTCTTATCTACCGTCCAATTCTATGTTTCTATCTGGTCCCACAGAATCTCTTAGTCCACGGGCAAAAAAAACAGGCAAAAGCTTCCAAGGATATCAAAATTTTAAGATGGTACAATCAGGATTCAAAGTTCTCTTTCAGTGAATTTTTGGACAGAGCTTTCAGCTCACTTTCAGTCAGTGTAAGATCCCTTGTGAGTGTCCTGTGACCCAATTTATCCTGAACTATAACTCCGCCCTAATCCCTAACAGCCATTCACCGATGTGTGAGGATCTGCAATGCTGTGATTGGATGAACATTAATTAACTTTTGTGAATAATTCACCCAATGTTAAGTATAGCTGGCTGTACTTTTACAAACTGGCCACAAGATGGAGATGGTGAGTTGTGCCATGAAGATGAACTATTTCTTACATTTTATCTTTCTTAGAATTTATTTTTCACACACACATATATATATATATATATATATATATATATATATATATATTCATGTATCCAATCTGTGAGCGAAACTTCATAAATTGACCAAGTATATTATATTATAAATATTCATGTGTTCATGACTTATCATTTGATCACTGTCTTATTAAAAAATATACAGTATGTACATAGGCTTTAACATAGTGAGATATATTTTATATATACATATACAGACATATACATACACACATCCATGCCCACTTATATGCATGCATATATATTCATCAATATGTTATGCATTACTGGAAGGGGCAGTTCTCCAGTATTTAAAAACAATTATTAATTTGGGTTTCATGCGTGTAAGCAAATGTATGTTTTAGCCTGTTAGAGTGTATAATTTGTTTTTAGGTAACAACTAAGAGGCCTATCTATCAAAGCGTCAACTATGTTGCATTCGTGGGCGTCAAAAATCGCTAAACATCGCTGCCGCGGATTTGAATACGCTCTCCTTATTTATGAAAAAGACGTCAAAAACACGTGCGTCAAGTACGATGCAAAGAGCATCGGACTGTTGTTAAATAACAGTCATCGATGACGCGGCTATTCAGCTTTTTCCCAACTTTATGTATACCATTTCAATACTGTCCACGAACATAGCACATTTCTCTTCAGCATATTATTGTATATAGTGTAAATCTTTTTTTTTTTTTTTAAGAACAGAAATCATTTTTAAATATAGCAAGTAGTGACATATTTGGTGCAAAGTGGAGAGAAAATTAGAATTCTTTTTAAGATTGTACATTCATATTTTATTATGTATATATACACACACACACATGTGTTTATGTGTATTTGTGTGTGTCAGAAATATTTTTCAAACATATTTACTTGTCTCCTTTTTTTGTTCTAAACAGTTATCTGTCACATCTCTGTATTTATACCACTATATATGTATATATTGTTAATTTATTATTATGAGCTTTAACAATTGCGAATATAACGTAATCAGAGTATCATATGTATATCTTTGAAATCTATGGCCATTTGAAAGGGATAGTTAATTGCAAATTGTTTTTTACACTAGAGGGAGCTAGCTGCTAACAGCCTGTTCTGTATTTACATTTTTATCTCTATATCTATTATTGCGACAAGTTAGGTGCAAAATTGTGCAACAAATATGTAGTCCCCTTGATTTGTAATAATAGACAAATTTAGAGCATAATCCATCCGAAGCAATGTATATTTTATTTTTATCCCTATATCTACTAGTGCAGCAAATGTTGAGCAATAATATATGTTTGTGTAAATAAGAGTTAGACTAAGCGCCCCGGATGTAACTTCAAGCTTTGTACAAAGGCCTCCTAGCCGGCCAAATGAAGAATAAGAATAGTAGTGTAGTGTGCAAAGCGCCTAAACAAAGGCCGAGATAGCTAAAGTCCCTAAACTGGATGAAGTGAATCTCTGTGACAAAGTCCAACAATAGTGTCCAGGTAAAAGGTGATTTAAGTTAGTGTCCAAAATAAATCGATCAATCAATCAGAAACTCAATCTTGTGTGGAGCTAAAAGTAAAATATTAAAAAACTCCAGTGTGTGTACACAGTGATAAAAATTAAAAAATGTAATGTGAAAATCTGGAAAAATCTGAAAAAATGTGTATGACAAGCCAAAAAAGAAGATGTGTTGGGAAGTGACAAATTCTGAGTGGCAAATTGATAGGAGTGGTCCTCCAATATGATCCTAGTAATACTTTAAATCCTCCTATACGATTCTGATTGTCCTATAAAAATAATAGTGTAGATGTACAAACAAAGTGGATAATATAGGAAATGTGCTTACCAGCTGTGTTGACGCATTTCGGCCTATACAAGGCCTTTTTCAAGACAATACATTTTGTATACAATGATGGCTTTAGATAGGGTGGATGATTGAACTGTAATGATCGTTTGGGCGCCAAACTCTGAGATTTGAAACGCCTACTTCCTGTGTGATGTCTTATGGGTATTATTGATAATCAAACTAAAAGGAAAGACTAATCTTAATGTCATAATAAACCTACATCAAAGATTTAAAAAAACATACATATGGAAACTTATATTGTATTTTTGACTTGGATTTAAAATTGTATTTCTAAAACCATCCACAATGACCTGACTGCTATGTCTGTTTATATCTTGGTCGGCCATGTTTCCGTCGCGTCATATCCGGTTCCGGATCAATTACGTAATTTCCGGTTTCGATTACACCGGAAGACTGGGCGGATATTGTTACGGACTAGTGAATGTCTGGCTGCACTCTAAATTCTGCATTAATTAGAGGTTAGGCACACATTCTCGAAACAAATTGTATAAATGGCAAAATGACTAATCTCAAATTTATGTGATCCATATATACAAAAAATAATAATAATAGTCGATAACGTCATTTCCGGTTTCGGTTACACCGGAAGTCTGTGTGGATGTTGTTACGGACTAGAGGATGTCTGTCTACACTCTAAAACCACAGTAATAAGAGTGGAATCTCGAGATATATTATATAAATAGCAGAATGGTTATAATTCTTGAATCTTTGCGATAAATAAAGAGCACAAATGATGAAACATGGGTTTAAAATCATATCACTCTGTTATGAACCATATGTGTATGAGGATCATGCATAAATATGGAGATAAACCCATATAGAGAGCAATGGTAAATAACATATACTGTTTATGTAGCAAGATGAATGTGAAATGTATACAATAGATGAATAGAGATATATAAATATATGCAAAAAGGAACAATTAGGGTTCTATATGTCAGGCACCCTTCGCATGGTATACAAGTTCTAATTAGGAACTGGAACCTAAAGTTGATGGGCATGCAAAAGGTCAGAAGGAATTGGAGAGGTGGTGATTATGAAAAAAATCTTTTAACAACAGAATCAAAATGGATATTTATGTTGGATTGTCTACATCCAAAGGGTCTCAACAACAAAGAAGACCTGATCCATCTTCTAAATATATAATCATCCAGATATGCAAACCAAATGTACATATCCAGGTCACATGTTTAATCCTACAAGTCCTTTGGGTACATTTGACTCTCTGCACATAGATATATTTAGTAGAATAACAGTCTGTTTAGAATAATTAATACCATACCTTACTAGGTCTCTTTTAAGGTTTTAAAATAGATCCAAACCCGCTCCCTTCAAAAAATCAGCATTTATTTGAACCAATATATATTTGATACATAGAGTATCAAAATTGACATTGACTCCCATATCTCTTTCATACTGATGATAGATGAGGTCAAATATACTATCTGACATATTCATTTCATAGGTATACTCCAACATAGGACTCTCTGTATTAAATGCTCTATAACACAAGGCTAAACTTCATAGCTGGTTGTCCACCATTGCAATCAATTTTCCCTTCTGGTCTCCTTCCCTCTGAGATGTGGATATTCAGCGAGGGGTTGAATTTCCTGTCCCGGTATGGCTCCTCTGTACCCATGGGAGGCTGCATCAATACATGTGTGCAGTCTATGGCCCCCAATACCCTTGGCAATCCAGCCCTTAGATTGAGCTGGAGCTTGACAGCATGCCACTCCTCCGGTGTATTTGGGAAGTGGACATGATGGACTAGGCGGTACAAAGCATTCAGGACAACCTTCAGATGATGTGAGAAGGTTGTCTGGCTCATACCTACGCCTAGAGCTGCCACAGCCTGGAATGATCCAGTTGCCAAGAAATAAAGGACCGATAGCAATTTCACAATCCCAGGGATTGCCCCAGTTCTTTCAGTGAGTGGCTCGAGAGAGTCCTTGATTTCGACATAGAGCCTCTCAATAGAGGCCCTATCTAGTCGAAATCTACAGATCACCTCTTGGTCACTGAGGGCATGAAGACCAACCCTAGGCAGGAAAATCCTTGGCACCCGCTGGCATCTATGTTGTTGCACCGCAGCCATCAACACCCGTCTTTCCCTGCGTCTCCTTAAGAACAGTACACATTGGAGAGCATTCACTATGTCCATGATCAAACTAATGAAATAAAGTGATTGAAGAGCCCCTTTTATAACGCTAAGTTTGACAGCTGTGAATGATTTCAGTAATTGAATAAATGATGCTCTACACATTACCTAACAAATGACTTGCACAATTTGATTATTCTCGCGTCATTGTATGAGCACTCGCGTCATTTTACGAGCACTTAATGGAATAATTATTCAAAAGTTCAAGACTTACGTAATTATTGCGTCATTTGACGAGCACAATGGTGTGTCCAAATCTATGTCTGCTTAGGTCATCCAGGTGAGTTTAGCAGCTGTAAGAAATGCAGGTGTATTGTTTGTGCAATTAAATAAATTAATAATGAAACTGACATGAGTATTTAGCTCTAGTTTCAATCTATTTACAAGTTTCTGTGTTTGGATAGCAGCATTGTGGAGGTTAAAAAGGTCAGTGATTACTGTTTTTCATATTATATTAAAGAACAATCGCCTAGATTTAGAGTTCTGCGGCCAAAGGGGTGCGTTAGCTACGCGTGCTTTTTTCCCCCGCACCTTTTAAATACCGCTGGTATTTAGAGTTCACAGAAGGGCTGTGTTAGGCTCCAAAAAGGGAGCGTAGAGCATAATTTAGCGCCACTGCAACTCTAAATACCAGCGGTGCTTACGGACGCGGCCAGCTTCAAAAACGTGCTCGTGCACGATTGCCCCATAGGAAACAATGGGGCCGTTTGAGCTGGAAAAAAAACCTAACACCTGCAAAAAAGCAGCGTTCAGCTCCTAACACAGCCCCATTGTTTCCTATGGGGAAAGACTTCCTAAGTCTGCACCTAACACCCTAACATGTACCCCGAGTCTAAACACCCCTAACCTTACACTTATTAACCCCTAATCTGCCGCCCCCGCTATCGCTGACCCCTGCATTTTATTATTAACCCCTAATCTGCCGCTCCGTACACCGCCGCAACCTACATTATACCTATGTACCCCTAATCTGCTGCCCCTAAAACCGCCGACCCCTATATTATATTTATTAACCCCTAATCTGCCGTCCCCAACGTCGCCGCCACCTACCTACAATTATTAACCCCTAATCTGCTGACCGGACCTCACCGCTACTATAATAAAGTTATTAACCCCTAATCCGCCTCACTCCCACCTCAATAACCCTATAATAAATAGTATTAACCCCTAATCTGCCCTCCCTAACATCACAGACACCTAAATTCAAGTATTAACCCCTAATCTACCGACCGGACCTCACCGCTACTCTAATAAATTTATTAACCCCTAAAGCTATGTCTAACACTAACACCCCCTTAAGTTAAATTTAATTTTTATCTAACGAAATAAATTATTTCTTATTAAATAAATTATTCCTATTTAAAGCTAAATACTTACCTGTAAAATTAACCCTAATATAGCTACAATATAAATCATAATCATATTGCAGCTATTTTAGGATTAATATTTATTTTACAGGCAACTTTGTATTTATTTTAACCAGGTACAATAGCTATTAAATAGTTAATAACTAATAGCTACCTAGTTAAAATAATTCCAAAATTTCCTGTAAAATAAATCCTAACCTAAATTACAATTAAACCTAACACTACACTATCAATAAATTAATTAAATAAAATACCTACAATTATCTACAATTAAACCTAACACTACACTATCAATAAATTAATTACATACAAATACCTACAAATAAATACAATTAAATAAACTAACTTAAGTACAAAAAATAAAAAAAGAACTAAGTTACAAAAAATAAAAAAATAATTTACAAACATTATAAAAAGATTACAACAATTTTAAGCTAATTACATCTACTCTAAGCCCCCTAATAAAATAACAAAGCCCCCCAAAATAATAAAATGCCCTACCCTATTCTAAAATAAATCGGTGATACCCGGCGTGGTGAAGATAAGGTAGGGAGATCTTCAGGGGCTTAGTGTTAGGTTTATTTTAAGGGGGGTTTGGGTTAGATTAGGGGTATGTGGGTGGTGGGTTGTAATGTTGAGGGGGGTATTGTATGTTTTTTTTTACAGGCAAAAGAGCAGAATTCTTTGGGGCATGCCCCGCAAAAGGCCCTTTTAAGAGCTGGTAAGGTAAAAGAGCTTTTCAATTTTTATTTTAGAATAGGGTAGGGCATTTTTTTATTTTGGGGGGCTTTGTTATTTTATTAGGGGGCTTAGAGTAGGTGTAATTAGCTTAAAATTGTTGTAATCTTTTTATAATGTTTGTAAATTATTTTTTTATTTTTTGTAACTTAGTTCTTTTTTTATTTTTTGTACTTTAGTTAGTTTATTTAATTGTATTTATTTGTAGGTATTTGTATGTAATTCATTTATTAATAGTGTAGTGTTAGGTTTAATTGTAGATAATTGTAGGTATTTTATTTAATTAATTTATTGATAGTGTAGTGTTAGGTTTAATTGTAACTTAGGTTAGGATTTATTTTACAGGTAATTTTAGAATTATTTTAATTAGGTAGCTATTAAATAGTTATTAACTATTTAATAGCTATTGTACCTGGTTAAAATAAATACAAAGTTACCTGTAAAATAAATATTAATCCTAAAATAGCTACAATATAATTATAATTTATATTGTAGCTATATTAGGGTTTATTTTACAGGTAAGTATTTAGCTTTAAATAGGAATAATTTATTTAATAAGAAATAATTTATTTTGTTAGATAAAAATTATATTTAACTTAGGGGGGTGTTAGTGTTAGGGTTAGACTTAGCTTTAGGGGTTAATAAATTTATTAGAGTAGCAGTGAGGTCCGGTCGTCAGATTAGGGGTTAATACTTGAAGTTAGGTATCGGTGATGTTAGGGATGGCAGATTAGGGGTTAATACTATTTATTATAGGGTTATTGAGGCGGGAGTGAGGCGGATTAGGGGTTAATAACAGTGCCATAAACTTGATCGAAATACATATAAATAACTTGTAAATGCCATCTTACTTCCAAAAAATCATAACAACAGAATGAAAACAGTGACATTGGTTATTTGAGAACTAATATGAGTGACTGACCTTTTAAGCCTCCGCGACGCTGCCATAAAAACAGAAAATCAGAGTTCACAGTTCATCCCTAAATAAATATGCAGGTGTTGTGCATAATTACTTGATAGCATAATTGCTATGCACTGTTTTCATTCTCTTGCTATCCTTTGTGTGAATGTGTTTATCTTTTTAAAATCTTTTTCATTGCTGTTTACTGTTTTCATTCTCTTGCTATCCTTAGTTAAATATTTTTGATGAACTGTGAATTACAGGAAGGGAATGCTATTTATTTAAAACAAATTATTTTTTTTGGTTTGCTAACATTCTTTAAATGACTATATACAACAGTAATAAACATGGTGAAAAGAGTTATAAAAATAATAGATATATTTTCAAATTTTGCAATTATTTCTCTATATAGTTCAAAAATGTGTATCAAGAATTGAGTTTTATTAGGTGATATGCTTCACTCTGTGAAGATTTCAATGTTTTCAGATTCGCATTGACTTCTATAGCATCCGCGACCTCAAAGGCGGCGGATTGAAAACTAGGTATGCTGCGTCTTATAAGACGCAAGCGTAACTGTCCATTTTTTGATAACTTCTTGACAGCTTCAAATTGTGTCGAATAGGACGGCGAATACACAGAATTACGCTTGAATTTCACGGGTTTTCTGTTCGCATCAATCTGCGTCGAATTGAGACCGTCTAATCGTAAGTTACGTCACAAATGTCAAGTTCTTCCGATCTCAAGGTTCTGATAAATACGACGCATCAATCTCGCGACAACTACGACGCAGAATTCAAGCGCATTTACAGTTGATGCTTTGATAAGTAGGCCTCTATGTTTCAACAAAGGATGACGAGAAATAGGTATATTTTAAAATAGAAGTGAATTGGATAGATGTATTTATTTCGTTTTAAATTGTTTCCTCTATAGGATCGTGAACGTTTAATTGTTACTTGCTTGTCCTATTGACAGCCAATATGTACAGTTTGTATGGTATAACAAATGAGAAATACATTATACTTTAAGGTTATTTTATAATGCATAGTATCTATCAATAATGAGTTTATTTTATTTTGTATCTAGTTATGAAATACTCACCTCTGATAATCTCTCTTTCTTACAGCACAGCCAAAGATCACAATACCTAACAAAGTCGTCTATAAGGATCAGGAAAACATACTAAACTGCACAGTGACCGGTTTTTACCCACCAGGCATTGATGTTATTTGGCTTATAGATGGAAAGATTATGCAGAATTCACACCTAGGAATACAGACTCAGAATCCCGATGAGACATACGATGTGAATAGCACTGTGACAATAATACCTAAAGAGGGGGACAAAAATAAGACCTTCTCCTGTATAGTCCACCATCCAACTCTTCAAAAGTCTATTCAGGAAGACTTTCAGCTCATTTACGGAGGTTAGATAAAATAATATGAGACCGTTATAATGATACAATCTTTAGGGAGGTTTTCATGATTTACTCTCATTATCAGTTTTACAGCTTTCCACTGATATCTTTTTTTTAAAAAACGTAGCTCGCTCCTTGAGATCATACTCTTTGCTGCGCTAGGTTCTCAACCGTGTCTGATGGCATGAGAATGAGGCTCCCATTCTCATGAGCTTCCCTGCAATGCGAACGCTAAATTGCGTTTGCATTGCGCTCAACTTATAATACCAGTGCACATTTGCGTGTGCTGGTATTACTAAGTGGAGTACAAATATTGCTTTGTAATCTAGCCCAATAGTGGTACAATATATGCCACAAATAAGTATAAACTTAGTTTAAAGTAAAAGGGTTATAAAACCTCTCATGATACCTGTTAAGATGATGACGTGAATACTTTTGTTACGTTTTATTAGATGTTTTCATTATAACCTTTTCTCTATTTTTAGATCAATCAAAAACAAATTATTTACCATTGATAATAATTGGTGGTTTATCTGTTTTTGTGCTACTGGGACTCGGAGTTGTGATTGGAGTATGGTTCAAGAGAACAAAAAACAGAAAAGGTAAGAAATTAACTTATTTTGACTTCCATACATATTTAAAATGTCACTTCTAGTTCATATCACTTAAATGCATGAGAACATATTACCTGCTATTGTATAATTATTTCATTTTCATGACATCTTAGTACATTCTGCTCATCAGTAAGGAAAAAGTACAGGTGTGCTTGGGCGCAAAATTTGGTTCCGCTGATTTTTTCGTTACAAATATGCAAAAACATTTAGAAAATGTGTTGCCTGCACTATTCAGTAATCGTTTTGTTTTAAACCAAACAAATAGCAACAATTTGTGAAACATTTACATTAGTTTTCGTTAAGCGAATGTAAAGGTTCCTTTGGTACAGGTGAAATTGTTCACTTGTAGTGTTTAAATACTTATATTCAGTTCGCTGGAGAGCCGCGCTAATTCTGATCCTTCTTCACAGAGCCCCTGGGGTGTGCTAATATAACGCTAACAGTGTCTGAACTAAAGGACCTTCCTTTAACTATTTAAAAAAAAGGAATGAATATTTTGCATATTCGTTTCATGAAAACGAGATGAATATCCGTGTTTTGTTAACAAATGAGCATTCATGACGAAACAAATGCACGTCTAGTAAAAAGTATATATGTAATTATGTGCACTTTTTAGCATGAAATGCGTAAGAGTTAACAGTTATGTTGTCAACTTTACTAATAAATGGCCAGATTACGAGTTTTGCATTATGAGCGGCTCGGTAATAATTTGCAAGTTATTTCCACTGTTCATGTTTAATAATGCTGCTATTACAGGTCTGCAAAATCCTGGCGTTAGCAGGCAATATGGCAGCGTTGAGCTCCATACCACACTCAAATACCAGCGCTACTTTGAGCTGGTTTTACATGCTCGTGCATGATTTCCCCATAGACATCAATAGGGAGAGCCGGCTAAAAAAAAGCCTAACACCTGCAATAATGGAGCGTAAAGCTCCGTAACGCAGCCCCATTGATTCCTATGGGGAAAGAAAAGTTATGTTTACACCTAACACCTTAACATAAACCCCTAGTCTAAACACTCCTAATCTGCTGCCCCCGACATCGCCGACACCTACATTATACTTATTAACCTGTAATCTGCCGCCACCTACCTACACTTTTTAACTCCAAATCTGCCTCTCCGGACATCGCTGCCACTATAATAAACATATTAATCCCTAAACCTGTACACTCCCGCATCGCAAACAATAGTTAAATATTATTAACCCCTAATCTGCCGCCCCCAATGTCACCGCCGCCGCTATACTAAAGTTATTAACCCCTATACTTAACCCTAACTCTAACCCTAACACCCCTTACTTTAATATAATTAAAATAAATCTAAATACAAATTACTATCATTAACTAAATAATTCCTATTTAAAACTAAATACTTACCTGTAATATAAACCCTAAGCTAATAGTTACATTGTAGCTAGCTTAGGTTTTATTTTTATTTCACAGGCAAGTTTGTATTTATCTTAACTAGGTAGACTAGTTAGTAAATAGTTATTAACTATTTACTAGCTACCTAGTTAAAATAAATAAAAAATTACCTGTAAAATAAAACCTAACCTGTCTTACACAAACAATTAACATTATACTACATTTAAATAAATTACATTAATTAAATACAATTAACTAAATTACAAAAAAAAATAAACACTAAATTACACAAAATAAAAAGAAATGATCAAATATTTAAACTAATTACACCTAATCTAGTAGCCCTATCAAAATAAAAAAGCCCCCCCCCCAAAAAAAAACCCACCCTAGCCTAAACTAAACTGCCAATAGCCCTTAAAGGGCCTCTTGCGGGACATTGTCCCAAAGAAATCAGCTCTTTTACCTGTAAAAAAAAAATACAAACAACCCCCCAACAGTAAAACCCACCACCCACACAACCAAACCCCCCAAATAAGATCCTATCTAAAAAAATATAAGCTCCCCATTGCCCTGAAACTAACCCCCGAAGATCCACTTACAGTTTTTGAAGACCAGACATCCATCCTCAACGAAGCCGGGAGAGGTCTTCATCCAAGCGGGCAGAAGTCCTCAACGAAGCCGGGAGAGATTGAAGCTCAATCCTATTGTCTGATTGTATCAGGCAATAGGATTTTTTCACCTTTAATTCCGATTGGCTGATGTAATTCTATCAGCCAATCGGAGTTCAAGGGACGCCATCTTGGATGACGTGATTTAAAGGAAACTTCATTCTTGAAGAGCCGTCGGAAGAAGAGGATGCTCCGCGCCGGATGTCTTGAAGAAGGAGCCGCTCCGCGTCGAAAGGATGAATATAGAAGATGCCGTCTGGATGAAGACTTCTGCACGCCTGGAGGACGACTTCTTGCCACTTGGATCAAGACTTCTCCCGGCTTCGTTGAGGACTTCCGCCCGCTTGGATGAAGACTTCTCCCGGCTTTGCTGAGGATGGATGTCCGGTCTTCAAAAACTGTAAGTCGATCTTCGGGGGTTAGTGTTAGGTTTTTTTAAGGGTTTATTGGGTGGGTTTTATTTTTAGCATAGGGTTTTGGGCAGTAAAAGAGCTAAATGCCCTTTTAAGGACAATGCCCATCCAAATGCCCTTTTCAGGGCAATGGGGAGCTTAGTATTTTTTAGACTTTATTTGGGGGGTTGGTTGTGTGGGTGGTGGGTTTTACTGTTGGGGGTTGCTTGTATTTTTTTTTACAGGTAAAAGAGCTGATTTCTTTAGGGCAATGCCCCACAAAAGGCCTTTTTAAGGGCTATTGGCAGTTTAGTTTAGGCTAGGTTTTTTTTATTTTGGGGGGGCTTTTTATTTTGATAGGGCTATTAGATTAGGTGTAATTAGTTTAAATATTTGATAATTTGTATTTAATTAATGTAATTTATTTAATTGTAGTGTAAGGTTAGGTGTTAGTGTAAGACAGGTTAGGTTTTATTTTACAGGTAATTTTGTATTTATTTTAACTAGGTAGTTAGTAAATAGTTAATAACTGTTTACTAACTAGTCTACCTAGTTAAAATAAATACAAACTTGCATGTGAAATAAAAATAAAACCTAAGATAGCTACAATGTAACTATTAGTTACATTGTAGCTAGCTTAGGGTTTATTTTACAGGTAAGTATTTAGTTTTAAATAGGAATTATTTAGTTAATGATAGTAATTTTTATTTAGATTTATTTTAATTATATTAAAGTTAGGGGTGTTAGGGTTAGACTTAGGGTTAGGTTTAGGGGTTAATAATTTTAGTATAGTGGCGGCGGTGATGTTGGGGGTGGCAGATTAAGGGTTAATAATATTTAACTAGTGTTTGCGATACTTGAGTGCGGCCGTTTAGGGGTTAATATGTTTATTATAGTGGCGGCGATGTCCGGAGCGGCAGATTAGGGGTTAATCGTTTTATTATAGTGTTTGCGATGTGGGAGGGCCTCGGTTTAGGGGTTAATAGGTAGTTTATGGGTGTTAGTGTACTTTGTAACACTTTAGTTATGAGTTTTATGCAACAGATTTGTAACGTAAAACTCATAACTACTGACTTTAGATGGCGGTACGAATCTTGACGGTATAGGCTGTACCGCACACTTTTTGGCCTCCCAGGTAAAACTTGTAATACCGGCGATGTGGAAGTTCCATTGAAAAAGGACTTTTTGAAATGTGCGGTAGTTACGTTGCGTTACGGCCAAAAAAGTGTGCGGTACAGCTAGACCTTCAAGACTCTTAATAGCAGCGGTAGTGAAAAAGCAGCGTTAAGAGACTTTTTCACTCATAACGCAAAACTCGTAATCTAGCCAAAAGAAACCTACAGACTTTCCTTTGCTTTTTCTTTATGGTATTTTATTTCTTGCAGATCTGACACATTTTCAGATGACAAAAATATCACATCCCGATAAACTGATTGATGGCGTAGAGGTCACATTGAAGTGTACTGCACTGCAAAATATGTCTCAAACTGTATTTGCTTCTACTGGTAGAGAAGGTTTCTTTATGACTTGGCTGGAGAATAAATCAGACAATGAAATAACGATTCCAAATTCATCACATGAAGAAGAATGTGAAGAGCTGCTGAATATTTATAATGTGACACAACAAAAGGATATCCAATACGCAGCTCTGGTAATAAAGACCACCCTAACATTTACGCCTCGTGTAATAACGCACAAAGATGTGAACCTTATCTGCAGAACTAAATGTGGTAACAAATTCAAAAGTGAACAATATTCCTGCTCCGAAAATATATGTGGTAAGAAATAGACTTTGTCAATCAAAAATGTAATACTGTGCAGGGGTGGAACTAACATTGGTGCAGCAGATGAAGTGACTGACACCAGGGCCCAAGTGCATGGATGGGTCCATAGAAGCCAGTCTGTACATAAATGCAGGGGTCAAGTCGAGCGGGAATGCATGGGGACAGAGTTTCTGCACTATTTTTGCAGGAGGAACTTAAGTTCCCCCTAGAAAGAGATCAGAAACACTTCAGTAAACACTGCTGCTGCTGGTGGGAGGAGCTGGAGCACAGTCTGGTTAGAGGGATAGTGAGATCCTCTAGTATTGGGCACTAACACTTCCTGCAATACACTAAATGCAAGCCTGTCATCAGTCATGCTGTGTGAACACACTGCACTGTGTGGAACACATGGTTCTTACATTTCTGTGTGGCTTGCTCTGGAGTTATTTAGTTCCCCTCAGAAGAAATAGGACTATTGCACCTTAAAGGGACAGTCTACCATAGAATTGTTAATGTTTTAAAAGATAGGCAATCCCTTTATTACTCATTCCCCAGTTTTGCATAACCAACACAGTTATATTAATATACTTTTAACCTCTGTGATTACCTTGTATCTAGGAACCTTCTTCCAGCCCCCTGATCACATGACTGTGACTGTTTATTATCTATTGTCTTACATTTAGCCTTGTTTTGTGCTAAATCTTAAATAACCCCTGAAGCTGGAAATCGTTACCTAACTGACACAACACAAAATTATTATCTGTGTTCTTAAAAGGACATGAAACCCAAATGTTTTCTTTGATGATTTAGAAAGAGCATGCAATTTTAAACAACTTTCTAATTTTCTTCTATTATCTTATTTGCTTAAAAGCATATCTAGATAGGCTCAGTAGCTGCTGATTGGTGGCTGCACATAAATGCCTCATGTGATTGGCTCACCCATGTTCATTGCTATTTCTTCAACAAATATATCTAAAGAATGAAGCAAATTAAATAATAGAAGTAAATTGGAAAGTTGTTTAAAATTGTATTCTCTACCTAAATCACAAAAGAAAAATTTTGGGTTTAGTGTCCCTTTAATCTCCTAATTTCATAATCCAAAAATCAAATGTACGTGATTAATGACAAACAAAATGTTGATTTCTTGGCTTTAGTGATTACAAAGTGAAAGGGTCTGTATGTTGATTGGTCCCTTTTAATAGTAGTGATGCTAATAGGTGTCATGCTCATAAACCACAGAGATATGTGGTATAAAATAGCTTATTATTATTATTTTAACTATAATTGATCAAGCAGTTAGTATTATTATCTGCAAGACTGGAGCCTGGGAGTAAATGAGATCATAAGTGAGACCAAAGGGTATATTTATTAATGTGAGTGCGGACATGACACAATGTAGCTTATCATGTCTGCCGCGATAATGCTGACAGCATACGGGGTAGGAGCAAGTATACACTGTCACAAAAGGTTTAGTTAGTCCTCTGACAAATAAAAAATTTTGGGAATTTTTAATAATTTTTCTGAAATGTTTCTCTTTTTCTGCCTAATTGTCAAGATTGTGGAAAGTGACAAAAATAATAAATTATTAATTGTCATTGAACAATAAAGGTAAAAAAACACACGAAATGTTGGTGTTTTGGGAAGGTGACCTGATGATAAATGACAATAAAATAACTCACATGCTGCTATTTAGACCATAAAAATTACACAAAATGTAATTTTTTTCTTCATTTCATATTTTAGCATTTCACATTTTAGGGTAGTTTTACAAATTAAAATGATTTTTGTAAAATTATTGGTCTATTAAAAAAAATATCAAACTAGTTATGATTGGTGTGAGGAACTCACAGAATTTTATTTTTTTATTTTGTGTAAAAGCAAGTGGCAAACAGCTAAAAACAGCTCTAGCACAGGGGTGGAAATGTTAAAGGGATATGAAACCCAATTTTTTAGCCACCAATCAGCAAGCGCTACCCAGGTGCTGAACCAAAAATGGGCCGGCTCCAATGCTTACTACATTCCTGCTTTTCAAATAAAGATACCAATAGAACGAAGAAAAACTGATAATAGGAGTAAATTAGAAAGTTGCTTAAAACTGAATCTTGAAAGAAAAAAAATGGGTTTTATATTCCTTTAAAGGGATACTGAACCCAATTTTTTTTCTTTCATGATTCAGATAGAGCATGCGATTTTAAGAAACTTTCTAATTTACTCCTATTATCATTTTTTTCTTCATTCTCTTGCTATCTTTATTTTAAAAAGAAAGCATCTAAGCTGTTTTTTTTGGTTCAGTACTCTGGACATCACTTTTTTTATTGGTGGATGAATTTATCCACCAATCAGCAAGAACAACCCAGGTTGTTCACCAAAAATGGGCCGGCATCTAAACTTACATTCTTGCATTTCAAATAAAGATACCAAGGGAATTAAGAAAATTTGATAATAGGAGTAAATTAGAAAGTTGCTTAAAATGTAATGCTCTGTCTGAATCACGAAAGAAAAAATTTGGGTTCAGTGTCCCTTTAATTGTTAAAATAGCAAATATTTAACTAAAAAAGTAATATGCCTTTGTTTAACTGGGTTTTCTATTTTATTTCTCAGCAATACCTCAGTTTTCTGAACCTATAAAAACAACACTTTGTGACTGGGGAGATATTCAATTTACATTAAAACTGGAAAGGTTTTATCCCAAAGATATCCTAATCAAATGGAGCTGCTCTCATCTCTACAAGACAGTAAATCATACACAGACATTCAATGAAGATCCTTCAAATTTCACCTTTTCCGTTCAAAGTGACTGTAAAATTCCTGGACAATATCTAAAAAATCCAAACTGTAAAGTTCTTGTAACTTGGGAACACAAATCTATGGACAAGCCTGAATCCAAAGAACTGGCTACTACAGGTAAGAGAAAAGAGCACATTTGTTCTTATCGGCCAAGAAGTGGAGAGTAACAATATTACCACTATTATAAAGCATTAGACATTTGTTCTTTTAAATGTGGTTTGGACAGTAGGGATATCACCTAGCACTTTCTTGCTGTTAGGATGTCATTTGCATAGATCTCATATATGTTGTAATCTCATTCAAAAGTGGCAGAACGGAGTAGGTGAGACACCAGCACATCCTTACATGGTAAACACTGCTGATAAGGGGTTAAATTATCAGTAGATTGCCCTCTACAGGATTAGAGGTATGTTCTAAGAATGTAGCTGCACCAGTTGGGTACTGTCTGTTTAAAATAAAAAAAATGACTTTAAAAATATATAAAATGACAGTTTGAGGTCATAAATAGTTAAATCAATATTTATGCAAAGCTTTTGTGATAAAAGGTGTTTACTGCCCCTAATGCTCTGAGGAGAATTAGCTGCATATCAGCGAGAAAAGAAAGGGAACAATTGTGGCATCAAAAAAGTTACACACTGAGGTCTGCAACACTGAAAATGTTCAATATGGGAATATTATTTTCCATAGCTCTAAAAACATTCCCAATTGTCTGAGAGCCTGCAAAATATGAGGAGTGGTATTACAAGTTCACAGCAATGCAGCGATGGCAGCAATTTTAAATATATATGTATATGATTATATATATATATTTATGTGTTAATATGTGTATATTTATATAACCATATAAAAGTTAAATAACATCAGCTGGGCAAGGTAAATTAGAACTTACTATATTCAAAGTCCTTATGTTGTGTGGGTAGGGGCTAGGGATGGGCGAATGTTTCTAAACATTCGAATTTTAAAACGAATTTTCCGATATTCGTTCGTTCGAACCGAATTTCGAATGTTTAGTTAACATTCTAACATTCGATTTTCGAATGTTCGTTTTCAAATTTTTCGCTTACATTCGAAAATATTCGTTCTTATTAATAGAATGTTTTATTTTGGATAATATTATATTCGAATTCGAAATCTATATTTCACATTCAAATTCGATATATAATATTCGAATTCTATTCAAATTCGAATATTATATTAGAATTCGAAAACTATATTTCACATTCGAATTCGAAATATAATATTCGAATTCGATTCTAATCGAATTCGATGAGATATATCATATTCTAATTCGAAATGTTATATTCGAATTCGATTGAATATATTATATACTATTTTTAATGAGATATTCGAATTCGATTTAAATTTCGAAATAGTATTTGCTTTTCTAATGTACTATTCAAATTCGAATTTGTTATAATAATGCTATTATATTATAAATATTCGAAATTTTCGAATTTGATTTTAATTTCGAAATTGTATTTCTTAACTAAAATTGTATTTTTAAATGTAATATTCGAATTCGAATTATTTAATATTCGAATTTAAATATTTAAATCAAGTTATTCCCTCCCATATGTAAATGTTATAAATAGATGTAGCTCTTAACATTTCATTTGAAAGGTTTAGTTTTGGAGAAGGACGTACTGGTTTTGTGGTCGTGTACTCGTGTTGGATTATTTGGATACCAATTTGTTTCCATATACTATTATCTATTTGCTCCTCTGGCATCTTTTTTTGGATTTTTGTGTGGACACATTACACAACTGTGGAGGGTGGACTGCACGCCGTGAGAAGACTCATTTGTTATCTTCATCTTCAATCAATTTCATCAATATTTGTGGAGGTAATATGCGGTCTATTTATTTTTATAGGCAAAATACAGGCCATATTTTCATGCTGTCTTAACTAGAGCACTGGTGAAATAATCAGTACCTAAGGTGAGGGCCAATTTAGTTAACATGGTTACTGATTATTTTACCTGTGCTCCAGTTAAAGTGATATGAAACAGATTTTTTTTTTTTTTCATGATTCAGATATTTCTTTCACTTTTACCAAGAGAATTGAGAAACATTGATAATAGGAGTAAAATTGAAAGTTGCTTAAAATTGCATGCTCTGCCTCTGTCTGAATCAGCAAACTTTAATTTTGACTAGACAGACAATCCTTTTAAGACGTTATAAAGATAGCTTACTACTAGCCTAGGTTAACTTGAGGACTGTGGTTGAGAAGTACTGATGTTCATCATAGAGATGTTGTAATTGTTGTAATGTAGTGTTGTTTCTTTTTTACTGTGCTGCTACTGCTAGTCCTGTGTTGTAGTATGGAATTGGGCATTGGCAATTTGGCAGCCAGTGATGCTGACTAGGTTCTAATTTATATGTATTGTATATATACTCGATTTTATTTGAGATTTTTGAACTTTGATATGTATAATTAGGTACTGTAATGTAAAAATCTTATTTTAATATATTTATTTTTTTTTAATTGGATTTTTTCATTTTTTTTTAAAAATGGTATGCATTTTTTTGGCTTTGCATTTTGATGAGTTGATAATGCTGTAGTGCTATATTTACCTATGTAGATTGTATTGTATTGTATTTTTTTCTATTTGAAATTCCAAGTTTTAAACAACATTCCAATTTCCTTCTATTAGCTAATTTGCTTCATTCTTTAGATATCTTTTTTGAAGATATAGTAATGCACATGGGTGAACCAATCACACGAAGCATCTATGTGCAGCAACCAATCAGCAGCTACAGATGCTATCTAGATATACTTTTCAGCAAAGGATATCAAGAGAATGAAGCAAATTAGATCATAGAAGTAATTATAAAGTAGTTTAAAATCACATGCTCTTTCTGAATCATGAAAGAAAAAATGTGGGTTTCATGTCCCTTTAATAAAGTTATGATGGTGTTATTTTCAAATGTTATATCTTTTATAGTTATAGAGTTCATTTCGAATTTAAGGCCAATATAGTAGTTATATCAAGTGATAGATGTGTTAAATTTTTTAAAATTCGAATTTCAGTTATTATTGTGTTAATTTCGAATTATTAACTATTAAAGATGTAAAATTCGATTTTTAATTCTAAATGAACTATCTTCTCTATTATTAATTACTAAAGGTGTTAAAATTCGAATTTAAAATCGAAATCAACACATATCACTTTATATGACTATATGAAGTGATAGAGGTCTTGATTTCGAATTAAAATTCGAATTTTAACACAACTATTAACTATATTAGATATGTTAATTTCGAATTTTACATATTTGTTATAGTTATTGTTTTATTTTCGATTTGTATGTATTATTGTATTATTTTCTAATTTAAAACTATAGCAAAGATGTAAAATTCAAAATTTTATTCGAAATTAACACATCTTATCTATTATAGCTACTAGTGCTGTTAAAATTCGATTTTTAATTCGAAACCAACAGGTGTTGATTTCGAATTAAAAATCGAATTTTAACACAACTATTAACTATAATAGATATGTTCATTTCGAATTCGAATTTTACATATTTGTTATAGTTATGTTTTATTATCGAATTGTATGTATTGTGTTAATTTCGAATTTAAAACAATAAGGATAGTGTAAAATTCGAATTCGAATTTTAATTCGAAATTAACACATCTTATCTATTATAGTTACTTGTGCTGTTAAAATTCGAATTTTAATTCGAAACCAACACCTCCATCACTTAATCTAACAATTAAATGATAGAGGTGTTGATTTCGAATTAAAATTCGAATTTTAACAACACTATTAACTATAATACATATATTCATTTCGAATTCGAATTTTACATCTTTGTTATAGTTATTGTTTTAGTTTCGAATTGTATGTAACATTATGTTAATTTCGCATTTAAAACTATTGCAAAGATGTAAAATTCGAATTCGAATTTTATTTCGAAATTAGCACATCTTATCTATTATAGTTACATGTACTGTTAATATTCGAATTTTAATTCGAAATCAACACTTCCTTTACTTTCTATAACTATTAAATGATAGAAGTGTTGATTTCGAATTAAAATTCGAATTTTAACAGCACTATTAACTATAATAGATATGTTCATTTCGAATTCGAATTTTACCTATTTATTATACTTATTGTTTTATTTTCGAATTGTATGTAACATTATGTTAATTTCGAATTTTAAACTATTGCAAAGTTGTAAAATTCGAATTCGAATTTTAATTCGAAATTAGCACATCTTATCTATTATAGTTACAAGTACTGTTAATATTCGAATTTTAATTCTAAATCAACCCTTCCTTTACTTTCTAAAACTATTAAATGATAGAAGTATAATAGATATGTTCATTTCGATTTCGAATTTTACCTATTTATTATACTTATTGTTTTATTTTCGAATTGTATGTAACATTATGTTAATTTCGATTTTCAAACTATTGCAAAGTTGTAAAATTCGAATTCGAATTTTAATTCGAAATTAGCACATCTTATCTATTATAGTTACAAGTACTGTAAATATTCGAATTTTAATTCGAAATCAACCCTTCCTTTACTTTCTATAACTATTAAATGATAGAAGTGTTGATTTCGAATTAAAAATCGAATTTTAACAGCACTATTAACTATAATAGATATGTTCATTTCGAATTCGAATTTTACCTATTTATTATACTTATTGTTTTATTTTCGAATTGTATGTAACATTATGTTAATTTCGAATTTCAAACTATTGCAAAGTTGTAAAATTCGAATTCGAATTTTAATTCGAAATTAGCACATCTTATCTATTATAGTTACAAGTACTGTTAATATTCGAATTTTAATTCGAAATCAACACTTCCTTTACTTTCTATAACTATTAAATGATAGAAGTGTTGATTTCGAATTCGAATTTTATATATTTATTATACTTATTGTTTTATTTTCGAATTGTATGTAACATTATTTTAATTTCGAATTTAAAACTATCGCAAAGATGTAAAATTCGAATTTTAATTCTAAATTAGCATAACTTATCTATTATAGTTACAAGTAGTGTTAATATTCGAATTTTAATTCGAAACCAACACCTCCATCACATAGTATAACTATTAAATGATAGAGGTGTTGATTTCGAATTAAAATTCGAATTTTAACAACACTATTAACTATAATACATATGTTCATTTCGAATTCGAATTTTACATCTTTATTATAGTTATTGTTTTATTTTCGAATTGTATGTATCATTATGTTAATTGCGAATTTAAAACAATAGCAAAGATGTAAAATTCGAATTCAAATTTTAATTCTAAATTAGCACATCTTATCTATAATGGTTACTAGTGGTGTTAAAATTCGAATTTTATTTCGAAATTAACACATCTTAGCTATTATAGTTAATACTAGAAGTGTTAAAATTCGAATTTTAACACCATTCCATTACTAACTATAATAGATAAGATGGTTTTATTTCTAATTAAAATTAGAATTCAAATTTTTTTATCTTAGTTATCAAAGTCTAAGACAGTTCGTCTCCCATTTGGCTAAATGTTTGAAATGAGACCCCTCCACGCTTGTAATGTATTTATTAAAATTGCATAAGTACACGTACACACGCACACACAGTCATACACACACATTCTCATACACACACACAATCTCATACACACACTCTCATACACACACACTTTCAGACACACTCATACATACATACTCTCATACACACACACTCTTACACACACACACACTCTAATACACAAACACTGATACAACACACACACAGAATCTCATGCACACACATACTCTCGCACACACGCACTCATACACACACAATCCCATACACACACAATCCCATACACACATACTCTCATACACACACTCTCTCATACACACACAATCTCATACACAGACTCATACAACCACACACACACACTCATACACACACACACTCACTCACATACATACACACACACTCACGTATACTACACTACAAGTTTTACCAACTATATAGTTCTAATCTGCTTTGTCAATCAAGAACATTCAAAATCACATAGTCAGTAGACTATACAAAAATGTAATACATTTCTATTAACTTTGGTTTGCATACTAGACATATACGTAATGTTATATGTATTATATATATATGTATTATTTGGGTGTATATGTATGTTTTATCCTAAGTTAAATCATTGTTAATTATAGAGTGAGAAGATTTATACAGCAGCAGCAGTAGCAGCAAGAAATAACGACACAGACGTGCAATAGCATTTTGTTACTCATCAAATTTTATTATTCAATAAAATTAAAGCAGTGTCTTCTTTAATTGGAATCTACCAAGATGCCAAAAAAAGTTGCAAGAAGAATGATTTCAGCTTCCAGCAGCAGCAGTCAACAGCAGCAAAAGCAAATGGAGACCAATAATGATGCAGTTGAAGTAGTTAAAGAAAACAAAGTGTCCGGAACCACACGCAGTGGTCGTCAAAGAATGGCAATTCATGCATTTTTGAAGAAAAAAAATCCCCCAATTGGATCTGAACATGCAGAGCAGCAGTGCTTGCAGGAAGCAGCATTAGAAAAATCCACTTCTATTAATGAATTACCCAGAGAACCAGCAGGTGATAATGGAGTTGATCTTGAAATAACTATGGAAACTTCCGGAAGGAATAGCAGCAGCAGTAGCAGCATCTCTGTAGAAAATGAAAATAATTCTGAATTTGAATTTGAAGATTTTATATCTGAAGGATCTGTGTATACTCCAAATCTCGATTGTGATTCTGATGATTCAGATTGTAGTATCATTGAGGAACCAAATCCACCTTGCACCATCACTTCTACGTATCCACTGTTCCAAAAGCATCTCAAACGTGCTATTCCATCCAAAGAGTCACCAATGTTGCAGTCACAGTCAGATAGAATTCATTCTAATGCTGCCAACGGGGCCAAACAAAGAAAAATTCCCACAATTGAACCACTAGATGCTACACCACCACAAGTTGCAACTTGTGAAATAAGAGCAGCTGGCGCTGCTGTAATGGAAATTCCATCATCATCATCCATTATGACTCCCAGGTCACGTAGTAGTGCAGTAGGTGGTAGTGTAGTTTGGAATTTTTATTCTGTCGATAAACTAGATCAAAGTAAAGCAACATGTAAAATATGTAATAAAAAAATAAGTCGAGGAAAAGCAGGAAGTAATTTGGGAACCACTTCCTTGCGGTCTCATATGAATAGTAGACATAAAGTGATATGGGACAGATATTTAAATAAAAATCTTGCTTTATCCACAGAAAGAAATACTAATGTTATGCTACCACCTACTGCCAATGATGATGGCTTTAATAACACCAGTAGAAGTTCATGCAGCAGCAGCAATCAACTTTTATCAAATTTAGTGCCAAGTTCTGGGAGTACAGCAGTGTCTAAGCGACAGAGTACTTTACAAGTTGCTTTTGAGAGTGGTCAAAAATATCCCCCAAACCATGAACGCGTTCGCCAAATTAATTTTAAAGTTGCAAAAATGCTTGCAATCGATATGCTTCCTTTTAAATTTGTTGAAGGTCAAGGCTTTCGGGAATTAATGCAATCAGTGGTTCCCCGTTGGCAAATCCCGAGTCGTCATTATTTTTTACGAAAAGGTGTTCCAGAAATTCATAAAATTGTTTTACAAAATGTTGGCAAACAATTAGAAATGTCAGAGTGTAACAAAGTTCATATTACAACTGACATGTGGACAAGTCCACAGGGTGCAGACTATATGACTGTGACTGCACATTGGGTATCATTTGCCGTAAGTAATGACTCTAATGAGTATGTTTCCTCAAGGCCAATGCGACGTATATCTTATCGTAAGCATGCAACACTGTGCATGAATAGTTTTGAACGAAAGAATCACAATGCAGCTAATATTCTTGATAAGCTGAATGAAGTAATAAATGATTGGTTTTTGCCACGCAGCCTCACGGTTGGTTTTGTGTCTTCAGACAATGGCTCTAACATTGTTTGTGCACTCAAGAATGGACAAATGATACATGTGCCTTGTTTTGCACATATATTAAATTTGATTGTTAACAAATTTCTTTCAGATTCAACACATATTCATGACATGTTGAATGCTTCACGAAAGATATGCTCGCATTTCCACCGTTCCTACCATGCCCAAAATTCGTTACTAACATTACAAGAAAACAATAATTTGCCACGCCATCAACTCATAAATGATGTTTCTACGCGATGGAATAGCACGTTTGACATGCTTCAACGCCTTTATGAACAACGAAAGGCAATAATTGAATACCTTATGACTTTAAGAAAAACATTAGATGGAGTCCATTTGACTTCGGCACAGTGGCATCTTATGAGTGATGTGTGCAAGGTTCTTCAGCCGTTTAAAGAGGCAACATTAATGGTAAGTGAACAAGATGCAAGCCTTAGTCAGGTCCTTCCATTAATTTTGCTTCTTGAAACTAGACTGAGTTCCTTGCATCAAGTGCAAGATAACTGTTTATCTGATTCTGCTGAAGATGAGAATGATATAGAGTTGTTTGATCTTGCTCAGCTTGGAAGAAAATTAATTTTGTGTTTGTTGAAAGATCCAAGGATCATCTCCATCAAAAAAAGAGATGAGTACCTTCTTGCTACTCTGTTGGACCCACGTTTTAAAGGTCAGATGTATAATTTTGTTGATGGAAAAGAACATACGGTTGAGAGATGCAAGGGAGTACTCATCTACAAAGTAAAGCAAGAAATTGAAATTAATCGGCGAGCAAACTCAAACAACTCTACAAATCAGTCTAGCAGCAGTTGCACTGGTAGTGGTCGGACTTCTTTCCCAGATTGTAACAGTTCTGAGTCTGACTCAATATCTGACAATTCAGTGTGCGGCGGTAATTCCACTAACTCATTGTGGGGTCTTTTTGGCAAATATGGCATTATGGCTACAGGTCAAGATGCAAGATTACATGAAGACAATCAGTGTTCTGCAGTGCAAATGGTAACTGCATATATGTTGGATAACACTTTTATAGAGCCTCGTTCTGACCCATTGAGTTACTGGAAATCCAAAAAAATATTATGGCCTGAATTGTCACATATTGCCTTTCAATATTTAAGTTGTCCCCCAACGAGTGTTCGGTCAGAGCGTGTGTTTAGTGCTGCTGGTAGTGTTGTGACTGATCAGCGAAATAGACTATCTAGTGTAAATGTTGACCGTTTAACATTTCTCAAAATGAATCAACACTGGATACCAGAACAACATCAGTTGGAGGCTATCAGACAAAACACTACCGGCAGCAGTGATACAGACGACGATGATCCCTCAGAACAAAGACCAATTGTGTTTGCGGTGGATACAAATATGTAAACCTCCCCCAAAAATTTTTTTTAAAAGGATATAAAATATAAAAATTATTTTTTTAAAAATTAAAGTATAAAAGATCATTTTTATTTTTTATGTCCTTTTACTGCTTCTTCGGCTGTCCTACCGCTACCTACTGCTACTGCTGCTGGATTTCGAATCAGATAAACAGTGTCTTGTACTACTAGAATTTAATGTTATATGATATTTAGCATTCATAATCTACAGTTGATGTTGCTAGTGCTGCTGCTATTTCTGCAAATTATAGTATTTCTTTTGTAAAAAAAAGAACATGAAAAATCTACCATCATCACCTTGCGAATATTTTAAAAAAATGGCGCAAAACAAAGGGTTTCTTTAAAGAAGAGGACTTCTCCTGCTGAATGCTACACAAGCTCTCTAAGGTAGGAATGTGGTTATAAATCTAATTTAACTTTTAAAAAAAATTTTGTCTACTGTTTTATTTACTTAAATAACCTGTTTTATTTTTTGATATTATACAGGATCCTTTCAGAATTCTAATGCCGGGCCTGGCCCTTATTTGACTGTGTATTTAATAACTGCTGTTGCTGTTGAGAGTTGGTACAATTTTCTCAAAGGAATTTTCCATCTCTGAAAGGTATATAGTTATTAGTATTGCATACCCCTTTAATTCATTGACTTTCTTTTACTAAGTTTTTTATGTTATTTTTGTGTATTGTTAACTTAATTATTCTGTTTTTCTTTTTTATACAGGATCCATTCAGAATTCTAAAGCCGTCTCTTATTTGACTGTGTATTTAATAACTGCAGTTGCTGCTGTTGCGAGTTGGTACAATTTTCTAAAAGGCATTCTCCATCTCTGAAAGGTATATAGTTATTATTATTGCATACCCCTTTAATACATTGGCTTTCTTTTACATAGGTTTGCATGTGTTATTTTTGTGTACTATTTACTTAATGAATCTGTGTTTTTCTTTATTATACAGGATCCTTTCAGAATACTAAAGCTGGCCCTTATTTGACTGTGTATTTAATAATTGCTGCTTTTGCTGCTGCTGAGAGTTGTTTCATTTTACTAAAAGGCATTTTCCATCTCTGAAAGGTAATAATATAGTTATTACTATTGCATACCCCTTTAATGCATTGGCTTTCTTTTACCTAGGTTTGCATGTTATTTTTGTTTACTCTTTAATTAATGAATTTCTTTAATTTTTTATTTTTTATACAGGATCCTTTCAGAATTCTAAAGCCGACCCTTATTTGACTGTGTATTTAATAATTGCTGCTTTTGCTGCTGCTGAGAGTTGGTACAATTTTCTCAAAGACATTTTCCATCTCTGAAAGGTAATAATAATATAGTTATTAGTATTGCACACCCCTTTAATGCATTGGCTTTCTTTTACCTAGGTTTGCATGTGGTTTTTTTGTGTACTGTTTACTTAATGACACTCTGTGTTTTTCTTTATTATACAGGATCCTTTCAGAATTCTAAATCCGGCCCTTATTTGACTGTGTATTTAATAATTGCTGCTTTTGCTGCTGCTGAGAGTTGGTACAATTTTATAAAAGGCATTTTCCATCACTGAAAGGTAATAATATAGTTATTAGTATTGTACACCCCTTAAATGCAGTTGCTTTGTTTTAGATAGGTTTGCATGTGTTATTTGTACTGTTTACTTAATGAATCTCTGTTTTTCTTTATTATACAGGTTCCTTTCTGATTTATAAGTCTGTGCTTTGTTTGTCTGTGTATTTAAAAAATTGAGGAGCACTGACTACAAGTGCTTCGTTTCTGTACTGCTGGAGTTTTCGTTTCTGTACTGCTGGAGTTGTGCTGAGAACAGGATCCTTTCTGATTTCTAAGTCTGGCCTTTGTTTGTCTGTGTATTTACAAAATTAAGGAGCACCAACTAGTCTACAAATGCTTCATTTCTGTACTGCTGGAGTTGTGCTAGAAACGGGAAGATACTTTCAGATTTGCTAAATCTGGCCTTTGTTTGACTGTTTATTTACAAATTTAAGAGCAACAATTACAAATGCTTTGTTTATGGACTACAAATTAATCTACAGACTGCTGATGGAACTGAGCTGAAAACAAATCAGTTTCTGTATTTTTCGAAAAATGCTGCTTACTGCTGCTGCTGACAATATTCTTCCATCTCTATATAAAAATAATTATTCATGCCAATTATTGGTGTTGTGGGGAGGATTGTGGAGAATTTTTTCAAGTGTTTATTGATTATTAAAAATAAAATAATATATAAATACTAAGACCAGTTGTATATCTTTATTTTCTCTATTATTTCAGTTATGATAACTATGAGGGTCATATAAATAAATCAAATAGCTAACACAAATAAAAACACTTATTTTATTCGAAAAAATAAGACAATAAAGAATAAACTTTTTTGATGAAACAACTTTATTGTTGAAAAAAAAATTAAGATGTATATTATTATTGCTATTAAAGTATTGTTCAAAATTTATAATTCACAACTCGAAATTTGATAGTGTTAAAGGGACACTGAACACAAATTTTTTCTTTCGTGATTCAATTTCTGATTTGTCTTTGTTCTCTTGCTATCTTTTTTTGGAAAATAAAGTATCTAAACTTTTTTTTGGGTCATACCTGTGGACAGCACTTTTCAATTGGTGGATGAATTTGTCCACCAATCGGCAAGAACAACCCAGGTTGTTCACCAAAAATTAGCCTGCATCTAAACTTACATTGTTGTAATTTAAAATAAACATACCAAGAAAATGAAGAACATTTGATAATAGAAGTAAATTAGAAAGTAGCTTAAAATTGTATGCTCTATCTGAATCACAAAAGAAAAAAATTTGGTTCAGTGTCCCTTTAAGGTAATTGTATTTATTCATGGGCAACAGTGTTCTTCTAACACCAACATGCAATGTGCATTGGCGTATTTAGATTTTGTGCAGCCCTAGGCACTCAAAATTCTGCTGAGCCCCCCCCAAGGTCTTAGGCATTTTTTGGAATTTTTTTTTTTATTTGGAATAGTATTTCCAAAGTAAACGTCCACCAGAGCTTGCAAAACACTTGCACAGAGAGTGACCTACATAATCACAGACACATACAAAGTTATGCACATAGACACTGTCACACATGCGCACGTGCACACACACACACATATATATAAATATATACACTCACACATACAAATACACAACTATTACTACAATATATGTAGAAAAACTCAGATTCAATACTTTGCAAGCACAATGCTGAGTGTTGTAAATGCAAGAAAACTAAATGTAATAGCTATTCGAATAAAAGAAAGGTTCAGAGTTACCTCTCTTATTATACTCCCTTGATTTTAAGTTTCGTAAACTAAGTCTCTCATTAGATACCTGTATAATACTTCTAAAATAACTCTATGAAATATAGCCACAACAAATCTACTGCACCGCTCACATATATGCTGCCCTAGGCAAGGGCCTTGTTTGCCAAGGCCAAAATATACACCCCTGCCTCCATAGTAACCTACCTAATCAACTACAGTAATTTAATAGAGGGGGGTTATGAATGAAATAAGACTGTTTCGCCCTATCTTGGGGCTCGTCAGTATGGCGTAGGTTAATTATTTCACTCAATGTGTAATTTGAGTGATTAACATCACCAGCCATAGACAGCCTGTTTGGCCCATATGAGCCTCCTCCAATTAAATATTACTAAGTATCAATGTTTAAAATGTAAAAAAAAATATTTATGATAAATACATGTGAAATATAAAAAGGACATTACAAAAGAAAGGTTTCATGTCCCTTTAAATGGTTGGTTATAGAGGAAGGTTAGTATAGTAACCGATTAAAAAATACCACCTATGGTAGATTATTTCACATGTGATCCTCTATCAATGATCATCATATCATAAGATTCTGAAGTTTTAAGGAATAAATGAGGAATTGAGTATTTTAATTTTAAATATAGATATAAAATCTCAAAAAGATGAAATGCTTGAGTTGAGTTGAACATCAACCATACAAAAAATAAAATTTTGGAAAATGAATGAGGCACAAAGATGGCGAAACGGGCTGCCTATGGTTGATGTATTTTTATATCTCAACACATTTCACCTTTTTTAATATTATAATAGACTAAAAAACATTACTTTCTGATCTTTTTTTTTTTTTCTTTTTCAAAGTTAGAAAATGTATTTTTTTGTGGTCACTAATTTCTATACAAGGTATAGATTTTCTTAATCTTACAATAAAATTTAGTTTGACACAAGAGCTGTGGGTGAGACAGAGACTAAAGTCAAGCGTGACTGATTTGATTATCTTCAATGAACAAAAATTTGTCAATACAATTATCAATAGTTGTTTTGTTTTACTTTAGAGATAATATGTCTAAATATTTCTTGTCTACAAGAAAAAAAAGGAACCAACTTGTAACTGCTTCATCTCTGTGCTGTGTGACTGTCTGAGAATGAACAATTTTGAACATTTATTAAATATTTCACTCAGTAAATGTGTATTTGTGCACTGCAGTGTTTATTCACTGGTTTTGTGTAATATTTCTTTTTTTGATTAGCTCATCTTTTTATATATTCTGTTAATCTTAAAGATGATCAATAACTAAGTCAATTAGCAAGACTCAGGCTGAGTATTTGTGATGTGCACTGCACATTTAGATGCAATCTTCAATGTTAAAATTGAACTTGCACAATCCTTAAAACAATTAATTAATTTATTATTAGCTGTTTTTAAATAGCATGTGATGTCCCTTTAAGAGGTCCGCTATTACAGACCATAATCAATTGCAAAGTATTCTTCTCAGATTCCTTAAAAGGATAACTGGAAGGAAGCAAATTTACAGGGGAATTAAAAATCCATTCCATTCTCGGCATGTTTCAAAAGTAAACTACCATGGTGGCATGGATGGCACAATACCATGTGCATTTTAAGAGAGGCTTTTAAAAAGGTGTGTCAAGCATTAAAAAGATAATGTCAAAATTAAACTTCAAATTGTTGATTAGATAAAGATTTGAACATTTTTCAACATTAATTTCTTTTTAAATATACAATTGTACACCTTTTGTTTTAAATTATTGGGGGTGAAATGTTTGGCCTAAATCATGCCATCCTTGGTGTTAGAAAAACTTCCAAGTTAGCAAGGTGATCATGTGATTCATTTTAAATTAATAATGTACCTAGTACTTACCGTACCAAACCACAAAAAAAAGATATAAAAGCCTTCAATTTCATATGCATAATGAGTGACGCCCAACTACAGAGCGCAGCAATTTTCAATAAGTTTCCGATTAAATTCGATTTAGGAAATGTACAACAAATATCGCTTGATAATCTATGTTGAAAACAAGATACCTAGGTAGAGGCAAGGCATTCTGGGCCCCTAAATGGCAGGAAATAGTGCAGACTGCAGACATCCAGTGCTGTTTCAATTCATTCTTGCAAGACTGCTGCCATTTAGTGATCAAGAGACGTGCACACTCCTGAGCTTTTATTCCTACTTAATTTCAACAAAGATACCCAGAGAAAACAATGTCAGTACAGTAGAAGTAACTAGAGAACTTAAAACTTTTGCTCTGTCTGAACAGTGACAAATTTAGGGTTAAATAATAAATATACCATTCCCTGCAAAGAAATTGTCAAGGCAAACTGCTTTAACTAACACATAAAAGGGATTGGTTTTGATTTATTTGTTTTTGTTTAGTTTTTTTGTGTATGTGTGTGTATGAGACAGAGTGTGTGCGTGTAAAGTAGAGAAAAGACAACAGAGTTTAGAATAAGAGATATAATTAAACACATAAAAATTCATGAGGACAATGTGAGACGCCCTTTAATGAGTGCAGCAATTTAAAATAGGTTTCCCATTTAATGTACTTTTATTTAGGAAATGTACATAAAATATCGCTTGATAATCTTTTTCTGAAAAGTAAAACTAGATACCTAGGTAGCAGGGACGTGCAGTCAGGGGCACTGGCCATATGCGGTCAAAACTGAATGAATACAAACAATTAATATTTCTAAATAACAAATACATATATTTTATTCACTTGTTAAGTTATGGAGAGACTGAGAGGCAGTGAGTGAGCACTACAGGTCTGCTTAGATCCATTGCTCACCATGACTAGTATTTCCTATGAGCCGCGAGCACCAGCGTCCAGCACCACCCACAGAGTTGTTGCAGCTCAGAGCAGACAAGAATAAACCCAATCTGAGGCAGCTCCCATAGTGTGTATAAAATATGTGTCAGAGTGTGTTGGTAGTGTACGTGTGTGTGTATATATATATATATATATATATATATATATATATATATATATATATATTGAAAGTAATGCATTCATTTTGCAAACTGCAAGTCACATAAAATTAATATGATAAGTGATAGAATAAATTAAAAGTAGCGCTACAATAGCTTTAAGTATTAAAAACTATGGGTAAAAGTAATAACAAAATTTGATGATAATAAGTAATAATTATAAAATTCTTACACAATCAATATAAAGTAATGTGTGATGATAATATACAAATAAACCACAATAGGAGAATTAGCTAGAAAAACATAGATTGATTTAATATAAAAAGATGATAAACGAATAACACTTGATAAAAGGAAGCAGAAAAAAAATTAAGCATATAAAAAATATTTTTGGTAGATTTAGCTTTTTTAATAATGCATGGACAAACAAAATAAAATAAGACAATCAAATGAAAGAATGTCTACATCCAACCAACTTAATGAATTTGGTTGCAAAATTCATATATAAAAGAGAGAGAGCCCAGAATTTAAAAAGTCTTGATCGACATAAAATGATTCCTTTCTTAAAATAATTAATCCAATGGATCATTATAGAGAATTACCTTTTTTTAAAAAAAAAAAAGCATGTCAAATAGGTAGGCGTTTTGGTATCTTTAGCTGTACCTATAGTTAAAGCTAATAGTCTTTTAGCGTCCCAAAAATGTAGTTTCAATTTATCACTTAAAAGTTGTTTTGTATCTTAGCTGTACCTATAGTTAAAGGTAATAGTCTTTTTGCGGTCACAATTTGTAGTTTCAATTTATTTCTTAAAAGTTATGATTAGTAGTTCAGTAAAAATAGTAGTGGACAGCCACTATTAAAACTTTCAGAGTCCCGCTGTGAAATGTTAGGAGCACAGTTTAGTACACACAGATCTTACTTGTCAGATTCATACATTAGGTGGATATATACCTGGCATGCTGTGCATGCAATCTCACCCTTCAGCGTCCACAATCTGAGATCTGGCAGGCTTCTGATGTCGGTGCTCGGTAATGATTGTAGATGATTGTTTGTCCCAGTTCTTTTCAGACTTGCGCAAGTCACCGTGGTAAACCAGTGTTTCTTTATACCATAGGTGGATATATACGTGGCCTGCTGTGCAGGTAATCTCACCCTTTAGAGTCCACAATATGATATCTTGCAGGCTTATGATGTCGGTGCTCGGTAATGATTGTAGATGATTGTTGGACCCAGTTTTTTTCAGACTTGCGCAAGTCACCGTGGTAAACCGGTGTTTCTTTATACCATAGGTGGATATATACGTGGCCTGCTGTGCAGGTAATCTCACCCTTTAGAGTCCACAATATGATATCTTGCAGGCTTATGATGTCGGTGCTCGGTAATGATTGTAGATGATTGTTTGTCCCAGTTCTTTTCAGACTTGCGCAAGTCACCGTGGTAAACCGGTGTTTCTTTTCTCAGTGATTTTCCTGCTCTTATTACTTAAATGTACGCAGGAAGCAGTAGACAGCTTGCAAACTTCCCGGTTTGGTTAGGGATCTTTATTTGATATAAGGAAACAAATCCTGGGTACAGCTTTTAAAAATACACAGCTTTCTAAGCGTTTCACCCGATTTCAGGTCTTTTAAAAAAAAAAAATGTTATAAGTAAATTTTCTATACTGATCCATTGGATTATTTTTTTTCAGAAAGGATTCATTTTATGTCAATTAAGAATATTTATATTATGTGCTCTCTCTCTTTTATATATGAATTGTTCAGTTCAACAAAATTCATTAAGATGGTTTGATGTATTGTATACATTGTTTATTTTGATTGTCCATGCATTATTGAAAAAGCAAAATCTACAGAAAATGTTTTCTATATGCTTAAATTTCTTGCTGCTTCCTGTTATCAAGTGTTATTCGTTTATCATCTTATTATATTAAATCAATCTATGTTTTTGTTGCTATTTCTCCTATTGTGGTTTATTTGTATATTATCATCACACATTACTTTATATTGAGTGTGTAAGAATTTTATACTTATCACTTCTTATCATCAAATCTTGTAATTATTTTTAACCATAGTTTTTAATACTTAAAGCTATTGTAGTGCCACTTTTAATTTATTCTATCACTTATCACATTTTTTATAAGCAGGAGGAGGTTATCATAAAAGAGGCCTAAGTATTTGAAGTCCAGCGCTGAAAACTTAACACACATAGAATTAATATCAAACAGCTGAAGCTGACAACTGACAATTATCCATGTAACAACAACCAGTTTCATCATTGATAACATAACAGTGCAAGGAGTTGTATTGTAACTTTATAACATATCCATGAAAGCAGAAATGTATACAGCATTACAAGCACAAAACCATTACTTTAATATTTCATAACAGCTTATTATTTACTGCATGCATAACCATTATTCTTGGTTTTTCAAAAGATACTTCAGAACAACAATATGAAAAGAAAGTTCATATCAATAATTGTGCCTTATACATAACATTTGAAGCCATATTAATGAAGAGTCCATGTCCATATAATGCTAATTGTCTATCACAGCAAATACCCTGGGGGGACCGTTAAGCTCCGACTCCGAGTCCGTCTAGCAAATCGAATCACTCGATTGGTATTGTGAGATAACTATTGGAATTTGTAAATTTCTCCTATATATGTGGTTAAAAAGGAATGAAGGGGCGCTCTAGACGAGAGTCAAACAGCTCACAACAAATACCGAGGGGGACCGGTGAGCTCTGAGTCGCTCCAGTATATCGAATCACACGATTGGTATTGTGACGTGAGATGGAATTTGCAAATTTCTCCTATATCTGTGGTTAAAACAGAATGAAGGGGCGCCCAAGATGAGAGTCAAACAACTCACAGCAAATGCTGAGGTGGACTGGTAAGCTCCGAGTTGCTCCAGCATATCGAATCACGCGATTGGTATTGTGAGATAACTATTGGAATTTGTAAATTTCTCCTATATATGTGGTTAAAAAGGAATGAAGGGGCGCCCTAGACGAGAGTCAAACAGCTCACAACAAATACCGAGGGGGACCGGTGAGCTCTGAGTCGCTCCAGTATATCGAATCACACGATTGGTATTGTGACGTGAGATGGAATTTGCAAATTTCTCCTATATCTGTGGTTAAAACAGAATGAAGGGGCGCCCTAGATGAGAGTCAAACAACTCACAGCAAATGCTGAGGTGGACTGGTAGGCTCCGAGTTGCTCCAGCATATCGAATCACGCGATTGGTATTGTGAGATAACTATTGGAATTTGTAAATTTCTCCTATATATGTGGTTAAAAAGGAATGAAGGGGCGCCCTAGACGAGAGTCATACAGCTCACAACAAATACCGAGGGGGACCGGTGAGCTCTGAGTCGCTCCAGTATATCGAATCACACGATTGGTATTGTGACGTGAGATGGAATTTGCAAATTTCTCCTATATCTGTGGTTAAAACAGAATGAAGGGGCGCCCTAGATGAGAGTCAAACAACTCACAGCAAATGCTGAGGTGGACTGGTAAGCTCCGAGTTGCTCCAGCATATCGAATCACGCGATTGGTATTGTGACGTGAGATAACTTATGGAATTTACAAATTACTCCTATATCTGTGGTTTGCTTAGGAGCATAAATTTTTGACAAAGTTATGGCTTTAATGTTATTTATAAGGTATCATTATTGATATGATTAGCGATACCACGATACTGTCCCATAAGGCGCCTCTCTCTGTTCTCTGCTTCTACAGATATCTGCCATTATTGATATGAACTATCTTTCCATATTGTTGTGCTGAAGTATATTTGAAAAAAAACAGAATAATGGTTAATGCATGCAGTAAATAATAAGCTGTTATGAAATATTAAAGTAATGTTTTTTTGCTTGTAATGGTGTTTAAATTTCTGCTTTCAATGATATTTTATAAAAATACAACTCTGTACACCCTTAAGGAATGATGAAACTACTTGTTACTTGTTATATGAATAACATCACTTGTCCACTTAAGCTATTTGCTATTTTAACTCTATATTACAATTATAGTGTATATTTGCTATTTTAACTCTATATTACAATTATAGTGTATATTAGTGTATGAGTGTGTATGTTTGGACATATCATAAATGTTGATGATGAGATAGTTACAAAATAAAAGTTTCATTGTATACAGGCCTGTGAAAATAGTTTACTTACAATGCAAACAAAAAATTAAAACAATATCTAGGATAAAAATGAATGTCATCCAGCCTTGTACACATATTAACTGCCAGGCTGTATACCAGCACAGCCCATACTCTAGCTGTAAGTGCTCATACGCCTCAAACCCATATCACTTGCCTCTGTGTACCATTTGTGTTGATAAGTATAAATATTGGAACTACATTTGCATATATTTAACAACTATTTAATTATTTTCTTACCTGTATGCGATTGCGTGTGTTGTAAAGAATGCTAATTGTCATGTAATTTAATCGTAACTTTAAAGGGACAGTAAAATACAAAAGAAAATTTACATGATTGAAATAGGGCATGTAAATTTTAAACAACTTACAAATTTAGTTTTTTAAAAAAATTTGATTTGTTCTCTTGGTATACTTGAAAGCTAAACCTAGGAGGTTCATAATCATATACAGCAATTACTAATTTCTTAGACCTTGAAGACAGCCTCGAATCTGAATGCATTTTGACCGTTTTTCAACACTAGAGGGCATTAGTTCATGTATTTCGTAAAGATAACATTGAGCTCACGCATGTGAATTTACCTAGGAGTGAGCACTGAATGGCTAAAATGTTAGTCGATCAAAGTGACTGAAATAACAGGGAAGTTTGCATAGGCTTACATACAAGGTAATTACAGAGCTAATACGTCTATTATTATTATAGCTGTTTTGGTTTATACAAAACTGACGAATGGGTAATAAAGCAAAGGGATTATCTATCTTTTTAAACAACAAAAAATCTGGTGTTGACTGTCCCTTTAAGCTAACTCTATTGGGTTTATATATATGTGTCTTGTGCGTTTTATAGCCCTTGGCAGTGCCCTACAACAACCACCAGGCTCTGACCTCAGTCACCGTCTACTGCACGTCACTGCTAGGTAGAGGCAAGGCATTCTGGAACCCTAAATGGCAGGAGATAATGAAGACATCTAGTGCTCTTTCAAATCATTCATGCAAAACTGCTGGCATTTAGTGTTGATCAAGAGACGTGCACACTCCTGAAATTTGGTACCTGCTTATTTTCTTAAAAAATACCCAGAGAAGACAATACATGTTGTCACTTGTCAGTACAGTAGAAGTGAATTGGGAACTTAACCATATGCTCTTTCACAGGCTAATTTCTTAGACCTTGAGAGCCGCCTCTATTCTGAATGCATTTTTATATTTTTTCACCAATATAGGGTGTTAGTTCATGTGTGTCAAATAGATAACACTGTGCTTAGACACTTTAAGTTAGCTATGAGCCAGCACTGATTGGATGAAATGCAAGTCTATCAAAATAACTGAGATAAGGGGGCAGTCTGCAGAGCCTTAAATTAAAGGAAATCACAGAGGTTAAAAGTGTATTAATATAACCGCAATGGTTATGCAAAACTAGGGAATGTGTAATAATAAAGGGATTATCTATCTTTTTATACAACAAACATTGTGGTTTTGAATGTGCCTTTAACAAAAAAAAAGGATTTGATTTTTTATTATATTTTTGTTGAAGGTTTTTTTTCATTAGAAAGAGTAGAGGAGAATAGAGAGTTTAGAATAAGAAAGAGATACAAACCGAAAATGTAATGTGGACAATGAAAGACGCCCCCTACATAGCGCAGCAATTTTAAAGGGACAGTCTAGTACAAAATAAACTTGCATGATTCAGATAGGGCATGTCACTTGAAACAATTTTCATATCTACTTTTATCACCAATTTTACTTTGTTCTATTGGTATTATTATTTGAAAGGTAAACCTAGCAGCAGGTTTATATACTAATTTCTTAGACCTGGAGAGCCGCCTCTATTCTGAATGCATTTTTATATTTTTTCACCAATAAAGGGTGTTATTTCATGTGTGTCAAATAGATAACACTGTGCTCAGACACTTTAAATTAACTATGAGCCAGCACTGATTGGATGAAATGCAAGTCTGTCTAAAGAACTGAGATAAGGGGGCAGTCTGCAGAGGCTTAAATAAAAGGCAATCACAGAGGTAAAAAGTGTATTAACATAACACCATTGGTTATGCAAAACTAGGGACTGGGTGTGTAATAAAGGGATTATCTATCTTTGAAAAAAATAACAATTCTGATGTATACTGTGACTTTAAATAAGTTTACCATTTTATTCTATTTAGGAAATGTATCACAAATATCGCTTGATATTATTTGTTGAAAACAAGATAGCTAGGTAGAGGCAAGGCATTCTGAACCCCTAAATGGAAAGAAATGGTGCAGAAATCTAGTGCTCTTTCAAATCACTCTTGCAAAACTGCTGCCATTTAGGGATCAAGAGACGTGCACACTCCTGAGCTTTTGTTCCTGCTTGATTTTAACAAAGATACCAAGAGAAAACAATATCTGTACAGTAGAAGTAAATAAAGAACTGAAAATGTATGCTGTCTGAACAGTGACAAATTTAGTTTTAAATATCCCTTTAAAAATAAAAAGGGAAAATGCAAAAAAAGGAACTTTTTTTTTTTGTTTTTATATTTGTTTTATATATTATTTTTTTTATATATTTTTAAAAAAAAAATTATATTTTTGTTTTTTATATTTTTTTTTATATATATATTTTTATATATATTTTTTTATATATATATATTTTTTATATAACAGTATATATATATATATTATTAAAATAAACTATGCTACCTATGACCTAAAAAAGTGATGGAAGGCAAGGTAGTGGTTGGTACTGTTAGCACTAGGACATAAAAAAATACAAAACAGAAAAAAACACAGCAAGCAGCAATTCCAGCAAACAATAATCCCTTTAAGAGGGTAAACAAAACAAACAGGGAAAATAAACCTAGAGGAGTAGTATATTTTTTTTTGTGGGAGAGGGTTGTTCTAAAATTAGTCTGACTCTTGACATATAAGAATGCAGGACCCGCGTCACTTCCGGTGACATGACATCTGCTGTTGGAGGTGTGTGGTGCTCACTGCACATGCGCAAGAAGCCCATCCTCCTAAAATCAGCAGTTGAAGCCTACACAACGGGTCAAGGAATTATATGGGCAGTATACTTCATTGCACAGGCACACAGAATACCGCACATGTGGACACACACAACCCGACTCCTCACGCTCAGTTTAATAAACTGCATCAGATGGTCCATAATTTTTACAGGTGATTTGGCCTTTAGTTTGCATGCACACACTGCCGTAAACATGCATGCGCACTAAAGGCCAAATCACCGGTAAAAATTATGGACCATCAGATGCAGTTTATTAAACTGAGCGTGAGGAGTCGGGTTGTGTGTGTCCGCATGTGCAGTATTCTGCGTGCCTGTGCAATGAAGTATACTGCCCATATAATTCCTTGACCTGTTGTGTAGGCTTCAAATGCTGATTTTAGGAGGATGGGCCTCTTGCGCATGTGCAGTGAGCACCACACACCTCCAACAGCAGATGTCATGTCACCGGAAGTGACGCGGGTCCTGCATTCTTATAAGTCACAACTAATTTTATAACAGGGGCAATGGACAAAGGGAAATAATACCAATAATGTTGTGAAAGCTAAAAATTGCTTTCAGCAACAAGAAGACCCCTTTAAGTGCTCTCAAAATGAGGCACTGATTTTTTTTTTTTTTTGGGGGGGAGGTTAACTATAACAAGCCCTCTTCTAATCTCCTGAGCTCCTCAGGGTGCTTCTCAGCCAAATGAGCACGAAAAGCGGCATATCTGCTTGAAGCAACACAGTCTCCATATGACACCACCTTCAAGCACACACCACATACTAAGCCACAAAGGCGAAAAATCCTTTGACAGCCACCTGCAGTAAGGTCAAAAGATGACCCTACCTGCATTGTATGTGTAGGGGACTGGGGGGGGGAAACCGGTGAAAAAGGTGCTGGTGATGTAGCCGACCCAGCTATTACAGCTGAGGCTGGCGTTACAGAGGACTGTAGAGGAGAAGAGGAAGGAAGGGGCACAGCTACACTTGTCGTGGCTGTCATTGAGCTTGTTGACGGCACCACTGGTGCCGCAACACTTCCAGGACGGGGTCTTATCCTGGAAGTACGCAACCCCTTCGACTGTCCAGCAACAGTTTTGGATTTCCGAAACCGAGATTTCTTGGAGATTCCAGAACTAGTTGATGGACTATCCACCACACTCCTGCTGGATGTAGTGCCTGTGGTTTGTGAAACTGGAGGAGGGGGTCCAACCACTGGGGAGCTCGCTCCTTCTCCACTGTCAGCACAAGGAGTTGCAAGTCCTTTTTTAGAACCTGGCCTCTCTATCTCCTTGTGCACAATGGAGAGGTGATGCGTAAGGGCAGTAGTGCCCAATCTCCCTCCTTTCCCCCTCTTGATGCTCTTCCCACAATGAATACACTGCACCTGCAGTGCTTCATTTACACTGGAGCCATCAGGAATACAAAAATGTTCCCATACCCACGACCTGAGTCTGGATTTAACAACTCCAGCGTCATGCCTGCGCTGTGATTCAGCAGGCATGGTGAGAGACACCGGTACATCAGAAGAGGGTAAGGTAGTGGCAGATGTAGAAATAGTGGTGTCGTCAGAAGCAACTATTGTACCTGTAACACCTGGAGTTGCTGGGCGGTGGACCCCGGCCTCCACAGGCGCAGCAACACCAGAGTGCTGGGAATTTACACCACACTCAGGTACAACAACTAATTCTGACCCCATTGCATCTGATGTGTCAGCTGACACATCATGCAAAGAAGCATCAAGTCCCAATTGCACCGAATGGTGGATGACATCCGCCGCCATGGGAGAAGAAGTTCGCATAGAACTTAACTTCTCCCCGGAATCATCTAAATTGGCACTTGATTCTTCCCCACTTAAGTCAATATCAAAGGTTGGAAAAACCTTGACTTGACTTGCTGCAGAATGAGGAATCCCAGTAACATTAGGAGACAACATATCCTGCAGGTCCACATCAGTTAGGAATGAGTGCTCTTCAAATCCTGCAGCCAAAGAAGTACTTGGATCACCAGCGGTATGCGATCCATTTCCATCATTAACTGAGGATTTCAAAGCAACATCATCGCTAAAACCCGCAACAACATCAGCACCAGCTGATGCACTCCTCCTATCTTGCCCATCAGGGGAGATACTACCAACAGGTAAAGACATGTTTTGTTTTTTTTAAGTTAAACTAAGAATAAAAAATATACTACTCCTCAAAAGTTTTCTGTTTGTTATACTAAATTTGCTGCTTGCTGTGTTTAAAAAAGACAACAAAATAAAACAAATAGCACACAAACAAAGAGAAATTATATCCAAATAGAAAAATAAATACAGAAGCTATGCGACAAACCAACCTGTCTCACCCACAGCTCTGAAGTGTCTGATATTAGTTGTTTTTCTCCCTGAAAAAAATTTTGTTCTAGAACACAGCCAAAAAGATACATTTTTTGATACATTTTGAAAATTCGATTTAAATCGAATTTTTCGAATGTGATAATCGAAATAATGTTATTCAATTAGATTTAAATATGTTTAAAAATCGAATACATATTTTCGAATTTCGAATGTATATTATTTCTTTTATTTTCAATCGAAATCGAAAATGACATTCGAAATCGAAAGTGCATTTCGAAAACGGAAATACGCATTCGAAAAAGGAAGTTACATTCGAAATCGAATATGCACTTTCGAAATATATTATACAAATTCGAAATTGAATGTCACATTCGATTTCGAATGTCGCATTCGATTTCAAATGTCACATTCGATAACGAATGTGACATTCGAAAACGAATGTGACATTCGAAAACGAATGTCACATTCGGAACCTAGAAAAAAATTCGAAAATCGAATTTTATAGAATCTTCGTTCTTACCGACATTCGAATTTATAATTCGAATTTCGATAATAACATTCGTTCTATTTTCGAAATTCGAAATTTTACACATTCGCCCATCCCTAGTAGGGGCAGGTGAAGTTGCAGTCAGGCTAAGCAAGAGCGAATGAGGCAAACGTTGTCAAGTAAACGCCACAAAGGCGATGGACGGATAAGCTTGATGAAACAGGACAGATTTAGTTATTGAATCAGTTGTAGAACACCTCTCGGTGTAAAGCACTAACTTTGATATTTCAGTTCAGGTCGTCTCTCCTGGGATACAATGGAAGTAGCTGTAATAGCTTACCTACCTGGCGACCGGCTCAACGCTGATTACTTGTGTGTAGCTGAGCCTCAATTCCGGGTCCTCACACCTCCTCCTGGATTGGTTGAGTGTTGTATTCTGAAGATCCACCCTCCGTGATCAATCAAGCCTCTTTTCCTAGTCGCCTCAATACTGCTTGCTCCTCGTTCTGTTTTCTGAATCGTTACTGCCAACCTCCAATGGGACTGGGTACCCCATGTGGCCTCCGTGCTCCAACAGAGCTTGTTAGTGGATCCAGTCTGTTCGAACAGCCAGGTAACGTCTGACATGTTTTGGCGGGAATAGCCTTAATCATAGACTTCTATGACTAAGGCTATTCCAGCCGAAACATGTCAGGCGCCACCTGGCTGTTTTAAATGTGACCAATAAAATACTTGTTTTTTACCAGCTTTAGAGGGTGCCGGCTGCTTTCTTCTTTATACCACTGACTCTCTTTGTGCCTGGCAAAGAGATCTGATTGCGCTAATAGCTACCACAGTAATTTAACATTCCACTTTTAATTTAGCCTGTAATTGTTATAAATAAACTCTTAATTATATCATAAAATGTAGGATGCTACTTCTAAAATATAATAAGCATGAAATGAATAAAAAAATGAAATAAAATGAACCAGAAAATGTCTCATCAAGTAGTATTACTAATCCAATCCTGAAAATGCTATTAGTATTTCCAGGTAGTTAATAGTTGCAAAATGTATTTCTAAGATTATAATTTCGAATTCACTTTGGTGCAAGTCTGTGAGTAAAACGCTTGTGTGTCTGTAAAGGAGTTTTGGTCTCTTAAAGAGGTAGGGACAGTGTTTTATGAACTTGCTGGGATAGATTATTATCAGCGCACTTGATTAGTGTTTGTGCACAATAAACTGTCTGGTAGCAATTCCACACTGGAAGAATCTTTTCAATGCCCGACTGAACTCCTGTTCAATCCTCTGCCCTATGTGTAGGTTCTCCGTTAGAGAACCCCTTTAAAGGGACAGTAAACACCAGAATTTTTGTTGTTCAAAAAGGTAGATAATCCCTTTATTACCCTTCCCCAATTTTGCATAACCAACACAGTTATAATAATATACTTTTTACCTCTGTGATTATCTTGTATCTAAGCCTAACTTCCCCCTTATTTCAGTTCTTTTGACAGACATGCATTTTTAGCCAATCGGTGCTTGCTCTTAGGAGCGTCACGTGCCGGAGCTCAATGTTATCTATATGAAACACGTGAACTAACACCCTCTAGTGGTGAAAAACTGTCAAAATGCTTTCCGGTTAGAGGCAGTCTTCAAGGTATAAGAAATTAGCACATGAACCTCCTAGATTTAGCTTTCAACTAAGAATACCAAGAGAACAAAGCAAAATTGGTAATAAAAGTAAATTGGAAAGTTGTTTAAAATTACATGCCCTATTTAAAACATGAAAGATTTTTTTTTACTTTACTGTCCCTTTAATGTGAAAATCAGCACTTCGAGTTTCCCCATCACTCCTTGCTGTAGGCAAAAAAATGACAGAAGGAACATGGGAAAATGGGAGGCATTAACCCCTTAATGACCAGTGACGTACAGTGTACGTCGCTGGTCTTTCTATGTGGGTGTCTTTTTCAATAATGCAGTCTCGCCGCAAAGCTTGCAGGAGGGAGGGTCTAATAACGCTATTAAACCCATACAAATCCCTTAACGACCAGCTACATACATAGTACATTGCGTGATTAATGGGTTAAAGCTCTGTGATGTTGGTGTCAGGGTTTTTTCCTTGCTTTGTTTGCCATGTGCTGCTGGAAGCTAATGCTATTTTACTCACCTCTCTTGCTGACTCTAGTGCATACTGTGTGATGCTGCTCATTTCCTGCACTTCCTTTTATGACCAGGATGTTGTACATCATCCATGTGAGACAGATTGCAGTCTCAGAATTGTGATGTCATCACTTATTATTTAAAGGGCCTCTGTTCAGTATGCTTTGCCCTTGCGTTGTCTCAGACCTGTTTGTGAGTTCCTGTGTATTACCTGGCTGTCTGACGTCCCTCCTGGTTCCTGATCCCTGGCTTGTTCCTGACTCTGCTGTTCTCTTTGCTCCTGATTCCGGCTTGTCTGACTACTCGCTTTGGCTCCTGACTCGGCTTGTCTGACTATTCACTTTGGCTCCTGACTCGGCTCGTCTGACTACCAGCTCTGGCTTTGACTCCTGGCTTGTTTGACTTGTGGACTTTTTGTTATTTTTTGTTATTAATAAAGGTGTGATTATTTTTGCACTTCTCGTCTCAGTCTGATTCCTGGCACCCTGACGCGTAGAACAGACAGTAGCTACTTTGTTATTTTGACCCTGGGAAGCCGCCGTAGGAGTTCCGGTATCACGTGGTACACGCATATCACTGGTAGGAAAACCTTACACGGAAGTGCTGAGGGTCACTGCTTGCATCCCCGCATGAAAGGGTCAGTATATTTTGCAAATACAGACGTTCTATTGTTAATCTTCATGAACTATTGACTACGAAGGGGAACATTTTTATCATATGTGCCTGTATAAATCGTATTTCTTGTGAGTATATACATAGCGTGTGGCTATAATTAAAGTTGGAAATCTACACTTGAATCGTGTCTGCGCTCTTCTGTTTTCTCCTTATATTCACACCCTGACAGTTGGTTGTTTTACCTACTCCTACTAGACTGGACTTTAATCCCACATGTGATGGCCCGTGGTTTCTCACCATCTTATTAAAGAAACTTCCAATCTAGTGTTAATAACTACCACAGGACTAGATCAATGAAAAAATGATATCTTATCAATGAGTTAGCAATGAATATCAGATTTTGTTTAACTAAATCTACAACTCGTATGTAAAACATGTATTTTCTTATAACTTTAATATGTTATTTTGTGCTTATAGATCTTACTTGGAAACCTCAAATAATTGGATTTTCTACTCACAAGCTGCCAGATACCAACCAAGTATCGGTGAAATGTCAAATCACAAACTTTTTCCCTGATGCACTAAAAGTGACCTGGTTCAGCAAAGGCAAAGGAAGCCAGGAACTTTCAGATGGGGATTGCTATAAGATCCCTAATATCACAGTAGAGAAGCAATTGGATAAAACATACAACTGTACAGCATCTTTGGTTTTCACTCCGAACTCAGAACAGAATGAAGAATTCTTCTGCCAATTGGAACATCCAACTGTGAAACAGCCACTAAAACAATGCTCGGGACCACTAAATATAACAGGTTAATTAAAAAAAAAAAAACAAGTTTGGTATAGTGTAATTATAATAGAAAGGTATCAAATTAAGTTTACACAGTAGAGAATGAGTTTACTTCTAATATTGCGGCCACACTGTGACAAACCTGTTATTGAAGGGAAAGGGAAGTTAAAATTTAAATAAAAGCATTAAGTTAAAGGGCCACTAAACCCAAAATCTTTCTTTCATGATTCAGATAGAGAATAGAAATTTAAACAACATTACAATTTACTTCCATTTTTTATTTTGCTTAATTTTTTAGATATCCTTAGTTGAAGAAAAAGCAATGCACAAGGTGAGCCAATCACACAAGGCTTCTATGTGCAGCAACCAATCAGCAGCTACTGAGCATATCTAGATATGCTTTTCAGCAAAGAATATCAAGAGAATAAAACAAATTAGATAATATAAGTAAATTAGAAAGATGTTTAAAATTGCATTCTCTTTCTAAATCATAAAAGAAAAAATGTGGGTGTCATGTCCCTTTAACTTAAAGGGACACTATACCCAAACATTTTCTTTCATGATTAAGGTAGAGAATATAATTTTAAACAACATTCCAATTTACTTCTATTACCTAATTTGCTTTATTCTTTAGATATACTTTAATGAAGAAATAGCAATGCACACAGTGAACCAATCACAGGAGGCATCTATGTGCAGCAACCAATCAGCAGCTACTAAGAATATCTAGATATGCTTTTCAGCAAAGAATATCAAGAGAATGAAGCAAAATAGATAATAAAAGTAAATTAGAAAGTTGTTTATAATTGTATGCTCTTTCTAAATCAAGAAAGAAAATATTTTGGGTTTCATGTCCCTTTAATTCTTTATTTTAGTCTGCAGAGGCTTAGATACAAAGTAATCACAGAGGTAAAAAGTGTATTAATATTATGTGTGTTGGTTGTGCAAAACTAGGAAATGGGTAATGAAGGGATTATCTATGTTTTTAAACAAAAATTCTGGAGTAGACTGTCCCTTTAAGCCTGACACCAATTAAATCTATAAATCTATTCTTATTCCTACCCTAGTACTTTGGGTGTTATTGTGGGATGATCTGGTTGCTCTCATGTTTCTTTGCATAAATGCATAGAGAACTGCCATCATAGGGCCAGGTTACGAGTGGACCACTAACAGTTATGCGCAAGCGATAAGGGGTAATCTAGTGGCTGTTAGATTACTAACTGTTGTGTGCCAGCAAAAAGGGGTTTATCGGGTCTCTTTGCGTGCATCGGAAGTAGCGTAATTAAATGTAATGCACTTTGGGATAGCGCAACGTCCGAGCTCTAGTTAAATGTTTCACGAATGGAACAAAATAACTTAAAAAATACTTTTAAAAGTAAAGTTACACTCATAACACTATCTGATAAAAAAAAGAAAGTTTTTAAAAATTGCATTAAAAAGGGCTCAAAGATATATGAGGTCTCAGGTGATAGAAAAAAAAGCATGCAAAGGGCTTTAACATAGAGATATATACATACACATGTCTAAATCTGTATGTATGTGTGTGTATATATATATATATATATTAAAAACATAGAGGGCACTGATTCATCAAGCTCCGAATGGTGTTTCTGCGCGAGTCTTCAGGTTCGCCGGAAACAGAAGTTAAGAGGCAGCGGCTTAAGACTGCGGCTCCTTAACTCGTCCGCCTGCTCTGAGGCTGCGGACATCAATCCTTCGCATACAACCGCAAATCTGCAGGGGGCGGCATTGCACAAGCGGTTCACCAGAACTGCTTGTGTAAAGTTAAATGCCGACAGCGTATGCTGTCGGCATTCAGCGATATCGGGCGGACATGATTCGGAAATATTTACCTTAAGTTTACCTTAAAGGCATTGACAACTTTCAGCTTGCTGTATTTTATCATTAATAATCCAGCTCCTATACAAGCTGTTAAAGGTCAGAATACCCTTTACAACTAGTATCACAAATGTAAAACACACATTCAATAGAATTTTATATGAATCATTAAAACATATGTTGACATTTATAGCTCATTTGGGGTTTACTCAGAAATAAAAATTATTGGATTATTGGATTACAGCATTGTATGTCTTACATGCAGGGAAAGCAACAATGATATAAATGATGTTCAAATCTTTTGAAAATATGTCTCTGCACCATAGATGCAGTGATTCATCTCACAGCAGGGTTATATATCAAAGTCTGCTGTCAATACTAAAGCATATTTATTTGCTGTGAAGAGACCAGTGGTAAACAAAGCTATATATAACTTAGGAGCCCAGGTAGATTGTTGCTGCTATGGCGACAAGACCAGCATATAAATATGCAGTACCAAAAAAATATATATAGATACAACAAACCAGAAAGAAATCATAAACATTACAGCACCCTGACATCTGGTTCAGGTTTTAAAAATGTTTTTTCTTTTGTCATTCAAATATTGTGAAACTTTATTCTAATTTTTGTAACAAACCTGTCAATAATGTCTGCCTATTTTGTATTTTATATTTCATTTAAATTAAATGTTCAATATTTTTGAACTTTAGAAAATGTTTACTTTTGTTTTTGCAAAAAATGCCGATATAACACCAAATAAGGAAAGAGCTAGTAATTTTACATCAAACGTTCTCTTTTATTCATCTGCTAAGCAAAATGGAAAAAAGGAATTTCAAGTGAGATAAACCACAATGTACACTGGTAATAGGTGTTTGCAGAAAACTGCACTGTCTATCACCTTGTTCTAAGCCTGCTGTATGTGCACCCTACCTATAAGGGTACCTGGAACATTTGGAAGGGGTACTCATTGGCTTGCCTTTAAAAAAAAAAAAAATTTGTTATTTCTTTATGTTTTTGCTGTTATGCAGCTAAGGTAAATATTCAATGTATTATAGAAATAAATTATTTCTCTCTTCTACCTTCAAAAACATCTAACAGGCTGGTCACCTGTTCACTCAGTGTGTACTTTTCTACAAAAAGGGTGAGTAACAGAGAACTAAAGACATTTTTATTTATACATAATAAAGTAGGAAAAATATGCATCACCTCTTTGCTAGTTCAAATTTAAAGTACCATTATTTTTCTGAACGCCTGGCCTCCTAAAGAATTCCAAGTGTCCAGTATTTACCTGGACAATTCAGTATATCTAACCAGTAATGAAGCTCTCTGGAATGAAGAATCTTGCATGTGAGGGTGAATGTGACAGTACCCAGCACTGAAGCACATACAAATCAAATTACTGTTTTCATTATTCTTTACCTTGCATTTGCTTCTAGTTTCACAAACACGCATACACGTCTTTTTTGATAGCTGCACAATCAGTGATTTGTGTGTTTTAAAATAAAGTAAAATTTTGCAGAGAAACAGATGTAATGTTCATATGAAACCTGTGAGAGAACTTCAGACACACATAAGGAATTCCCCTGTTCAGCCCAATTACCAAAGCACCAAGACCAATTTTACAATGGAATAATAAGGTATCCTTGTGGGGGTCCGTGAGAAAAACCATGTCTTCAAATGTGAGGGTTAGATCATCTCGCTCTTTGTATGTACTGGTTTAAGCTTCTAAAAGTTTAGGTAGTAAACTGGATTTGTACAGATCTTAGTGTGTTGCACTTTCACAAGAAGAAATCTGGCTCTGAACAGAATGCCACAAATGGCCACCTTCAACAGCTAACAAAACTGCAGAATGCATATGCAGAATGCATATGCCTAGTGAGCACAACTATAAAGATCATATGGGTAGAACAATTTGTCAATCAATTCTAATTCGGTCTCTTGTTATTAAATAATGAAGCCTAGCTCAGCACCATGCTCAGATAGGTGTAAGAGCGAGAAGGCTGAGGTTCCAAACCTTCATATTAAGACTATTTTGCAGACTGGGCTGCATGCATTACCATTAGCTGTTATATATATATGGTTGCTTCCCTGTCTGCCAGACTCCCCCACCCCATGTAGAGTGCCTTGATGACCCAAAAACTGAAGCTAAAACACAGCTATATGTTCATGATGACTCACAGGGGGCGATTTATCAAGTGTCTGGTGGACATGATCCGCTGTAGTGATAATGTCCGCCAGACATTGATAAATGCCGGCAGCATACACTGTCGGCAATTATCATTGCACTAGCAGTTCTGGTGAACTGCTTGTGCAATGCCACCCCCTGAAGATTCTGGGCCAATTGGCCGCTAGCAGGGGGTCTCAACCCGATCATATGAGATTGGTCGAATTGATGTCCACCACCTCAGAGGAGGCGTACGAGTTAAGACCGCTGCTTCTTAACTTCTGTTTCCGGCGAGGCTGAAGGATTGCATGGAAACAGGGGTATATGGCCCCATTCGGGCCATGATAAATCGGCCCCACAGCTTCAACCATGTCCTCTTCATATGCTATTCATTTTTGGTCTGGGCTCTTTTCTTACCCCTATATATATACCCCTATATTGTTTGGATCTTGCATGTGCAACAATATAGCATTTTCCTATAAAAAATGATTGACCTATTTTTGTAGTGACAGTAGAGCTTTTACAATTATATGTTTGAATGGGATAAGAGATTGAAATGATTGTGTTATATTTAAAAAAAATAGTAATTGTTCTTTATAAATGAAAAGAAATCCACAGAGAGCTGTGATATAATAAATGTGCTTCCACTTGTTTATCTTATGGTGCTAAAAGCCTTTTCCACAGCTATGATTCATCACCCAGCAGGTGCACAGAAAAAGTTAACATTGCCTAGAACTATCTTAAATGATGTTGTTTATCATAGTCTTGCTCCAGATCTACAGCAAAATCTCATGAAAAACATGAACACAGTCTTTCCAACAGGAATTCTGTGCACAAGAAATGCATTTATATGGACCATTGTCATTGAAGTCACGCTTAAATGAACATTCTAGACAAAACCAAATGTATCTCAGTGAATATCAGCTTTTATTAGATATATTCGTGCAATGTTTTACAATAAGCAAAAAATGCTCATAGCAAACGGTATTACTGCTTTAGTTATAGCTTTTACAGTGTATTATTATTATTCTTTATTTATAAAGCGCAGACAGATTCCGCAGCGCTGCCCATGGGTACAAGGATAAAAGTACAACAGAGAAACAATACAATAAAAGACAACATTTTACAGACAAATGCAGGGGGAATTGAGGGCCCTATTCCTGTGGGAACTTACAATCTAGATGGGTAGGAGGTGGGGACTAAGGTGAGAATGATATTAGTGAGGAGATAGATGTGGGCAACTGTTGGGTAAGTGAAGTTAGTTTGTTAATGAGTCGGGTGATAGGCTTCCCTGAACAAAAAGGTCAACGCCAATTTTCAATTTCTTTCCCTTAAGGACCAGGGCTATTTTTACATTTCTATGGTGTTTGTGTTTAGCTGTAATTCTCTTCTTACTCATTTACTGTACCCACACATATTATATACATATTATACATATTATCTAAAGATACCCTTATTTTCATCATATCTTATAATTTCCTATAAAAAATTTTTATAAAATATGAGGAACAAATGGAAAAATACACACTTTTTCTAACTTTGACCCCCAAAATCTGTTACACATCTACAACCACCAAAAAACACCCATGCTAAATAGTTTCAAAATTTTGTCCTGAGTTTAGAAATACCCAATGTTTACATGTTCTTTGCTTTTTTTTCAAGTTATAGGGCAATAAGTACAAGTAGCACTTTGCTATTTCCAAACCACTTTTTTTCAAAATTAGCGCTAGTTACATTGGGACACTGATATCTTTCAGGAATTCCTGAATATCCCTTGATGTGTACATATTTTTTTTTAGAAGACATCCAAAAGTATTGATCTAGGCCGATTTTTGTATATTTCATGCCACCATTTCACCGCCAAATGCGATCAAATAAAAAAAATTGTTCACCTTTTCACAAATTTTTTCACAAACTTTAGGTTTCTCACTGAAATTATTTACAAACAACTTGTGCAATTATGGCATTAATGGTTGTAAATGCTTCTCTGGGATCCCCTTTGTTCAGAAATAGCAGACATATATGGCTTTGGCGTTGCTTTTTGGTAATTAGAAGGCCGCTAAATGCCACTGCGCACCACACTTGTATTATGCCCAGCAGTGAAGGGGTTAATTAGGGAGCATGTAGGGAGCTTCTAGGGTTAATTTTAGCTTTAGTGTAGTATAGTAGACAACCCCAAGTATTGATCTAGGCCCATCTTGGTATATTTCATGCCACCATTTCAACGCCAAATGCTATCAAATTAAAAAAATCATAACATTTTTCACAATTTTAGGTTTCTCATTGAAATTATTTACAAACAGCTTGTGCAATTATGGCACAAATGGTTGTAAATGCTTCTCTGTGATCCCCTTTGTTCAGAAATAGCAGACATATATGGCTTTGGCGTTGCTTTTTGGTAATTACAAGGCCGCTAAATGCCGCTGCGCATCACACGTGTATTATGGCTAGCAGTGAAGGGGTTAATTAGGTAGCTTGTAGGGTTAACTTTATACTTTAGAGTAGAGATCAGCCTCCCACCTTACACATCACACCCCCTGATCCCTCCCAAACAGCTCTCTCTCCCCCCCCACCCCACAATTGTCCCCGCCATCTTAAGTACTGGCAGAAAGTGTGTCAGTACTAAAATAAATGCTATCTTTTATTTTTTTAAGCATATTTACATATGCTGCTGTGTAGGATCCCCCCTTAGCACCCAACCTCCCTGAGCCCCCCCCCCCCAAACAGTTCTCTAATCCTCCTCCCTCTCACTATTTGGTGCCATTTTGGGTACTGGCAGCTGTCTGCCAGTACCCACTTTTCAAACTTTTGGGCATTTTTTATTTTATTTTTTATTTTTCTGTAGTGTAGCTGCCCCCCCTCAATACCCCCCTCCCCCTCTCCCAGATCCCTTTTATAAATAAAATTTTCCCCCCCACCACCTGCTCCCACCACATTACCACCTGCTCCCACCACACATTACCACCCACTCCCACCACAACCGGTTTAAATCGCGAGGGTGCGCGCACATGCACGCAGCCCTGCCCCCCGTGCGCGCTCCCGCACGCACCGGGGACTAAACCAGCGAAAGATTCCCAGCGATGGGCTGCCCACCCTCCTCCCTGCAGCTGCTCGCACCCACCAACGATCGGCACCATCGCTGGCCGATGCAGAGAGGGCCACAGACTGGCCCTCTCTGCATCGGTGTGCCAGAAAAGGTATTGCAGTGATGCCTCAATATCTAGGCATCACAGCAATACCTTGAAAGCGGGTGGAAGCGATCAGGATCACTTCCAGCCGCTTTAAACACCTACGTTGTACAGGGTACGTCGCTGGTCTTTAAAGACCAGTTTGTGTAAAACGTACCCTGTACGACTTGAGTCGTTAAGGGGTTAAAGGAGGAGAGGTTAGGGGAAAGTCTGACAGCTCAAGGATGTGCGTTCCAGAGGGTTGGTGCCGCGCGAGAGAGGTCCTGTAGTCTAGCATGAGAGGAGGTTATGGTAGAGGACACGAGGACAGGCTGGAGTATATTTGTTGATGAGTGTGGACAGGTAGGGTGGGGCAGCATTGGTGAGGGCTTTGTAGGTCAGGGTGAGAATTTTGAATTTAATTCTGCTGTGAACGGAGAGCCAGTGATGGGACTGACAGAGAGGTGCAGCAGAAACAGTGTCGAGAGGTGGATTAGCCTTGCAGATGCATTTAGAATGGATTGAAGGGGAGAGAGGTGGGAGAGAGGGAGGCCATATAGTAAGTTATTACAGTAGTCAAGTCGGGCAATTACCAGGGATTGGACTAGCTGTTTAGTAGTTTCAGCACTCAGAAATGGACAAATTTTGAAGATATTCCGTAGGTGTATGAGACCTCCAGATCATATGGCTATAGCCCACATGCATTTGCATACACATGTTGCTTATTACTGACCCAATATGTAAACATGGGGTCAAATGACCTATGAACATATGCTCTGCAAACTGCATGTACAGTAAATGTTATCATTAAAACAGTAATTGGTTTTACACATAGTACAAAGAACTATGTACAAAAAATTATAACTTATGCACATTGATGAGGAATAATTAACCATGCCCTGCCTTGTGTAACCTTTTAATTTAAAGGGATATTCTAGCCAAATTTGAAAACCACACGGATACATTTCAGTTTTGAATAGAAGCATTTTTGTAATGTGTATGTAATAGTAGAAATGCTTCAAATAAAAAGTATGACTGTTTCAAAAGCATATTTAAAGGGCCATGATACCCAAATGTTGAAACACTTGAAAGTTGAATCTGATGCAGAATATCACCTGAACATCTCAATGTAAAAAAAGAAGATATTTTACTTCAAAATGTCCTAAGTATTCACACCCCATTGTAATGGACTTAAAGCAGCAAATCAGTATGCTTGTCCCGGGGCCGGCAAGGGAGCGAGCTTCGTGCACACTTTTGTTATTTCCCTATTCAGTTTAAGGACGTTTACTATGAGATCACAGTAAAAGAGTTCATGACCTCTTCATTTCTTCCTTTTTTATTTTACCTGCAGCTGGACAGTAGCTGAAATATAGGGGTCGATCCGATATAAATCGTCGCCCGCAAAAGCCGGCGACGCCAATATTTGCGCGGGTTTGGTATCACATATACGGCTTAACCTAGAAGTTACGCGCGTATATTTCTGCCATCGCCCGTCGTTTTTTGGGCCATAGGCAGGTATACCAAACCCGCGCAGTTTGGTATCCAATATGCAGCGTAAGGACTTACGTGGCGAAAATGGAGAAAACTTACTCCATTTTCACCTCGCCACAAAAAGCAGCCGTAAGAAGCCTTACGCTGACTATTGGAGCCCCGTAACTCCATAAACTGGTTGCTAAAATAAACCTAACACCTAACGCATGCGCAATGTCTATCTCCCTGTCAACCGCGATCTTCTAAAATAAACCTAACACCTAACGCATGCGCAATGTCTATCTCCCTGTCAACCGCGATCTTCTAAAATAAACCTAACACCTAACGCATGCGCAATGTCTATCTACCTGTCAACCGCGATCCCCCCCCCCCCCCGAAATCCCTAATAAAGTTATTAACCCCTAAACCGCCGCTCCCGGACACCGCCGCCATCTACATAAACTAACCCCCTACTGTGAGCCCCTAAAACCGCCGCCATCTACCTTATCTATCCCCTAATCTGAACCCTTACACCCCCGCCACCTATATAAAAATTATTAACCCCTAATCTAATCCCCCTATACCGCCGCCAGCTATATTAATATTATTAACCCCTAATGTAAGCCCCTTACACCGCCGCCATCTCTATTAAAATGATTAACCCCTAATTTAATCTACCTACCCTGCCGCCAGCTATATTATCTATATTAACCCTAAGTATATTATAGTTAATATAGGTATTACATTATATATATTAACTATATTAACCCTAATTATATTAGGGTTAATATAGTTACTATAGTATTTATATTAACTATATTAACTCTATCTAACCCTAACACCCCTAACTAAATTTATATTAAATTAATCTAATTCATTTATAAACTAAAATATTCCTATTTAAATCTAAATACTTACCTATAAAATAAACCCTAAGATAGCTACAATATAATTAATAATTACATTGTAGCTATGTTAGGGTTAATATTTATTTTACAGGTAAATTGTTAATTATTTTATCTAGGTATAATAGATATTAAATAGTTATTAACTATTTAATATCTACCTAGTTAAAATAATTACCCAATTACCTGTAAAATAAATCCTAACCTAAGTTACAAATACACCTACACTATCAATAAATTTAATAAACTACAAACATCTATCTAAAAATACAATTAAATTAACTAAACTAAATTACAAAAAAAAAAACACTAAATTACAAAAAATAAAAAAAAGATTACAAGATTTTTAAGCTAATTACACCTATTCTAAGCCCCCTAATAAAATAATAAACCCCCAAAATAAAAAAAATTCCCTGCCCTATTCTAAATTAAACATATTTCAAAGCTCTTTACCTTACCAGCCCTTAAAAGGGCCTTTTGTGGGGCATGCCCCAAAGAATTCAGCTCTTTTGCATACAACAAATACAATCCCCCCCCATTACAACCCACCACCCACATACCCCTATTCTAAAACCACCCAACCCCCCCTTAAAAAAGCCTAACACTACCCCCCTGAAGATCTCCCTACCTTGTCTTCACCACACCGGGCCGAACTCCTGATCCGATCCGGGCGATGTCTTCCTCCAAGCGGCAAAGAAGAATTCTTCCTCCGGCGATGTCTTCCTCCAAGCGGCAAAGAATAATTCTTCCTCCGGCGATGTCTTCCTCCAAGCGGCAAAGAAGAATTCTTCCTCCGGCGACGTCTTCCTCCAAGTGGCAGCAAAGTCTTCATTCTTCCGGCGGCATCTTCAATCTTCTTTCTTCGCTCCGCCGCCGCGGAGCATCCATCCCGGCCGACTGCTGTACTACGAATGAGGTACCTTTAAATGACGTCATCCAAGATGGCGTCCGCCGAATTCCGATTGGCTGATAGGATTCTATCAGCCAATCGGAATTAAGTTAGAAAAATCTGATTGGCTGATTGAATCAGCCAATCAGATTCAAGTTCAATCCGATTGGCTGATCCGAACAGCCAATCAGATTGAGCTCGCATTCTATTGGCTATTTTCACCTCGCCACAAAAAGCAGCCGTAAGAAGCCTTACGCTGACTATTGGAGCCCCGTAACTCCCTAAACTGGTTGCTAAAATAAACCTAACACCTAACGCATGCGCAATGTCTATCTCCCTGTCAACCGCGATCTTCTAAAATAAACCTAACACCTAACGCATGCGCAATGTCTATCTCCCTGTCAACCGCGATCTTCTAAAATAAACCTAACACCTAACGCATGCGCAATGTCTATCTCCCTGTCAACCGCGATCTTCTAAAATAAACCTAACACCTAACGCATGCGCAATGTCTATCTACCTGTCAACCGCGATCCCCCCCCCCGAAATCCCTAATAAAGTTATTAACCCCTAAACCGCCGCTCCCGGACCCCGCCGCCATCTACATAAACTAACCCCCTACTGTGAGCCCCTAAAACCGCCGCCATCTACCTTATCTATCCCCTAATCTGACCCCTTACACCGCCGCCACCTATATAAAAATTATTAACCCCTAATCTAATCCCCCTATACCGCCGCCAGCTATATTAATATTATTAACCCCTAATGTAAGCCCCTTACACCGCCGCCATCTCTATTAAAATGATTAACCCCTAATTTAATCTACCTACCCCGCCGCCAGCTATATTATCTATATTAACCCTAAGTATATTATAGTTAATATAGGTATTACATTATATATATTAACTATATTAACCCTAATTATATTAGGGTTAATATAGTTTCTATAGTATTTATATTAACTATATTAACTCTATCTAACCCTAACACCCCTAACTAAATTTATATTAAATTAATCTAATTCATTTATAAACTAAAATATTCCTATTTAAATCTAAATACTTACCTATAAAATAAACCCTAAGATAGCTACAATATAATTAATAATTACATTGTAGCTATGTTAGGGTTAATATTTATTTTACAGGTAAATTGTTAATTATTTTAACTAGGTATAATAGATATTAAATAGTTATTAACTATTTAATATCTACCTAGTTAAAATAATTACCCAATTACCTGTAAAATAAATCCTAACCTAAGTTACAAATACACCTACACTATCAATAAATTTAATAAACTACAAACATCTATCTAAAAATACAATTAAATTAACTAAACTAAATTACAAAAAAAAAAAACACTAAATTACAAAAAATAAAAAAAAGATTACAAGATTTTTAAACTAATTACACCTATTCTAAGCCCCCTAATAAAATAATAAACCCCCAAAATAAAAAAAATTCCCTGCCCTATTCTAAATTAAACAAATTTCAAAGCTCTTTACCTTACCAGCCCTTAAAAGGGCCTTTTGTGGGGCATGCCCCAAAGAATTCAGCTCTTTTGCATACAACAAATACAATCCCCCCCCCCCATTACAACCCACCACCCACATACCCCTATGCTAAAACCACCCAAACCCCCCTTAAAAAAGCCTAACACTACCCCCCTGAAGATCTCCCTACCTTGTCTTCACCACACCGGGCCGAACTCCTGATCCGATCCGGGCGATGTCTTCCTCCAAGTGGCAAAGAAGAATTCTTCCTCCGGCGATGTCTTCCTCCAAGCGGCAAAGAATAATTCTTCCTCCGGCGATGTCTTCCTCCAAGCGGCAAAGAAGAATTCTTCCTCCGGCGACGTCTTCCTCCAAGCGGCAGCAAAGTCTTCATTCTTCCGGCGGCATCTTCAATCTTCTTTCTTCGCTCCGCCGCCGCGGAGCATCCATCCCGGCCGACTGCTGTACTACGAATGAGGTACCTTTAAATGACGTCATCCAAGATGGCATCCGCCGAATTCCGATTGGCTGATAGGATTCTATCAGCCAATCGGAATTAAGTTAGAAAAATCTGATTGGCTGATTGAATCAGCCAATCAGATTCAAGTTCAATCCGATTGGCTGATCCGAACAGCCAATCAGATTGAGCTCGCATTCTATTGGCTGATCGGAACAGCCAATAGAATGCGAGCTCAATCTGATTGGCTGATTGGATCAGCCAATCGGATTGAACTTTAATCTGATTGGCTGATTCAATCAGCCAATCAGATTTTTCTAACTTAATTCCGATTGGCTGATAGAATCCTATCAGCCAATCGGAATTCGGTGGACGCCATCTTGGATGACGTCATTTAAAGGTACCTCATTCGTAGTACAGCAGTCGGCCGGGATGGATGCTCCGCGGCGGCGGAGCGAAGAAAGAAGATTGAAGATGCCGCCGGAAGAATGAAGACTTTGCTGCCGCTTGGAGGAAGACGTCGCCGGAGGAAGAATTCTTCTTTGCCGCTTGGAGGAAGACATCGCCGGAGGAAGAATTCTTCTTTGCCGCTTGGAGGAAGAAATCGCCCGGATCGGATCAGGAGTTCGGCCCGGTGTGGTGAAGACAAGGTAGGGAGATCTTCAGGGGGGTAGTGTTAGGCTTTTTTAAGGGGGGTTTGGGTGGTTTTAGAATAGGGGTATGTGGGTGGTGGGTTGTAATGGGGGGGGGGATTGTATTTGTTGTATGCAAACGAGCTGAATTCTTTGGGGCATGCCCCACAAAAGGCCCTTTTAAGGGCTGGTAAGGTAAAGAGCTTTGAAATTTGTTTAATTTAGAATAGGGCAGGGAATTTTTTTTATTTTGGGGGTTTATTATTTTATTAGGGGGCTTAGAATAGGTGTAATTAGCTTAAAAATCTTGTAATCTTTTTTTTATTTTTTGTAATTTAGTGTTTGTTTGTTTTTTGTAATTTAGTTTAGTTAATTTAATTGTATTTTTAGATAGATGTTTGTAGTTTATTAAATTTATTGATAGTGTAGGTGTATTTGTAACTTAGGTTAGGATTTATTTTACAGGTAATTGGGTAATTATTTTAACTAGGTAGATATTAAATAGTTAATAACTATTTAATATCTATTATACCTAGTTAAAATAATTAACAATTTACCTGTAAAATAAATATTAACCCTAACATAGCTACAATGTAATTATTAATTATATTGTAGCTATCTTAGGGTTTATTTTATAGGTAAGTATTTAGATTTAAATAGGAATATTTTAGTTTATAAATGAATTAGATTAATTTAATATAAATTTAGTTAGGGGTGTTAGGGTTAGATAGAGTTAATATAGTTAATATAAATACTATAGTAACTATATTAACCCTAATATAATTAGGATTAATATAGTTAATATATATAATGTAATAACTATATTAACTATAATATACTTAGGGTTAATATAGATAATATAGCTGGCGGCAGGGTAGGTAGATTAAATTAGGGGTTAATCATTTTAATAGAGATGGCGGCGGTGTAAGGGGCTTACATTAGGGGTTAATAATTTTAATATAGATGGCGGCGGTGTTAGGGGCTCACTTTAGGGGGTTATAGATATAATATAGCTGGCGGCGGGGTACGGGAGCGGCGGTTTAGGGGTTAATAACTTTATTAGGTTGCGGCGGGGTACGGGAGCGGCGGTTTAGGGGTTAATAGCTTTTTTATTGTTAGGATAGTGAGGGGGGATAGCGGATAGAGGGTTAGACGTGTCGGGCTATGTTAGGGAGGCGTGTTAGACAGTGCGGGCTATGTTAGGGAGGCGTGTTAGACAGTGCGGGTGTTTTAGACTTTAGTCAGGTTTTATAGGCGCCGGCAGTTTCTAACGTGGCGCAAGTCACTGGCGACGCAAGAAATTTGTACTTGCGCATATTTCTGGACATCGCTGGTTTGTCCGACTTACGGCACGTTAGCATCCGACGGCGACTTATATGGGATAGCTCGAGTTGCGAGCTGAAACTGCGGGCGACGCCGGTTCCCTCGCTTGCGCCGCAAACTGCGATCTATATCGGATCGCGCCCATAACTTTTTATGCAGGACTAACTCCGGTGAGCTGAGGAAATTGTGAGGTAAAATATCTTCCTATTGCAAATATGTTTCTATATAAAGATGTAATTCTTTTCTGTGCATTTGAATTTTGACTGGAATGTCTCTTTAAGAGGTGACTGACGGTCTCATGGATAGAAGGACAACAACTACTAGATGAGATATTGACTTGAGAGAGTAGGGAAGATGATCTCATGTAGCAGAATGTGTGCTAGACTTTATGGAGGTAGATAATGAGGCTTATGTGAATAAACATGTTTTTTACAGCTTTTAAAGCTAGGAATACTGGAGGAGTTTGAAAGAGAGAGCTTGGGAGGAACTCAGACAGGACCCTACAGGACAAATATAAAGCAACTACATTTGTTATTCGTTTTATTCATCTGAAAATGAGCAAACAAATGGACGAGACAAAACAAAAACAAAACGTTTATTTGGTGGGTTTAAAAGTATTAGTCTAAAGGCGGAAACATTTTTTTCTGGAGGTGGGAGAAATTTTTTCATATAACAAATAAATTCTGAACGACTTTATGACTGGATATTGGACAAAAAGTAATAAAAAAAAATTGTGACGAACAATTCATACAAAACAAAATGTATTGACTGTGCAAGTGTCAGCAAGAGAACAAGCGGTGGTTAATTGTGCTTCTTGGTCGCTGCCTACTTTATAAATCTAACCTGTAGGTGTAGTGTCAGGAGGCTATGATGGGGATGAGTTGCAAAAGTCATTAACAGCACAAAGGGGCTAATTGGTTTGGTGACAATGACAGATTTAAAAGGTTTGGATAAATAGATCATGGTAACCTAATTCATTAGGTGAAATATAAACGCATTAACTGCCCCAGATTAAAGGGAAATGAAACCCAATTTTTTTCTTTCATGATTTAGATAGAGAATACAATGTTAAACAACTTTACAATTTACTTATATTATCTATTTTGCTTCCTTATCTAAGTATCTTTTGTTGAAGAAACAGCAATGTAAATGGGTGACCCAATCACGAGTCACCCAAGGGCAACCACCAATCAGCAGCTCCTGAGCCTATCTAGATATGCTTTTAAACAAAGGATACAAAGATTACAAAACAAATTAAATAGAAATACAGAAAAAAAATTGTATGCTTTCTCTGACTCCCTAAAGAAAAAAAATTGGGTTTTGTGTCCCTTTAAGGAAGTGATAATAACATTGCAATAGTGAATGTGAGTTGGGTTAGTACAGTGATTCAGACCAATCCCAGGACAACTGTTTCGTGGGATTGGTCTGAATCACTGTACTAACCCTAGCTAAGCTTAAAAGCTGGTAATGTGGCGATGCTATGGCGTAAAGGGAAGTCTGCCTTAAAAAGCAGGCTAGAAGTAAAAAAGTGAGTCATTGTGAACCTCATTTGCATATCTCACCCAGAATCCTTTGCTGCATTGGAAACAATGTAATCAGAGTTTCTGTGGGAAAAGCAAGTCTTCTGACTTGTCTAGATTTGTAAATAGTTTACGCAATGAGTTATTTTTTCTACATTTTGTATTTAGTGGATTTCACCTCCCCATAATTTTAATATTATATAAATACAGTATATATATATATACTGTGTGTGAGTGTACTGTGTGTATGTAAATATATATACCAAAATTGACACACACAGATGCAAATGCTGCACTTTGTAAATCAAACCACTGATTGGGTACGAATGGTTTAGCTAATTCGACAGGTAAATATCATGTAGCTTGTAACAGGTAAAAAAAGCTGTACCGTACCAAATGTAGCATGTAGTCAGTGGAGGTGATTGCTTGTGAAAGCTGAGGATAGAGTCATGCAGCGATCGGGTGTGGTGGTAAGTAAAGTTCAAATATGCACAGTTTTCAGTATGTAAACTGAAATAAAGTAAAGCAGGTATATTCTCACCACTCTTGCCGCTAGCTGATCTCTCCCTCAGGTCGTCCCATAAACAGGTATGGATCCACTCCTCCAATATCCAAAAGCAAAAGCTCAAAAGTGCAATAAGAATTACCCTTAATGGGACACTCTGTCCCATTAAGGGTAATTCTTATTGTAAATATATATATACTGCTGCAATCTAGTGCTCAACACAATTGCACTCTAAAGGCTTTGGCCAGTTAACATTCTTGTTCTCAGTGCATATTTGACTTGTTTTCTGGTCTTTCATTTTTTCCCTGTCTTATTCTCCTATTAAAGGGACATTCTGATCAAAATTTAAATGCACACAGATGAATTACAAAGTTTGAATGGAACCATATTTGCAGTATACATGTATTAGCTAAAATGTTTCTAGTAAAAGTTATCACTGTTTCAGTGTTGGCATTTTTCTCTGCTCTTGCATGTGAAGCATAGCTAAATATTCTCTGTGCACCAGCATTTTAAATACTGCAGCTGCTCAGAGTGTCAGTGGGGCTTGTATCATGTCAGCAATTTACAAATTGAGTCATTACCAGATGGTACAAGCACATTAGGCTCTCTGAACAAGTGCTGTGTTTAAAATGCTGGTACACGGTGCATACTTAAACACCCTAGCAGCTATATCTTTTATTAGAAGCATTTTTGCTAATATTATATGTATATTACAAAAATGCTTCTATTCAAAACTAATGCATCCATGTGGATTCCAATTTTGGCTGGAATGTCCCTTTAATCTCTTTCTATCACTATCTCTAATTTATTTTATATTGTATCTTCTGATCTTTTCCTCTTCATTCTGACCAGGGGGAAAACTACAGGGGGTGCAGAGGTCGCAATTGCTGAACCATCACCAATTTAGGATGAAATCTCTTGATTACAATCCAGTGTGTTTTGTTCTTTCCTTGCGTTCTTACATTGTTTATGTACTTCTGTCTCTTTATAAGCCTCTAATAGAGCTTCTTGACATTTTATTCTTAGTATTGGCTGTTAAAGGGACACTGAACGCAAATGTTTTCTTTTGTGATTCAGATAGAGCATGCAATTTTAAGCAACTTTCACATTTACTCCTATTAGCGAATGTTCTTCATTCTCTTGGTATCTTTATTTGAAAAGCAAGAATGTACGTTTAGATGCCGGCCCATTTTTGGTGAACAACCTGGGTTGTTCTTGTTGATTGGTGGATAAATTCATCCACCACTAAACAAGTGCTGTCCAGGGTTCTGGACTTTCTTTTTCAAATAAAGATAGCAAGAGAACAAAGAAAAATTGATAATAGGAGTAAATTAGAAAGTTGCTTAAAATTGCATGCTCTATCTGAATCACAAAGGAAAAAAATTGGGTTCAGTGTCCCTTTAAATGATTGCTTTTCTATTATATGAAAAAGTACAAGAAGACAGAGGGGCGCCTCATGTGTGGTATAATCAGATGGTATGATACAAAACAAACAGAATGGAGCCAAATGAGTACTCACATACTATTGAAGCACACCTATGTGCTGGTAGAGATAAGCTGCAATTTCAGATAGGTGTGACAGCTCACCCTCCAGGCAAAACTGTGTAGCTGGTTAGAGATTAAAAGACAAAAAAAGAAAGAAAGCACTACATGTGCAGACCATTAAAGGTATAACCGGCAATATCTCTTAGATGATACAGATGGGTACTAACATACTCCTGTAGCACACTTATGTGCTGGTAGAGGCAGGCTGTAACTTTAAGACAGGTGTAGCAGCTCACCCTAAGATGTAGATTCTTGGTTGTGCAGGGGTGTAGGTCCCAATGAGCAATCAGCAAAGGCAGAAGGTAGGAAAAGAACTCCACTCAAAGTGCATTTAGAATAAAATGTAGCTATTTATTAAAAACAAAGATAAAAAAACCACACAGCAGTTTTTTATGATGAGTGGGTAAAAAGGGTTTACAGTGGCACCCCTCAAATGCAACGCGTTTCTCGGTTAGAACCGTTTCATCAGGCATATATTCATTCAACATCCTACCTCTGCCTTAAATAACAAACTAACAGTTATCCACCTCCTTACAAAGGGGTGTGCTTCCTAATTGATATCTAACACCTGTCTGATGACATCAGATCTTCTAATTGCAACAGTTTTTCAAATAGAGTAAAAACCACATTATACACATGTAAAGTATTTGAGCAATAGTGTCCTATACTAAACAGTAATTAGACAATCCAATAGAACACTGCATGTTTGCATTCAAAAATAAAAGAATTGGTATTGCCCCACAGTAATCAAAAGGTTATTCGATCTATTCTCCTATTTACACAATGTTTATAATTCAAAATATATATTAAGAATGTTAGCTTCTATCCAAAGTCAAAAACTGGGCTAGATTTAAACATATTGTTAGTATGAGGAACGATCTACTGTGCGTTAGACCCGTATTAAAAAAAAATATATATGTAGATAGTGAGAAGTGGGGCGTGTATATTTACAGGTGCTGTGTGAACACAGCCAATAGGCTGACGTGGGTGTATCTATCAGGGGTGTGTGAAGGCAGCTGACATTAGTAAATAAAGTAAATAGTAAAAAGTAGGTGTGTATGTTTACAAGTGCTGTGTGGAAACAGCCAATAGGCTGACGTGAATGTATCTACAAGGGGGTGTGTTGAGACAACCAATGAGCTAACATTGGTGAGCATGTGAACCCTAGATGCTGTGTGAAAAACGTTTCTATTATATATCATTTGCATTAACTATTGATGTTTTAAAGGGACGTCAAGATTGCGTACTGGCCAATAAGGAGGTCTGCCACTGTTTTATTGGTGGACAGTGACACACCTCACAAGTATAAACAGAAAAATATATATTTTTAAGAACAACCTCTTTACAAAAAATGGGTAATATACTTTAAAATGTCCACTTTTAAATGCTACAAAGAAAAACTGTGTCTCTTTAATAGCAGGCTTTTATATCATTAAAGGGACACGAAACCCTAAATGTTTCTTTCATGATTCAGATAGATGATATAATTTTAAACATCCTTCCATTTTATTTCTTTGCTTAATTCTCTTTGTATCCTGTATTGAAGGAACAACAATGCACTACTGGGAGCTAGCTGAAAAGCAATGAAAAGAGGCATAAATGTGCAGTCAACAATCAGCAGCTTCTGAGTGCACCTGGGTATTCTTTTCAACAAAGGATACAAAAGAACAAAAGAAATTAGATAAAAGAAACAAATTGGAAAGTTAAAAGTAAAAAATATTTTGAATTTGGCTATTAACGTATGCCCTATATGTATTATTGCCGACACAACTGAGAAAGTGAAGACTCTCCACACTGAGCATTATCGTGTACGGAGCATTCCATCAAACGTGAGGGGGGTTTTTTGGTGATTGAATTGCTGGACGCCATATTGATCCGGAGACACCATGCAGACCGACATCTGGCGGAGGAAATTTTTTTTTACATTTCTGCAGTGTTTGTGTTTAGCTGTAATTTTCCTCTTACTTATTTACTGTACCCACACATATTATATACCGTTTTTCTCGCCATTAAATGGACTTTCTAAAGATACCATTATTTTCATCATATCTTTTAATTTACTATAAAAAAAATTTGTTACACATCTACAACCACCAAAAAACACCCATGCTAAATAGTTTCTAAATTTTGTCCTGAGTTTAGAAATACTCAATGTTTACATGTTCTTTGTTTTTTTTGCAAGTTATAGGGCCATAAATACAAGTAGCACTTTGCAATTTCCAAACCACTTTTTTTCAAAATTAGCGCTAGTTACATTGGAACGCTGATTTCTTTCAGGAATTCGTAAATATCCCTTGACATGTATATATTTTTTAGAAGACATCCCAAAGTATTGATCTAGGCCCATTTTGGTATATTTCATGCCACCATTTCCCCGCCAAATGAGATCAAATAAAAAAAAATTGTTCACTTTTTCACAATTTTTTTCACAAACTTTAGGTTTCTCACTGAAATTATATGCAAACAACTTGTGCAATTATGGCATAAATGGTTGTAAACACTTCTCTGGGATCCCCTTTGTTCAGAAATAGCAGACATATATGGCTTTGGCATTGCTTTTTGGTAATTAGAAGGCCACTAAATGCCACTGCGCACCACACGTGTATTATGCCAGCAGTGAAGGGGTTAATTAGGGAGCATGTAGGGAGCTTCTAGGGTTAATGTTAGCTTTAGTGTAGTAGACAACCCCAAGTATTGATCTAGGTCCATCTTGGTATATTTTATGTCACCATTTCACCGCCAAATACTATCAAATGAAAAAAAAAACGTTACATTTTTCACAATTTTAGGTTTCCCACTGAAATTATTTACAAACAGCTTGTGCAATTATGGCACACATGGTTGTAAAAGCTTCTCTGGAATCCCCTTTGTTCAGAAATAGCAGACATATATGGCTTTGGCGTTGCTTCTTGGTAATTAGAAGGCCGCTAAATGCAGCTGCGCACCACACGTGTATTATGCCCAGCAGTGAAGGGGTTAATTATGGAGTTTGTAGGGTTAATTTTAGCTTTAGTGTAGTAGACAACCCAAAGTATTGATCTACGTCCATTTTGGTATATTTCATGCCACCATTTCCCCGCCAAATGCGATCAAATAAAAAAAGAGTTCACTTTTTCACAAACTTTAGGTTTCTCACTGAAATTATTTACAAACAGCTTGTGCAATTATGACACAAATGGTTGTAAATGCTTCTCTGGGATCCCCTTTGTTCAGAAATAGCAGACATATATGGCTTTGGCATTGCTTTTTGGTAATTAGAAGGCAACTAAATGCCACTGCGCATCACACTTGTGTTATGTCTAGCAGTAAAGGGGTTAATTAGGTAGCATTTTTTATTTATTTTTTTTCTGTAGTGTAGCTTCCCCCCCCCAAATACCAACTTCACAGACCCTCCCAGATCCCTTAGATGCTTTTTTTAATTAAATTTAACCCCACTCTATCCCACTTTTATGCAAAACAAATTCTGTAGTGTAGCCGTTCCCACCTGCTTCCACCCCGTGCACACGCCCGCCTGCCCCCCATGCACATGTGCACGCCTCTGTGCATGCCCCTGGCGATCCCGCCCATGATCCCACCCCCCACAATGCTATAGGGCCCATCGATGGCCGTTTACCCGCCTCCCACGTCAGCCTTACCCACCAACGATACCGGCCATCGATGTCCGGTGAAGAGAGGGCCACAGAGTGGCTCTCTCTGCATTGGATGGCCAAGGGGTGTTATTGCAGGATGTGTGGATGGCCAAGGGGTGTTATTGCAGGACCCCTATGGACGTACAGGTTAAGTCCTTGGTCGTTAACTGACTTTTTTGTAGGACGTACCCTGTACGTCCTTGGTCATTAAGGGGTTAATCCTGGAGGCAAGAGGAAGACAGTGAAGGGATTGGCAGAGAGGTGCGGAAGATGAAGAGCGACGTACAAGGAAGATGAGCCTGTCAGAGCGCTGCGGAATCTGTTGGCGCTCTACAAATAACCGATAATTATAATAATAATTCATTATGGATTGTAAAGGAGCTAGGCGGCAGCTAGGGAGACCAGAGAGGATAGAGTTGCAGTAGTTGAGGCGGGAAAGGATGAGAGAGTGAATTAAAATCTTTGTTGTGTCATGTGTAAGGAAATGTCTAATTTTAGCGATGTTTTTAAGGTGGAAGCGGCAGGCTTTAGCCAATGACTAAATGAGAGGAGTGAAAGAAAGATCTGAGTCAAGTGTGACCCCAAGACATCGGGCATGTGAGGTTGAGGTAATGATGGAGTTGTCAACAGTTATAGAGACATAGGGGTGGAGATTTTGGAAGAAGGGGGGAACATAAGGAGCTCAGCTTTGGAGAGATTTAGCTTGAGTTAGTGAGAGGACATCCAAGAAGAGATATGAGAGAGACAGTTAGTGACACGGGTTAGCAAGGAAGGAGATAGTTCTGGTGCAGAGAGGTAGATTTGGGTATCGTCGGCATACAAATGATAATGAAACCCGTGGGACTTTATTAAGTAACCTAGTGAGGACGTGTAGATTGAGAAGAGAAGGGGACAGAGCCTTGCGGTACCCCAACAGAAAGAGGTAATGGGGCAGAGGATACCCCAGAGAAGGCTACACTAAAGGTATGGTTAGACAGATAGGAAGAGAACCAAGAGAGAGCTGTGTCACAGATGCCGAAGGATTGGAGGGTATGGAGCAAAATAGGGTGGTCGACAGTATCAAAGGCTGCAGACAGATCAAGGAGGATAAGTAGAGAGAAGTGGCCTTTTGATTTTGCTGTAAGTAGGCCGTTGGTAACCTTAACAATTGCTGTCTCTGTTGAGTGAAGGGGGCAAAATCCAGATTGCAATGGGTCAAGGAGGGAGTTTAATGTAAGGAAATGGGATAGACGTGCATATACTAGCTTTTCAAGAAGTTTTGAGGCAAGAGGTAATAGGGAAATAGGGTGGTAGTTGGATGGGGAGGTTAGCTTGAGAGAAGGTTTTTTGAGGATAGGTGTGACTAATGCATGCTTAAGAGATGTGGGAACTATACCAGTGCTGAGGGAGAGGTTGAATATGTGTGTGAGTATAGGGGTAAGGGTAGAAGAGAGGGAGGGGAGTAGTTGTGAAGGGATGGGGTCTAGGGGACAGGTAGTGAGGTGAGAGGATAGAATAAGGGCAGAAACTTCATCCTCTGTAACAGGGGCAAAAGAGCTAAATTAATGGCTATGTGGGTTTTTGATGATTGTGAGCTTTTGAGGGGTAGGGAGACCGGTAGTATGTTGAGGGCTGATTTCATTTCTGAAGGAGTCAATTTTGTTGTTGAAGTAGCTACAAAATCTTGGGCTGAGAGAATACTAAAGGAAATCTTTGTGCAATCTATTATTTTATTATATTAGAGTTCCCAAAAGGGGAACTAATGGAGCGTGCTAATATTAAAAAATTATATATGTATAAATATAATATAAAATATAAATAGGATGGGAATATGACTCAATGACCCAAAACAGATTCGGAGAGTTTTGGCAATGAAATGTTTTTTCAAAACGTGACTGAATAATAATCAGTTAGTGCAAACTTGAAAAGATCTGAGTAGAAAGCCGCTCCTCTTGATGAGGGGAACGATCTAGAAAATCAGAAGAGAGAGAGAGGGCGCTTCATAGTGTAAGCTATTCTTGAACAAGCACCAAATGGGAGATAAAACCATATGACAACGTCCGAAAAGATTTATGGTAAAAAGTGTTTTAATTTTGTCACTGCAACTCGTTTCTCGGCCCGAGGAAACGACCAGTTTGTACAGTCGAGAAACACGTTGCAGTGACAAAATTAAAGCACTTTTTACCATAAATCTTTTCGGAAGTTGTCATATGGTTTTATCTCCCATTTGGTGCTTACTAAGGTACATCACAGCACCAAGCTCATATCCACGAAGCAGATAACATTGGATTACGGCTGAGAGCGATACAGAAAAATCCAGGACGTAGCTGACTAACGAGTCGGATCAGTATGCTAACCACTGTTAAGTGTTATTCTGCCTGCTGGCACTGGTCAGAGTATGGTGCAACACCATCTGGTAAGCCTTTTCATTTATGCACAACTACGGTTTTGTTCAAGAATAGCTTACACTATGAGGCGCCCTCTCTCTTCTGATTTTGTACAATCTAGCCTATAACTGAGGAATTGTATATAATTTGTGGCTAAACTGGCATATACTGCAATATTAATAGCGCACCCTGTGCTATCAGTAGTACTCCACTTGAAATGTAGGCCTAAGTATAGTATTGTTATATTAAAAAACCTAGGTAGGCTCAAAAGCAACAATGTACTAATGAGAGCTAGCTGAACACATAAGGTGACCCAATGACAAGAGACACTTATGTACAGCTACCAATCACCAGCTAGCTTCCAGTACTACATTGCTGCTCCTAAGCCTAGCTAGCTATGCTTTTCAACAAATGATAGTAAGTGAAAAAAACAAATCTGATAAAAAAGTAAATTGGAAAGTTGTTTAAATTGCAAGCTCTTTCTGAATCATGGAAGTCTAATTTTGACTGTCCCTATAAATATTTTTTCTTTATATATTTCTGAGGTAAATGTAATAAGTATACGATTCAGTTGAATTGAGCATATAAAACTGAATTTAATAAACCAATAAACTGCCACAGAAAGTGTTAACTAATTTTTGTCTCTGAGGTAAATAAACTTATTCAGTTCAAATGAGAGAGAAATAAATTGAGTTGTATAAAACAAATGAGATAAAAGTATTAAGTTAGTGATTTAGTTTTACTCAGGAAATAAAATCTGACATTTATAAACTAATAGATCTCCACAGAAAGAAACCGTTAACTTTAAATTAATAAGGTCACACAATATGTGATATTTCTGAGGCAAATTAAATACACTGAGGCAGTTGGCTGTAGCAAAACATTATAGAAAGTGGCATTAATAATAAAGAAGTGTGTGTGCACAGAAGAGATAAATATTTAATTAATGTGAGATAAAAAAAAAAAATATCCATTGTTAAAGGGACATTAAACACTAAATAAAAGCTAGGTAGAATGACGCATTCAAAGAAAAGATTAGTCTGAGAATAACATATAGATGTATTTTTTTAAAGTTTTATTTGATGTAGGGACATAAAACATATCCTAAAATGGCTAATTAATTAAAATTAGTTTGTATAGAAAATTTGTTTAAAAATTGCTGGCAAGTGGCAAGTATTTTAAAATCATTTTCAAAAATAAGCAAAAATACTTAAATAGCCATGCTGCACACAACCCCTTATCAGTGTTTAGACACAGGCATTGTATTTCAGCTGAGTTCCACCGCTTCTAGGCATACTCCAGCAGATAACCCCTATGCCCTTTTGCATTCTACCAAAACAACAATGGATATAGACACAGCCATAGAAGGAAATGTGAGGGGGGAGTTAGAGCTTTACAATTCAGAAACTAAAAAGAAAGGGTTAATGGCGAGGCACTGCAGTATACATTTGCAGGTAAAGTAATTAAATGTGGAAAATGTATATAGAGGTGCTGGTCTTGGGTCCTTTCCGAAAATTTCAGAGTTCAGCCTCTTCATAAGGATCTAGATCCTGATTTTCCCATATTATGCTTTAGTATTCCGAGTAATTCGGAATCCGGCTCCCCAAATGTGGTTGGTAACTTAGAAATACTTCCAAAGTAATTAAAGTACATATTATTATATTTTGTCTCTATCCCAAGTTGTTTTATGTCCCTTTAAATATTGATAAAATAAGTGTAAAGTTTTAGTGTCTATAAAACAATGGGAGCCACCATGTTGTAACTTAGGTTACTTTCTCTGCTGTGGCCAATTTCAGACAGTTATAAATAAGTCACTAGAGTGTTCAGCCAATGGCTGTGTGGAATACAACAGTGTTCTGCACTTCCAATTCTAACAGGAACCGAAAAAGCTCACAATTTCAGAATAGAATTTCAGGAAAAGGGGACAAAATAAATAATGAATGTATATTTCAGAGTATTTTTTATATATAAGATTTATCATTTGAGATCACCATCTCAAAGGGTTTAATGTCCCTTTAAGAAGCAGAGGACTGTTATAATTGCACAATAAACATTATAATGGAGCTCTTGACATTGGTGGATTCATCTAGATAATTTGCATATTGGTTTCATCTAGAAAATATTGGATTCATCTGGATAATTTGCATATTGCGCTGCGGAATCTGTTGGCGCTCTACAAATAACCGATAATAATAATAATAATAATATTGGTTATAAACACATTATTATTGTCTGGTTATATATCTCTCCCTTCTGCAGGCCTACTACAATAGTCACCCCTATAGAAAGACCAGCAACAGGCCGTTAACCCATTAACGACTACAAAGTACCATGTACGTCATCGGTCATTAATGGTTTTCATGTTTATAATAGTGCTATTATACCCTCCCTTCTGGTCATCACTGGCAGAGAGACGTGCTATTAATAATGCAAACCCCATAGAAAGAAAGTATGTCGCTGTTCGTTAAAGGGACATGAAACCCAAACATTTTCTTTCATGATTCAGATAGAACATACAATTTTAATCAACTTTCCAATTTACTTCTATTATTTCATTTGCTTCATCATCTTTGTATCCTTTGTGGAAGAAGCAGCATTACTGGGAGCTAGAAGAAAGCCAATATCAAGAGGCATATATATGCAGCCACCAATCAGCAGCTCCTGAATCTACCTAGGTATCCATTTCAACAAAGGAGAACAAGACAAATTAGATAATAGAAATTGTTGTTCTTTCAGTGGACCTTGTAAAGAACCAGGAGGCTGTAAGGTGAATAATATAGTTTATTACAAGTGCACAGGGAGATACTATATCAAGGTTGTTACAGAATCTGAGGGAGGGTATTCCTCAGTCAGTTTATATAATACAATTTGCCTCATATACACTTATAAGTTACACACCAATAAGCATTAGTGGATGTCTATCACCTAAGGCCTGATCAGCATGTGATCAGTTTATGATGTACCTTCTTAGCATGAGCGGAACCTTACCATAGCAGATTTGTTTTTGTACAACTGATATGTTGTGACTAAGGCAAGGATGTCCATTTCCCCCATTTACACTGATAAGAGAAGAACTAACTGAAAGCTATGGTGCTTTGATACAGATTTAATAAACACAAAGTTAACTCATTCATCACCATTCACACACACACAAGACACTTTGATTAGTAATGTTCATGAGATGTAACTCCTATAACAGTGTCTTTGCATGGTAATATCCATCAGTCCCCCCTTTTTGACCTATGAAAATACTTTTGAATATGGACAACAAAACAACAGAGTATCTTTATTAAACAGCAGTATCCTTCCTGAGTGCAGGGTCAGGTGATTAGTGATGTCACAGGTAGTCAGCTCACAACAGAGTTCTTGCAATTAATACAGGAACCTCTCGGCGGCTGGTGCACACTCTCCAGAGTGTACCTTAGGCTTAGGTGTAGAGCTGCTGTGTAACTAAAAACAAAGGCAGTCTGTGATATACATGTGTGTGTCCCTCTCAGGCTGATAACAGGATTCCTCAGCACCAGATAGGGAGACATAGGTGGTGTTACGGTTGCCTCCAGGCTGGCTGGAAGTTGGACCGTAGAAAAGGATGCTCCTAGCGCTCACCAAAGGAGCAGCAGCACCGTGGACACTATAACTACTGCATAGCCACCATCAGTAATGCAGACTATATGAACCACCGCTGCTGGGCTGGTATCTCGCCGTCTGCTCTGCGCCCTGGACCTACGACCAGGCTCCAGTAGGCGATCCTCTTCCTTCTGTAGCAATCCCTGTAGCTAAGGGAGTATGAAAAACATAGCAATCCCTGTAGTGATTATAAGCTGTCCCCTACAAACATGAGTCAAAGCTGCAAGTTAGAGGGTCAAAAATAGGTCTCATGTGCTGGAGCACACAGCCCGCTTTTTATTGCGGTTACATGCAAAACAGGACACTCTCAGGGGGAGGCATAAAATCCCCCATCACACATTTGATATTAGATAGAGACACTCCCTTTGACAGGCCACAACATTACTTCAGCAGATAACATTTTACACACAATAAAACAATGCAGTCCACCTTATCACTACTAGAAGTCTGATTAGACAATGGGAAAGTTTATCACTAAACTTAATTAGAGCCGATCCCAGCAAACTTGTATTTAGAATGCTTCTTGAAGCTGAACAAAGTTATCTCTGTAGTTCTGACCGAAGGGTCTGTCACATAGCACTTAATGGCACACAATGAAACTGAACCAAGTGGGAGAAAGCCAGGGACAAGTCATTTCACAGGTCTGAGGACATAGTCTTAAAGGGGCATTGTTCACCAAAGTCACAATATGTCCCCAGACGGTTCTTAAAGGGCCACACACACCCAACAAAAGTCAATATGTCCTCAGGGGCACAATCTTCCAGGGGCCATAGTCATGTGGAAGGAGGCTGGCAAATAGGCTTCTCCAAAATCCAGGGAAGCAGGGCAATTTTCCATTTAAAGGGCCAGTTACAACAGCAGTTTGTAGCAGGTGGCACAAGACTATATATTTGTAGCCGCAGGAGCTTAACTCAAGCAAGCAAAGTGGGCAATTGTAGCTGGGGGTGAGTCACTAGGTGAGTAAAAAGCTGAGGCAGTAACAACAATCCAACAAGTTCACCTTTATTCCTCATCACCATAATCAATAGCTCCCAAATGAAGATGCTCCTTGAAGATAACGCGATCCGTTGCACTTGAGTAGGTAAGCTCCTAGAAACCATCCGTACCTTTGTCACACATTGTCCTCACCAGGCCTCTGCGGGATGACTTAGTCAGGGTGATATAATTAGCAAGCTCAGGATTTGCATCGGAATAAGTCATGGAATAAATCTGTGCAGTTTCCTGTTGCAACAGAAGATGGATGCTGTAGATACTTGCAAATTGTTTAAAGATACACTTACACAGACAGACAACCAAAAAGAATTACAGGTAGCCCTCAGTTTACGCTGGGGTTAGGTTCCAGAAGGAATGGTTGTAAATCGAAACCGTTGTAAATTGAAACCCAGATTATAATGTAAGTCAATGGGAAGTGAAGGAGTTAGGTTCCAGGCACCTCTCAAAATTGTCATAAGTAACACCTAATACATTATTTTTAAAGCTTTGAAAGGAAGACTTTAAATGCTAAACAGCATTATAAACCTAATAAAATAATCACACAACACAGAATATATAATTAAACTAAGTTAAACAAACAAAAACATTTGCTAAACAGCATTATAAACCTAATAAAATAATCACACAACACAGACTTCACTTGCATTTTTCTGCAAACAGTTCTTTCTATGCATTTCAATCTGGACTGATTTATAGACAGGAAGATCTTGTTCCTTTGAAATCTGCTCGATAGCTCAGGTCTGGTTAAACTGCTTAATTTCAGCTTGCTTGGCTTTGCTGCAACACAAGCGGACAGCTGCACCTACTGGCTATTTTAATCAATGCACTGCTTCTCAATGCTTTTCAATAGCAGTCACATGACTGGAAAAAAAGGTTGTTATGCTGAAACGGTGTAAATTGAACCGTTGTAAAACGAGGGCCACCTGTACACTGTTTCAAGTCATTTTATTACAATAGTTTGTCAATTGAAAAAAATTTTTATTCTATCTCAGGCATTTAAATCATGACAATATTTACATAAAATCTAAAAGAATTCAAGTTATCAGTTAATAACAGGAAACTCTGAAATATCCTCACAATTAAACATTAACAATATTAAAAATTAAACTTTTACCAACTTTGCAACAGAGTTATGCAAATATAAAGCAAATACACTAAATTATACATTTTGCAAAATGTAAATTCAATAATGTGCAACTTATGACCTTTCCTTTTCTCTATCATCTATCTGTAAAACACCTTGCACATTCCCTTATAACAAAATACTTGTTACTTTCATGTATCCTTTCACCAGAATGTGATATTAAAGTGAATGTAAATTTTGATGGTAAAGTGCCCGGTTTCTAAAAATTTGATTAAAAACAGGGACACTTTAATTCATCAAAATTTACATTTCACTCGTGTTGTGAAAATACCTTTTAATCCTGACAGCTGCTCCAGCTTCCTCCGCCCGTCGCAAAGCTTCTTCCTGGGTCTAAAATGAGGAATCCGGCTTCCTCCAATCACTGCTTCGAATTAGACACTGATTCCCCTGGGGGGGGGGAAGCTGTGATTGGAGGATGACCATTCCATCATTTCTGACATCAGAAATGGCTTTGCGATGACCGGGGGAAGCTGGAGAGGCTGTCAGGTTTAAAAGGTAAGTTTTTTTTCACAACAGGAGTGAAATGTAAATTTTGATGAATTAAAGTGCCCCAGTTTTTAATCAAATTTTTAAAAACCGGGCACTTTAGCATCAAAATTTACATTCACTTTAACTACAAAACCTAAAATCAAAAGGAAAATATGTGGGTGATAGAGTGGCGCACAAGGCTAAGTTCACAGATATAATAAAAGGTGAATACCAATATTCTTAGAAGAATATATATATACGTATAAAAATGCTAATAAGCACTAGTTAGACGTTGGATCAAAAGGGTAAATTTAATAACCAAATCAGATAATAAATAAAACAAATAGACACATGCTAATTCATAAAATAAAAATAAGATGAATTAATTACGACAGTTTAAAAATCAATACAGCTGATTTAAATTAGTAGGTTCTAATATGATGTGGCCACATCGTCTAAAATCAACTAATTAGATACTAAAACCAAGAAGTAAATCCTGAATAAGAAATGCAGATAATGATAAAATGTGTGTTCTATAAGAGGCTAATACTACAATATATATTAGCTAAATACAAAAGGAAATTTCTCACAGATGTCATATGTATACATATGCTAGCAATGCTGCTGATATTACAGCATAAAAAATGGCAATCCAATCCAAAACCTAAAATCACTCTTCCCAACATATCCAAAACTTTCCTTAGCGAGTTCACTTTCAAAAATACTTTACTTACTAAATTAAAGGGACATCAAACCCAAAAAAATATTTCATGATTCAGATACAGAATACAATTTTAAACAACTTTCCAATTTACTTCTATTATTTAATTTGCTTCCATCTCTTGTTATCCTTTGCTGAAATATTTATCTAGGAATGCTCTGGAGGTGCAAAGAAACTAGGTTCTAGCTGCTGATTGGTTGCTGCATATATATACTAATTGTTATTGTCTCACCCATGTATTCAGTTAGAAACAAGTAGTGCATTGCTGCTCATTCAACAAAGCATACCAAGAGAACGAAGAAAAATTGATAATAGGAGTAAATTAGAAAGTTGCTTAAAATTGCCTGCTCTTTCTGAGTCATGAAAGAAAAAATGTGGGTTTCATATCCCTTTAACTTAATTTTTTTTATTTCTATACAGTTAAAATACATTAAATCCTTTATCAATCTTTACACACAGGAAAAACATATCTCTTTAAGAAAACTGTACAGCTAAAAGTGTCAGTCTGCGCTGTTATCAGAAAACTGATCAATGTTCCACCACAAAAAAAGAATACATTCATAACTGAAAATAAAGTTACAGTCATTACAAAGCATTAATGATTAATTTATCTAACTTAATACATACTCATATTTTCTAGCAGAACACACAACTAACCATGAACAATATTTAGCCAAATTTAAGTATTAAAGGGACAGTACTATAACATTGTTTTTCCCTTAATGGCTTATTTGTGTATATAAATTAACTGATTTTGTGTTTTGAAGCCACAACCTAATAAAATGGGTTGAGCTTGTAGATATAATCAGATCTCATTACTTTATCACATTGTGTACATATACATGTGTCTTTATCTTATATCTGTAGGTATAATCAGATCTCATTACTTTATCACATTGTGTACATATACATGTGTCTTTATCTTATATCTGTAGGTATAATCAGATCTCATTACTTTATCACACAGTGTACATATACCTGCTTCTTTATCTTATATATGTAGGTATAATCAGATCTCAGTACTTTATCACATTGTGTACATATACATGTGTCTGTATCTTATATCTCTAGGTATAATCAGATCTCATTACTTTATCACATTGTGTACATATACATGTGTCTTTATCTTATATCTGTAGGTATAATCAGATCTCATTACTTTAACAAATTATGTACATATACATGCTTCTTTATCTTATATATGTAGGTATAATCAGATCTCATTACTTTATCACATTGTGTACGTATACATGCTTCTTTATCTTTTATATGTAGGTATAATCAGATCTCATTACTTTATCACATTGTGTACATATACATGTCTTTATCTTATATCTGTAGATATAATCAGCTCTCATTACATGTGTCTTTATCTTATATCTGTAGGTATAATCAGATCTTGTTACTTTATCACATTGTGTACATATACATGTGTCTTTATCTTATATCTGTAGGTATAATCAGATCTCATTACTTTATCACATTGTGTACATATACATGCTTCTTTATCTTATATCTGTAGGTATAATCAGATCTCATTACTTTATCACATTGTGTACATGAACCTGCTTCTTTATCTTATATCTGTAGATATAATCAGATCTCATTAATTTATCACATTGTGTACATATACATGTGTCTGTATCTTATATCTGTAGGTATAATCAGATCTCATTACTTTATCACATTATGTACATATACATGTGTCTGTATCTTATATCAGTAGGTATAATCAGATCGAATTACTTTATCACATTGTGCACATATACATGTGTCTGTATCTTATATCTGTAGGTATAATCAGATCTCATTACCATATCACATTGTGTACATATACATGTATCTTTATCTTATATCTGTAGGTATAATCAGATCTCATTACTTTATCACATTATGTACATATACACGTGTCTTTATCTTATATCTGTAGGTATAATCAGATCTCATTACTTTATCACATTGTGTAAAAATACATGTGTCTTTATCTTATATCTGTAGGTATAATCAGATCTCATTACTTTATCACACTGTGTACATATACATGTGTCTTTATCTTATATCTGTAGGTATAATCAGATCTCATTACTTTATCACATTGTGTACATATACCTGCTTCTTTATCTTATATCTGTAGATATAATCAGATCTCATTACTTTATCACATTGTGTACATATACCTGCTTCTTTATCTTATATCTGTAGGTATAATCAGATATCATTACTTTATCACATTGTGTACATATAAATGTGTCTTTATTTTATATCTGTAGGTATAATCAGATCTCATTACTTTAACAAATTATGTACATATACATGCTTCTTTATCTTATATATGTAGGTATAATCAGATCTCATTACTTTATCACATTGTGTACGTATACATGCTTCTTTATCTTTTATATGTAGGTATAATCAGATCTCATTACTTTATCACATTGTGTACATATACATGTCTTTATCTTATATCTGTAGATATAATCAGCTCTCATTACATGTGTCTTTATCTTATATCTGTAGGTATAATCAGATCTCGTTACTTTATCACATTGTGTACATATACATGTGTCTTTATCTTATATCTGTAGGTATAATCAGATCTCATTACTTTATCACATTGTGTACATATACATGCTTCTTTATCTTATATCTGTAGGTATAATCAGATCTCATTACTTTATCACATTGTGTACATGAACCTGCTTCTTTATCTTATATCTGTAGATATAATCAGATCTCATTAATTTATCACATTGTGTACATATACATGTGTCTGTATCTTATATCTATAGGTATAATCAGATCTCATTACTTTATCACATTATGTACATATACATGTGTCTGTATCTTATATCAGTAGGTATAATCAGATCGAATTACTTTATCACATTGTGCACATATACATGTGTCTGTATCTTATATCTGTAGGTATAATCAGATCACATTACCATATCACATTGTGTACATATACATGTATCTTTATCTTATATCTGTAGGTATAATCAGATCTCATTACTTTATCACACTGATTACATATACATGCTTCTTTATCTTATATCTGTAGGTATAATCAGATCTCATTACTTTATCACATTATGTACATATACACGTGTCTTTATCTTATATCTGTAGGTATAATCAGATCTCATTACTTTATCACATTGTGTAAAAATACATGTGTCTTTATCTTATATCTGTAGGTATAATCAGATCTCATTACTTTATCACACTGTGTACATATACATGTGTCTTTATCTTATATCTGTAGGTATAATCAGATCTCATTACTTTATCACATTGTGTACATATACCTGCTTCTTTATCTTATATCTGTAGATATAATCAGATCTCATTACTTTATCACATTTTGTATATATACCTGCTTCTTTATCTTATATCTGTAGGTATAATCAGATCTCATTACTTTATCACACTGTGTACATATACATGTGTATGTATCTTATATATGTATCAGATCTCATTACTTTATCACACTGTGTAAATATACATGTGTCTTTATCTTATATCTGTAGGTATAATCAGATCTCATTACTTTATCACACTGTGTACATATACATGTGTATGTATCTTATATATGTATCAGATCTCATTACTTTATCACACTGTGTACATATACATGTGTCTTTATCTTATATCTGTAGGTATAATCAGATCTCATTACTTTATTACATTGTGTACATATACCTGCTTCCTTATCTTATATCTGTAGGTATAATCAGATATCATTACTTTATCCCATTGTGTACATATACATGTGTCTGTATCTTATATATGTAGGTATAATCAGATCTCATTACTTTATCATAGTGTGTACATATACATGTGTCTTTATCTTATATCTGTAGGTATAATCAGATCTCAGTACTTTATCACATTGTGTACATATACTTATGTCTTTATCTTATCTATGTAGGTATAATCAGATCTCAGTACTTTATCACATTGTGTACATATACATGTGTCTTTATCTTATATCTGTAGGTATAATCAGATCTCATTACTTTATCACATTGTGTACATAAACATGCTTCTTTATCTTATAGCTGTAGGTATAATCAGATCTCATTACTTTATCACATTGTGTACATATACATGCTTATTTATCATATATCTGTAGATATAATCAGATCTCATTACTTTATCACATTATGTACATATACCTTCTTCTTTATCTTATATCTGTAGGTATAATCAGATCTCATTACTTTATCACATTGTGTACATATACTTGCTTCTTTATCTTATATCTGTAGGTATAATCAGATCTCATTACTTTATCACATTGTGTACATATACATGTGTCTTTATCTTATATCTGTAGGTATAATCAGATCTCATTACTGTATCACATTGTGTACATATACATGCTTATTTATCATATATCTGTAGATATAATCAGATCTCATTACTGTATCACATTGTGTACATATACATGTGTCTTTATCTTATAGCTGTAGATATAATCAGATATCATTACATTATCACATTGTGCACATATACATGTGTCTGTATCTTATATCTGTAGGTATAATCAGATCTCATTACTTTATCACATTGTGTACATATACATGTGTCTGTATCTTATATCTGTAGGTATGATCAGATCTCATTACTTTATCACATTGTGTACATATACATGTGTCTATATCTTATATCTGTAGGTATAATCAGATCTCATTACTTTATCACATTGTGTACATATACATGTGTCTTTATCTTATATCTGTAGGTATAATCAGATCTTATTACTGTATCACATTGTGTACATATACATGTGTCTTTATCTTATATCTGTAGGTATAATCAGATCTCATTACTTTATCACATTGTGTACATATACATGTGTCTTTATCTTATATCTGTAGGTATAATCAGATTTTATTACTTTATCACATTGTGTACATATACCTGCTTCTTTATCTTATATCTGTAGGTATAATAAGATCTCATTACTTTATCACATTGGGGCATATGTATCAAGCTCTGTATAGAGCTTGATGCCCCGTGCTTCTGGCGAGCCTGCAGGCTCGCCAGAAACAGCAGTTATGAAGCAGCGGTCACAAAGACCGCTGCTCCATAACCTGTCCGCCTGCTCTGTGCAGGCGGACAGACATCGCCGGAAATCAACCCGATCGAGTACGATCAGGTTTATTGACACCCCCTGAGTCTGCAGAGGGCGGCGTTGCACCAGCAGCTCTTGTGAGCTGCTGGTGCAATGCTGAATATGGCAAGCGTATTGCTCGCCGTATTCAGCGAGGTCTGGCGGACCTGATCCGCAGTGTTGGATCAGGTCCGCCAGACCTTCATACATATGCCCCATTGTGTACATATACATGTCTCTTTATCATATATCTGTAGGAATAATCAGATCTCATTACTTTATCACATTGTGTACATGTGTCTTTATCTTATATCTGTAGGTATAATCAGATCTCATTACTTTATCACATTTTGTACATATACATGTGTCTTTATCTTATATCTGTAGGTATAATCAGATCTCATTACTTTATCACATTGTGTACATATACATGTGTCTTTATCTTATATCTGTAGGTATAATCAGATCTCATTACTTTATCACATTGCGTACATATACATGTCTCTTTATCATATATCTGTAGGAATAATCAGATCTCATTACATTATCACATTGTGTACATATACATGCTTCTTTATCTTTTTTCTGTAGGTATAATCAGATCTCATTACATTATCACATTGTGTACATAAACATGCTTCTTTATCTTATGTCTGTAGGTATAATCAGATCTCATTACATTATCACATTGTGTACATAAACATGCTTCTTTATCTTATATCTGTGGGTATAATCAGATCTCATTACTTTATCACACTGTGTACATATACATGTGTCTTTATCTTATATCTGTAGGTATAGTCAGATCTCATTACTGTATCACATTGTGTACATATACATGTGTCTTTATCTTATATCTGTAGGTATAATCAGATCGCATTACATTATTACATTGTGTACATATACATGTGTCTTTATCTTATATCTGTAGGTATAATCAGATCGCATTACATTATCACATTGTGTACATATACATGCTTCTTTATCTTATATCTGTCCATAAACCAATCACCAATACTGGGAGAGAACAATGATAAATTAAAATTGTATTACCTTATCTCTTCTGTAACCCACTGGAAGTGTAATTTCTTCTACTGGCTGTGTTAACACAGCTTGGCCTTGAGGCCAAAAACTTTCAGGATGGGTGGGGATACCACAGGCTAAATAAACTATTTCAAATGCCAATATAAGCGTAATGGAATTACTTGTAAACAATTGAATACAGTCCAGCAGGTAAAGTGGATCATTGGGATCAAATTAAAGGGGAGAAAATGTTTGAGTAAACTGTCCCTTTAAGCACAAAACTTTACCTATTTACTGATAAAAGCATACACTATGTAACTGCACAGCAGTAAAACAAAAGAAAACTTCCACATAACATAGTTTTATCTCTAAATCAAATTCTGTCAAAATTAATCTCTAAAGAAAATGTTTATGAAGTCTTACAATAATTTAGCAGATATGCACACACATACATATGCCCTACAACAGTATGCACTATCATCCCTACAACAAGAAATGAAACATTTACCCAAGAGAGCCATTTTAATTAATCAAGTCTATAGTGGGAAGCAGTCGGGAGGTAACAAAAATTATACACAGTCACAAAATTAAAATGAAGATCTCTGTCAGGGGATACAGGTACAGTATAGAATGATTATGTCAATGAGTAGATTTTCTATCAGTTAAGGGTTGAAGGTACCTTATTTTCCCCCCAATCATTTGTTATCTTATTCCATTTATGACAATATTAATTTACCCATGGGTCTATAGTACATTACATTTGATATATAGTTGTTCCCTTAGGGGCACCACATACATTATAGTCCACTGGGCTGTTCCCATACTTGTCTCCTAGCTAGCCGAAACCCTTATCACTAAGACTATGTCACTGAGACTGTCTTCTTTGTTAACCGAACCTCTTGACTTGCTGAAACACTTATCACCTAGCAAGCCAAACTCCTTAACCTGCCGGAACACTTATCACCTAACAAGTTGAATGCCTTAACTTGCCAAAACACTTATCACCTGGCAGGCCGAACTCCTTAATCTCCCAAAACACTTATCACCTGGCAGGCCGAAACTCTTATCACTAAGACTATGTGTCAAACAGACCCCTCTAGTTACCTCACGTATACACTAATTAATCAACTCAATATCCCCTTAGGTGGTTGGTCAGGTTGCTATTTCAGTACAGGTTTATTCTCAAGTATCCCTTGCTTTACAATAGGAGCTGGTCACTGCCTTTAGATTAGAAAAACCTGTGGGTGTGGCTGATACAGGAGACCTTTACCTACTCTCCCTTTGCCTGTGGACCAATCACCTCCTGGCATATGAGTTTTGTTTTATACAAGCAATTGCATAGGTGTTACAGCATGCATTAAATCATATAACTATATTATTCAGACTTACTTAAGGAATCCGTCACTCAGGGCTATGAGATTGAGACTCCCTCCTCCAACAACTACTCAAGCAATTAGGCATTTAAAAAGGTGCCTTACCTTTTAGATAAGGACCGGTCCTGTTTGAGTAGGAGTTGGATCTGGTCATCTCTCTCCAGCTGTTCCTGAGATGTTGGATTCCCGGCCAATGCACAAAATGGCTGTTGGTCTTTCATGTAACCTTGTAAAGAACCAGGAGGCTGTAAGGTGAATACTATAGTTTATTACAAGTGCACAGGGAGATACTATAACAGGGTTGTTACAGAATCTGAGGGAGGCGCACTATATAAAATACAATTTGCGTCATATAAATAATTCACAAACCAATAAGAATTAGTGGATATGTATCACCTAAGGCCTGATCAGCGCGTGATAAATTTATGATGTACATTCTTAGAATGACCGGAACCTTACCATAGCATATTTGTCTTTTGTACAACTGATATGTTGTAGCTAACTAAGGCAAGGATGTCCGTTTCCCCCATTTACACTGATAAGAGAAATACTATCTGAATTTTACTTAAATAACCATCCTAAATCTAAGGGGCCCTGCTAGACATTTAATGCACACAAAGTTAACTAATTTATCACCATTCACACACACAAGACAAGACACTTTGGTTTGTAATGATCATGAGATGCAACTCCAGTAAAAGTGTATTTGCATAGTAATATCCATCAAAGTAAATTGGAAAGTTGTTTAAAATCACAAGATCTATCGGAACCATGAAATACAATTTTAGTTTTATATCCCTTTAAACCAATAGCAAGAGACATATATGTACAACCACCATTCAGCAACTAACTCCCAGCTCCTGAACCTACCTAGATATGCTTTTGAACAAAGTATACCAAAAGAACTAAGCTAATTAGATACAAGAAATAAATTGGACAATTATTTAAAATGGTATGCTCATTCTAAATCATGTCCTTTTCAAAACAAAAAAAAAGATATGGTACAAACAAGTTCCACATGATGAGGAGGTGAGGAATATGGCACTGACTGCATTTAATCTAACCTTGAGTGTCTCCCCTTTTGCTTTAAATTAAAAATAAGTGGTCCATGGCTTTTTATAGATTTTATAGTTTTAGTAATTGGGAGTTAGTGAGTATCATAACTTATCCTTTGTCATGGAAGGCTCCCTGAATATTGTGTATGTATTTATATAGGTTTGCCATATTGCCACTTTAAGGGAGGATAGTTATGTAAAATACATATGCCAGGGGCTGTTTAAAGAAATGTTTGAATAGTGTTCCATTATAGACACCCTGACATATGTATATTTCATGTGTCCACCCATTAAAGCACCAATATGGCAAACCTGTATGTATATATATCGGTAGACATACAGACAGACAGGGGAAGAGGAGCCACTACACTACAGAAACATTTGTTTTTTTAAATAAATACATAAACAAATTTATATAAACTGGGTACTGGCAGAGAGCTGCCAGTACCTAAGATGGTGGACACTTGTTATAGTGGGGAGGGTTAGAGAGCTGTTTCGGAGGGATCAGGGAGGTTGAAAGGTAAGGAAAGTAAATATCCTACATTGCAGATTTTTTTTAAAAAAAGCACTAAAATTTCACATTGGCAGACTGTCTGGCAGTACCTAAGGTGGGTTTGACAGGGGGGGGGGGGTGAGGGAGGGTTAGAGAACTGTTTAGGAGAGATCAGATAGGAATCAGGGGTTGGAAGTTGTCAGGAGGGGGTAATCTCTACACTAATTAACTTTACAAGCTACCTGATATACCCCTTCATTGCAATTTGAGAAGTGTGGTGCACAACTGCAATAAGCGGCCTTCTATTTACCAAAAAAGCAATGGCAAAGTCAAAGTTTTTACAACCATTTATGTCATGATTGCACAAGTTATATGTAAATGATTTCAGTGAGAAACCCAAAGTTTGTGAAAAGTTAACCATTTTTTTTAATATGATCACATTTGGCAGCAAAATGGTGGCATGAAATATACCAAAAAGGGCCTAGATCAATACATTGGGTTGTCTACTAATATAAATATTAGATAAATAAGAAAAAAAACCAAGGCTCTATTTTTGTTTAAATGGAGTGATGGTGAAAATGCTAAAAAATATTTGGTCTTTTGCGCCAGTTTTTGTCTGAAATGCTTGGTTCTTAAGGGGTTAAACTTTCTTGTCTCACTGCTGCATCTACAATCCATGCCTCCCAAACCTTATGTCACCCCACTGGAGCCTGTAGACTGTAAGCTCTTCATTGCAGGGCCCTCCTGTATTAGCTTGTTTAGTTTAGTCTATGTTATGTATCTGTATTTACACCACAAATCAATATCATTGTTTACTACAGCACTACAGAATATGGCGGTGCTATACAAAATAAACAATATTATTACGCAAGCTAATGCAGATTATGCATCGACCACAAACAGCTGGGATTAGAGTCTTAAAGAGCAGTCAGGACGTGATTTGTAAAAACAAATAATCATGAGCTTCCCCCTGCCCCCCTCCCTTGCAATAAAAGCTGCAGCAAGTGTACACATTACAATGGGTTTGTTCTGCTTGCAGCTGGAAGCTGTATCTGCAGATCACACACCACATGTATGTGCGGTCTGCCATCCCCTAGTAGAGAAGGAGGGATCACTACTGAATAGCTGGTCGTGATGTCATTGGCAATCTAATACGTTTGGGAGGCCCATTCAGTATTTGTCGTTTTCTTGTATGTTATGATGTCTGCGCTGCTGCTGATCCCCCTGCTGCCTATTACGCTTGTCTGTGAGTATAGATGGGACCACAGCATTCTATATGAGGGATCAAGATGCCAAACTGCTGATGTATTTAACAGGAGAAGGGAGGCTTAAAATAACTGTCTGTATTATCTTATTATAGCTATAGTATATGCACTACTGCAAAATAATAACCAGAAGTATGTCTGTATAGCCATACCTCATAGACGTCTGTCCTAAACCTTGTGTTATTGCTGTGCCGTTACTTGTCTCTGAGTATAAGTATCATTGATGCAATCATATGTTTACTGGTGCATAATATTTTATAGAGCTGAATATAAAAAGATTTACCTTATAAAAAAATCACTGCAGATATTTGGGTTTATTCTGCTGTTTTTATAGCAATGCACAGAGTGGTGTCAAATTATGGTAAAATATGTCTCCATTACTATTTCTTTACTGTCAGCAGCAGGGTAGGTGACTATGCCCGCTGTTGTCTGCACAATCTTATCTGTGGGTGAGGATTAGCAGATGCCTTCACTTCAGTGCCTGCCAGTAGCTGTGCGTATGAATATAATAAAGCAAGTAGAAAATACAATGTGTATTCACTATGATACTAAAGCAGAATTGGTTTGTCTGCATTTTTATTCCTGGATAATAAAACCTTCTGGCTTTTACAGACAGATGCATTTAGAATAGGAGTGATAGATTATGCTGATGGGAAATATATTTTCTTAAAATGCCTTAAGTGCTTTTAAACATATCCTTGTGGATCAAATTGCAATAAAGCTGATCAAGTTAATAATATTGTGTCTGTATTCTTAAAGGGACCTTATTGCATTTAAAGAGGGTATTGTTTGTGATATGGATGTTTCTATCATGAATAAAATCATGATTTGTTTTTATGCTGGTGGAGGTGTGACAACATAGAACTGTTAGCCAGTGAGTAATCAGTCCCTAGGGATCTGTAGTTGGCAACGTGCATTTCTTGTTTATCTCAGTAGCAATTTAATTTGCAATCATTTCAAGCCACTGTGGTAGAGCTGCAGGAGTTTGGTGGGTTATATTTGTTTTTTCTGTGAGGTACCTACACAAATTATACAATGATTTTTTTTTCACCACACCAAACCTTTTAAGAGAATAAGTTTATTTAGTACAAATGCCATAATATTGGAGAATGTTACTATATGAAATGCAAAAGGTTACATTTGTCTATACTTTTATTTATCTTATAGTAAGTATCTTATATAGAATTGTATGATCATCTGTTTCTATACTTGACAAGATCCCCCTTTTTTTATTCCTTTAATTATTTATTACTTCAGAGAAACAAGGATCTTTAAACTATAACATCAACAAAATGAGGCTAGTGATTACTACTAGCTGATCATTATTACAGGCAGTCCCGGATTAGACATCCGACTTAAGTACAACTCGTACTTACAAACGCAGAAAATAGAGCTTTATCGCCAATCCTTCTTTCCAGGATAATTCAAAATACTCAAAATCAAATTGTCACAAGGACAGAAAGTGATGTGAAATTTCCTGAACAGGGGCACAGATAGCAAAACAAACTTTTCCCTATTCTATCCAAAACTAAAAAAATGTTTGGCTAGAGTTTCACCTAAAAAAGAGTGCCTGTTCCAACTGACATACAAATTCAGGTTAAAAACAAACCTACAGAACCTATTTTGTTCATAACCTGGGGTCTGTCTGTACTTTGATGAGCACTGCATATCTATTAGGACATGTAATCCCTTATTTAAATTGTGGGAACTCACTCTGAGGTCTTATGATATATTTTCATGGTGAGGACATAATGAAACCTTGTTAAAGATTACCAGAACAAATATATAAGCTTTGCTGTGAGGTGTTTACTATTCTTATTACAAGGGCCATTTTGTAAAAGAGTTTGTGAGCTGCTTTCAAATAAGGAGCCTCTAGTTTGTTTATGTATTGTGGGGATCAGCATAGATGATACCCCCCCCCCCATATGCCTATTTGTCTTTCAGGCAATTATTGTTGCCACCTGGGCGTGTGACCAATCCTTTGAGACATACAATACCTAGTCGTAATGTATTTTTTAGGGTACTAGGGTTCCTTTTAAAGCCCAGATCAACATAAAAGGTTACCCAGTAGACAGATGATTGCAATTTATATGGCAATTGCCTGATAATTGTCTGATACCTATGGGGTATGAGACTTTTTTATATGAGGTGCATAGTGTGTATGTGTGTTGTATGTTATTTTTAGCTGCACCTTTGTAAATCGAGACACTGCCCCCAGACACAAAATACATTAGGAAAGTGATTACCATTACCCTCGTTAAAAACAAATGGGTATGTATTTAGGGCAGGTGCACCATTACCACAGTGACCACCTGAAAATGAAAAGGGGTGTGATCCCTCATTTAAAATAGGAGTATTTAATTCTTCTATCATACCACTGTAATAAAATAAAAATGAACAATGGATGCTCTATAATAGTACACACCCACCATTACAAATTGTTTGTTTTTGTAGTGGAATAGGTGATCACCATTTTTTTAAACGGACAGTAAATACCATAAAGATGTACTGTATAATATTGAGTATGGTTAGAATTCTAATATAACTAACCTAAACAGATTTGCTACTAGTAATAATGAAGAACTTGCGTTACATCTTTAATGCACATAACAAATCAAACACTCTCTAGATAAAGAACATTTATGTAATTAAAGTGATAATAAACTTCCTCTCCCCTTTGTTTAAACAGATCTAGAATGTTAGTGATATTTTAGATGGAGCTTAATTCATCAGTTGTAATGAAGATCAAATACCCCGCGCTCTGGTGACCTACTTCAAAATTAATATTTTTGGTGAGCTAATGGTTTGAAATATTCTCCAATCTGCGCTCTAGCTACAACAAAAGTACCTTAAGGCTAGAATGCTGATTGGAGAATATTTCAAACCATTAGCTCACCAAAAAAAAAATACTTTTAAAGTGGGCGGCCGGAGTGTGGAGTATTTAAATTTCATATCTACATTAAACATTAACGGCTAGATTTAGAGTTTTGTTGGTAAGGACCCGCGTAGCTAACGCTGGCTTTTTTCTGGCCACACCATAAAAATAACTCTGGCATTGAGAGTCCACATAAAGGCTGCGTTAAGCTCCAAAAAAGGAGCGTAGAGCATATTTAACACAGCTTCAACTCTCGATACCAGAGTTGCTTACGGACGCGGCCAGCCTCAAAAACGTGCTCGTGCACGATTCCCCCATAGGAAACAATGGGGCTGTTTGAGCTGAAAAAAAACCTAACACCTGCAAAAAAGCCGCGTTCAGCTCCTAACGCAGCCCCATTGTTTGCTATGGGGAAACACTTCCTACGTCTGCACCTAACACCCTAACATGTACCCCGAGTCTAAACACCCCTAGCCTTACACTTATTAACCTCTAATCTGCCGCCCCCGCTATCGCTGACCCCTGCATATTATTTTTAACCCCTAATCTGCCGCTCCGTAAACCGCCGCTACTTACATTATCCTTATGTACCCCTAATCTGCTGCCCCTAACACCGCCGACCCCTATATTATATTTATTAACCCCTAATCTGCCCCCCACAACGTCGCCTCCACCTGCCTACACTTATTAACCCCTAATCTGCTGAGCGGACCGCACCGCTATCATAATAAAGTTATTAACCCCTAATCTGCCTCACTAACCCTATAATAAATAGTATTAACCCCTAATCTGCCCTCCCTAACATCGCCGACACCTAACTTCAATTATTAACCCCTAATCTGCCGACCGGAGCTCACCGCTATTCTAATAAATGTATTAACCCCTAAAGCTAAGTCTAACCCTAACACTAACACCCCCCTAACTTAAATATAATTTAAATCTAATGAAATTAATTAACTCTTATTAAATAAATTATTCCTATTTAAAGCTAAATACTTACCTGTAAAATAAATCCTAATATAGCTACAATATAAATTATATTTATATTATAGCTATTTTAGGATTAATATTTATTTTACAGGTAACTTTGTATTTATTTTAACCAGGTACAATAGCTATTAAATAGTTAAGAACTATTTAATAGCTAAAATAGTTAAAATAATTACAAAATTACCTGTAAAATAAATCCCAACCTAAGTTACAATTAAACCTAACACTATACTATCATTAAATTAATTAAATAAAATACCTACAATTACCTACAATTAAACCTAACACTACACTATCAATACATTAATTAAATACAATATCTACAAATAACTACAATGAAATAAACTAACTAAAGTACAAAAAATAAAAAAGAACTAAGTTACAAAAAATAAAAAAATATTTACAAACATACGAAAAATATTACAACAATTTTAAACTAATTACACCTACTCTAAGCCCCCTAATAAAATAACAAAGACCCCCAAAATAAAAAATGCCCTACCCTATTCTAAATTACTAAAGTTCAAAGCTCTTTTACCTTACCAGCCCTGAACAGGGCCCTTTGCGGGGCATGCCCCAAGAAGTTCAGCTCTTTTGCCTGTAAAAAAAAACATACAATACCCCCCCCAACATTACAACCCACCACCCACATACCCCTAATCTAACCCAAACCCCCCTTAAATAAACCTAACACTAAGCCCCTGAAGATCATCCTACCTTGTCTTCACCTCACCGGGTATCGCCGATCGGTCCTGGCTCCAAAATCTTCATCCAACCCAAGCGGGGGCTGGCGATCCATCATCCGGTGGCTGAAGAGGTCCAGAAGAGGCTCCAAAGTCTTCATCCTATCCGGGAAGAAGAGTAGATCCGGACCGGCAACCATCATCTTCCAAGCGGCATCTTCTATCTTCATCCGATGAGGACTGTCTCCATCCTGAAGACCTCCACCGCGGACCCATCTTCATCCGGCGACGTCCAACTGAAGAATGACGGTTCCTTTAAGGGACGTCATCCAAGATGGCGTCCCTCGAATTCCGATTGGCTGATAGGATTCTATCAGCCAATCGGAATTAAGGTAGGAATATTCTGATTGGCTGATGGAATCAGCCAATCAGAATCAAGATCAATCCGATTGGCTGATCCAATCAGCCAATCAGATTGAGCTCGCATTCTATTGGCTGATCGGAACAGCCAATAGAATGCAAGCTCAATCTGATTGGCTGATTGGATCAGCCAATCGGATTGAACTTGATTCTGATTGGCTGATTCCATCAGCCAATCAGAATATTCCTACCTTAATTCCGATTGGCTGATAGAATCCTATCAGCCAATCGGAATTCGAGGGACGCCATCTTGGATGACGTCCCTTAAAGGAACCGTCATTCTTCAGTTGGACATCGCCGGATGAAGATGGGTCCGCGGTGGAGGTCTTCAGGATGGAGCCGGTCCTCATCGGATGAAGATAGAAGATGCCGCTTGGAAGATGATGGTTGCCGGTCCGGATTTACTCTTCTTCCCAGATAGGATGAAGACTTTGGAGCCTCTTCTGGACCTCTTCAGCCACTGGATGATGGATCGCCAGCCCCCGCTTGGGTTGGATGAAGATTTTGAAGGTTTTGTAGTTATTTGTAGGTATTGTATTTAATTAATGTATTGATAGTGTAGTGTTAGGTTTAATTGCAGGTAATTGTAGGTATTTTATTTAATTAATTTAATGATAGTATAGTGTTAGGTTTAATTGTAACTTAGGTTAGGATTTATTTTACAGGTAATTTTGTAATTATTTTAACTATTTTAGCTATTAAATAGTTCTTAACTATTTAATAGCTATTGTACCTGGTTAAAATAAATACAAAGTTACCTGTAAAATAAATATTAATTATAAAATAGCTATAATATAAATATAATTTATATTGTAGCTATATTAGGATTTATTTTACAGGTAAGTATTTAGCTTTAAATAGGAATAATTTATTTAATAAGAGTTAATTAATTTCATTAGATTTAAATTATATTTAAGTTAGGGGGTGTTAGTGTTAGGGTTAGATTTAGCTTTAGGGGTTAATACATTTATTAGAATAGCGGTGAGCTCCGGTCGGCAGATTAGGGGTTAATAATTGAAGTTAGGTGTCGGCGATGTTAGGTAGGGCAGATTAGGGGTTTATACTATTTATTATAGGGTTAGTGAGGCGGATTAGGGGTTAATAACTTTATTATAGTAGCGGTGCGGTCCGCTCGGCAGATTAGGGGTTAATAAGTGTAGGCAGGTGGAGGCAACGTTGAGGGGGGCAGATTAGGGGTTAATAAATATAATATAGGGGTCGGCGGTGTTAGGGGCAGCAGATTAGGGGTACATAAGGATAACTTAAGTAGCGGCGCTTTGCGGTCGGCAGATTAGGGGTTAATTATTGTAGGTAGCTGGCTGCGACGTTGTGGGGGAGCAGGTTAGGGGTTAATAAATATAATATAGGGGTCGGCGGTGTTAGGGGCAGCAGATTAGGGGTACATAAGCATAACGTAGGTGGCGGTCGGCAGATTAGGGGTTAAAAAAATTAAATCGAGTGGCGGCGATGTGGGGGGGCCTCGGTTTAGGGGTACATAGGTAGTTTATGGGTGTTAGTGTACTTTAGAGTACAGTAGTTAAGAGCTTTATGAACTGGCGTTAGCCCAGAAAGCTCTTAACTACTGACTTTTTTCTGCGGCTGGAGTTTTGTCGTTAGAATTCTAACGTTCACTTCAGACACGACTCTAAATACCGGAGTTAGAAAAATCCCATTGAAAAGATAGGATACGCAATTGACGTAAGGGGATCTGCGGTATGGAAAAGTCGCGGCTGGAAAGTGAGCGTTAGACCCTTTTTTGAGTGACTCCAAATACCGGAGGTAGCCTAAAACCAGCGTTAGGAGCCTCTAACGCTGGTTTTCACGGCTACCGCCAAACTCCAAATCTAGGCCTTAGTTATAGCGCATCTTCATTAGAGTTTTAGAGTTTTATTGGATTAACAGAAAATGTGCCATATGCATCAAAACGAAATTAGACAAGTGCATAAATTTGGGCACCCTTGTCATTTTGTTGATTTGAATACCTGTAACTATCTAACACTGATTAATTGGAACACGCAATTGGTTTGGTGAGCCCATTAAGCCTTGAACTTCATAGACAGGTGCATCAAATCATGATAAAATATATTTAAGGTGGCCAATTGCAAGTTGTTATTCTCTTTGACTCTCCTCTGAAGAGTGGCAACATGGGGGCCTTAAAACAACTCTCAAATGACCTGAAAACAAAGATTGTTCAACATTTTAGTTTAGGGGAAAGCTACAAAAAGCTATCACAGAGATTTAAGCTGTCAGTGTCCACTGTGAGAAACATAGTGAGGAAATGGAAGACCACAGGCACAGTTCTTGTTACGACCAGAAGTAAAATATCGGAAAGGCAAAGGATGGTGAGAATGGTCAAAAACAGCCCACAGACCACCTCCAAAGACCTACAACATCATCTTGCTGCAGATGGTGTCACTATGCATCGTTCAACAATTCAGCGTATGGGAAAGTGATGCGGAAGAAGCCTTTTCTGCACACACGCCACAAACAGAGTCGTTTGAGGTATGCAAACACACATTTGGACAAGCCAGCTTCATTTTGGAAGAAGGTGCTGTGGATGAAACAAAGATTGAGTTATTTGGTCATAACAAGGGGCATTATGCATGGCAGCAAAAGAACACAGCATTCCAAGACAAACACTTGCTAGCCACAGTAAAATTTGGTGGATGGTCCATCATGCTGTAGGGCTGTGTGGCCAGTGCCGGTACTGGGAATCTTGTTAAAGTTGAGGGTCGCATGGATTCCACTCAATATCAGCAGATACTTGAGAATAATGTTGAGGAATCAGTTACAAAGCTGAAGTTACGCCGGAGATGGATATTTCAACAAGACAACGACCCAAAACACTGCTCAAAATCTACTCTGGCATTTATGCAGTGGAACAAGTACAATGTTCTGGAATGGCCATCCCAGTCCCCAGACCTGAATATCATTGAAAATCTGTGGGGGGATTTGAAGAAGACTGTCCATGCTTGGCAAACAAGCCGAACTGAACTGGAAATGTTTTGTAAGGAGGAAAGGTCCAAAATACCTTCATCCAGAATCCAGACACATTTCAGGCTATAGGAAGCGTCTAGAGGCTGTTATTTCTGCTAAAGGAGGCTCTACTAAATATTGTTGCGATATTTCTGTTGGGGTGCCCAAATTTATGCACCTGTCTAATTTTGTTTTGATGCATATTGCACATTTTCTGCTAATCCAATAAACCTCATTTCACTACTGAAATATTACTGTGTCCTTCAGTTATTTGATAGATCAAAATGAAATTGCTGATACAAACACCCAAATATTTATAAATGAAAATCATGGAAATTGCCAGGGGTGCCTAAACTTCTGCATACGACTGTATATATATATATATATATATATATATATATATATATATATATATATATATATATATATATATATATACACAAAAAGTATCAGCACTAAACAAGTAACATGAAAATAAACTCACCAAATTCAGTGTTTCTAGTTACATTAATAAATATAAATATATATATATATATATATATACAGTATATACGTATATATAGAAATACATTTATATATCTCTATATATATTATATTATAAACACTGTCCTCCCCTATATGAAAACAAAAAGGAAAGTCACTCCTTATATAGTTGAGGGATAGATCAGTCTCTTGCAGCCTTTTTCCAGTATTGTATTGAGGGGTCCCCAAGGAGATCTCAGTGGAATCTAGGGTGAACAGAAGAAGGGAAGGGCGCACAGAGAAGCCAGATCTGGGTGTAGTATGTTATGGTACCAGGATTAACAATCACGCTAAAATCACACTCACTTGTTCAAACCTCAATCAGTATGAGGTAAGGTGTAGGCGTAGAGGTTATTTCAAGCCCTGTAAGACATCCTGCGATCCTTTTCACTGCTTGGTACTTCTTCACAATATTGTAGTGCTATTCCAAAAGCAAAACTTCTTTACATCTGTCTTGTCAGCGTGTTTTTAAGTCCTTAATCCCACAGAATTGATATGAAAAAGGGGGATGGATAGGGGCTTAGTTTGTATGTGTGGCATCGCCATTATCACCATATGCACTGTGATTCACCATAAAACAAATTATTTCAGCTCATTCTGAAGTAGACAATCCCTTTAATATAACAGTGTTGGTTATGCAAAACTGGGGAATGGGTAATAAAGGTATTTTTTTAAACAATAACAAAATTCATGTAGACTGTCCCTTTAATTAATTTTGCCTAACAAAGTTGTCTTTCTGTTTCAGGTGCACAGCTGCAAGTCACCACATCCTCATCGCCTGTTATCGCCCATGCTGGTAACACAGCCTTATTGCACTGTAACTTTACTCTCGGAGTTTCACCAGTAGACCCTGCCCAGGTGCATGTAGTGTGGAAGAATGATGGAAAGAAAGTGTTAGCCTACACTGGTGAAATCACAGTGTTCCGACATGGGGCTCAGTTTTCTGAGGAGCGACTGGCACAGGGAGATGCATCGCTCACCATTAATAATGTTACTGAAGCTGATGGGGGCAAATACACCTGCAACGTCCGATTGGCATCAGAGCAAGAGACGCAGAGCATTACTTTGATTGTTAAGGGTCAGTGTGATTGACAATTTCTCATGCACGTTCAAAGTCAAACTCTGCCCCATCTCCCCCAGACAATCTCTACTTTTTATTATCAATGTTGTTTCTCATAACAAGTAAAATAATTTTTTATAGTATTGGTGAGGTGGTTTATGGGTGGATATTATTGTTGGACAATAATTGTTGGAGAATTCAGCAATATGTGCACTCATAAAAACTCACAGGCCTTTCAGCACCTATGATCAGGGAAACTATTAGGATATACATATTTCACAAAAATATATTTCTTATTTATAGGGGCCGATTTATTATAGTGCAAGCTGTAGCGGATCATGTCCGCCGCACATTGATAAATGCCAACAGCATACGCTGTCTGCATTTATCATTGCACAAGCATTTCTCGTGAAATGCTTGTGCAATACCGCCCCCCTGCAGATTCAGGGGATGTCAATCAACCCGATCGTATCCGATCGGGCTGATTGCTGTCTGCCGCCTCAGAGGTGGTGGACGAGTTAAGGAAAAGCGGTCTTAAGACTGCTGCTTCTTAACTCCTGTTTCCGGTGAGCCTGAAGGCTCACACGGAAACAGCTGTATAAGGTAGCATACAGGGCTTGTTAAATCGGCCCCATAGAATGGAAATTAGGTCATTGTTAAGCTATATATAGAAAGAGAAGAAATCTTTCAGGAACAAACAGCAGCTCAGTACCTTGTTCTATGGCACTGTTACCACTTGGAAGTAGCTTCTTTTAGCCTGATTGTGCTTTTCACAGAAGAGAATGTTCCGGAAGTATATCAGTATGACCTTGCCTTACAAAGGCCTAGATTCCATTGAGGTGGTAAAGTTTAGAAACTGGTGGTAAAAATATTTATTTTCATTAACTTTTATGGAGAACTTTTATGCTACTACCAGTTTCCAAACAAATACCACCTCAATGGAAATAGGTAAAATGTAGTCTAGCCCTTGAAAATCTGGCAATTCTCCTCTAACCAAATAAAACATCTCAGCCTCCTTTGGGCCTTGTCATTGAAGTGCAGCTATATGCCTCTAGGCACATTGGGCAAGGAGTCTACGTCTGGTTTCCTTAGGGAGACTTTCCACAGGGTCATATTACAAATACATACAGAAAGAGAATCAGTTACCACCTGGGAAAAGCTTCTTTTAGCCCAACTGTGCTTTTCACAGAGGAGAACTTTCCTGAAATATATCAGTCTGATCCCGCCTAAAAAGGACAGTCCAGCCCCTGAAATACCAGGCAATCCTCCTCTGAACAAGGAACATGACAACCCCAGACGATTATTATTATTATTATTGGTTATTTGTAGAGCGCCAACAGATTCTGCATCGCTAATATTATGGGGAAAGTCTCCTTGAGGGTGGTGGGGCAAACCAGACATGGACTCCTTGCCCAATGTGCTTAGAGAGATATGGCTGCACCTCACTAGTAAGGACCAAATAAAGAAGATTTGATCATCTGGGGTTGCCACTTCCCTTGTTCAGATAAAAATGACCTGGTATTTCAGGGCTGGGCTGACCTTGTTAGGTGATCAACTTTAGGAAAGTTCTCCTCTACATTAAACACAATTGGGCTATTCTCAAGCAGTACCTTGCCATAGAACAAGCTACTGAGCAGGTTGCTTTTCTTTCTATATGTAATTATTAAGGTATGTCTGTTTAATAAACTTGTTTATAATTTATTCAATGAGCAGGAACAGTGCTAACCCAGGAAGAACCATAGGAAGAAGTGCTTCTCCTTTTCTATGGACCACTACACATATTTAACCTACAATGCACATTTATACCACACCCATATAGGCAGGAGTGGACTGTGATTAGTTAGCAGGGGTCATGTGCTCTATTGAACAAGGAAGTCAGCGAAAAGAAAAAGCATAACAAATATATTGATTTGACAAAATGACAAAATAAAACTGCATTATTCATTAAAAAAATGTGTCTTAGACACGTCTGAAGTTTAATTTTTCAGTTTATTTAAGCAGATTTTCTACACTTTCTCTCAATCACAACTTATTTCTTGCACCATCACAGTTGAGTCATAATATACCCTTGTATTCACTTTTATCTTTTTGTAAACACACGTCAGACCAGAGACCAGACCTATGTCCTTGCCAACCTCTTTCTTCCAGTTATAAGGATGCATTGTACCCCAGACCACACCTATACCCCTAAACTTACTGTATATATGAAATCTGTCTGCTAAGTAATCCATAGGATGTGCGCATCCCATCTGTCACTGACACGGCACTGTGAAAGGGGGGTTAAAGAGGAGGGAACTTAAAAGGATATGAAACCCAAAAAGTATATTTTGTGATTCAGACAGCGCATACTGATTTAAAAAGTTTCCAATTTACGTTTATTATCAAATTTGCTTCGTTCCCATGATATTCTGTGTTGAAGAGATACCTAGGTAGCATCTGGTGCACTATATGACAGGAAATAGTGTTCTTGCAAATGGATAACATTCTTGCAAAACTGCAGCCATATAGTGCTCTAGAATGGGCCGGCTCCTAAGCTTATGTCCTTGCTTTTCAACAAAAGATAACAAGAGTATGAAAAAAAAGAAAATAGAACTAAATTAGAAAGTTATTTAAAATCACATACAATCATGAAAGAAAGAAAAAATGGATTTCATATCCCTTTAAGTTCTGGTTCATGCAGCAAAGGGGAGGGGAAAAGCCCCCAAGATGAGAACCATACATTGGTATGACACTTTCCCTGGTCAACCCTGTCTCTATGTGTTTAACCACACACTTGCACACAGGGGCATGTCAAGTGGAAATATAAGTATTTCTGCAGTATACTTCTATTGTCAAAAAAGCTTCTAGAAAAAGCTATTTCTGTTTTTCTGCAGCATACGCACATATGCTGTGAGGGCCTCTGCACCAGTATTCCATACCTGCTCAGCGAGCTGGTGGTGATGTGCATTGCTTCTGAAGACGTAATGTGTGTCATACAAGCCATTCCTGACTCTCTGAGGGCCATTAGATTTATTTTATATAAAGTTAAGTTTGTGCACAAAATATTGTCAATATATACCTATTAAGGGCCAGAATACGAGTGTGTAGCAAAAATTAACGCTTTTGCTTAAGCTTTAATTGCTCTAGAAGTAAGCTTTTTGAGCTTGTCAGGTTGTGCTCGTATTACGAGTTGAAAGTAAACTGTTTTCACTCTCGGGCTAACGAATATCACATGCGTGTTCTCGTATTCCTCCCCCCCCCCCCCATAGAAGTCAATTGGGAAAAAAGTGGAAAAAACCTAACACCCCACTCTTATGCAAACCCGATTGCATATTCTCATTTGTGCTAACCTGACATGAAAATACAAATATTTCACATTCCAATGTTCTGCACATAGCAGAATATGTTCTAATTATTCATAAATACAAATTTATACATATAACTGATGGTATTCTGGTACAATATATATCTATAACTATATATTATTATATAAAGGTATAGATATATACATATATACATATAGGAATATCTAGTTAGAAATACAAAACACATATTCTGCTATCTGCTATGTGCAGAATATTGGAATGTCAAATATTTACAGTAAACACACCGTATAACACTTTATTAAATATGAAAATTGCATAAATATGCTCTAACATGTTTTTATCTACTTAACTGCAAAGGGCTCCAATGCACTGCTATATATATCTATATATGTGTACACATGTATTTATGTGTTTATATGTGTGTATATGTCTGTAAATACATATATACACATATAAATACATATGTACACATATATGTACACATATATAGACATAAATAAATACATATACACATTTAGACATGTATTTATGTGTTTATATGTGTATATATGTCTGTAAATACATATATACACATATAAATACATATGTACACATATATGTAGGCTACTGAGCATCAGTAAAACGGTATGTTTATTTCCAATGTTAAAAAATACACATGAAGGTGAACAAAGTCACAAACAAACAGGGAAGGAGACAGCAGTCTAACATGTTTCACGCATACTTGCGCTTAATCATAGATGCATCTATGCTGTCTCCTTCCCTGTTTGTTTGTGACTTTGTTCACCTTCATGTGTATTTTTTAACATTGGAAATAAACATACCGTTTTACTGATGCTCAGTAGCCTTCCACCTCTTCTTTTTGTGCATTTTTTGCGGTAGTCCGCCGCTATCCTTTGGTTGGCTCCACACCATTCCCCTTGTTCATTCATGGTTTGACCCGCACTGCTTTGTGTACCCGGCGGATCATCACTGCAGCAGCACTTTCCTCCTCACTACACATATATGTACACATATATAGACATAAATAAATACATATACACATTTAGACATGTATTTATGTGTTTATATGTGTATATATGTCTGTAAATACATATATACACATATAAATACATATGTACACATATATAGACATAAATAAATACATATACACATTTAGACATGTATTTATGTGTTTATATGTGTATATATGTCTGTAAATACATATATACACATATAAATACATATGTACATATATATAGACATAAATAAATACATATACACATTTAGACATGTATTTGTATGTATCTCTATGCTAAAGCCCTTTGGCCCTAACACCTGAGACCATATACCTTCGAGCCTTTATAACTTTTGTGAGCAATAAACCCCTTATCACTCGTAATCTAGCTCTGAATGTTTAAAAGTGTTTTCAATATATTTTACTTACAATTTTTTATCCTTTTCACTGCTCATAAAAAGCTACGTTTAATCTCCCAGTTGAGCTCCGAGTCAAACGACCAACATGGGAGAAGGAGGATGTGTATAACTATATTCATGTTGCTCTTCTAGGCATCCAGAAAGTAGTTCAGGCTTCCATCTGTCAATCAAAAGACGATACGGTCCCTCTGAGTGCATTTCCGAGAGAGTCAATTGGCATTGGTTGCTATAGCAACCATTGAAGTGTCCTGAACAGCTGATTGCGCTCAGAAGAAAACAAGATTCATGGATTATTACCAGTTTGATTTCATTTCCTGCACTCTTCACTCCCTGTAATACCTAAAAGTTCCTGTACAAAAACTTGACGTTCTGGTTTTCTGTGGAAGATGTGCAGATGGGCTATAAAATGACTTATTGAGAATAATATATATATATATTTGTGGGGGAACTCACTCATGGTAATGTTTTATATATCAAAGTAACCGATCTTGTGACACTGAGGCCGTATTCAGCATTGCACCAGCAGCTCTCGTGAGCTGCTGGTGCAACGCCGCTCCCTGCAGACTTGCAGCCAATCGGCCGCCAGCAGGGGGATGTCAATCAACCCGATCGTACTTGATCGGGTTGAATTGTGGCAATGTCTGTTAGAGCAGACGGACAGGTTATGGAGCAGCTGTGTTTAGACCGCTGCTCCATAACTTGTGTTTCTGGCGAGTCTTCAGACTCGCCAGAAACACGGGCCCTCAAGCTCCATTCGGAGCTTGATAAATGGGCCTCATAGCCTAAAATAAGCACATCTCCAATATTTATAAAAAAATAATAGCGCGACAACCATCAAAAATAATCATTTATAACCAACTAAATGTATTTTTATTATTATAAGTTCTAGAGTTATGAACCACAAAAATGTGCACAGTGATGTTTACTATTGATAGTGCAGAAATGTAGAAATTGACAAGCTTTTCTATTGACTAATGGGCCAAATGGTTTCTTTTTCTGTAGATCACAGACAGATCTGGGTAGAAGGAACCATGGTCATTATGAACCAATCTAACGAGTTACGTTGCTGGGCGGGCAACCTGTCATCATCAGAAGTGACATTTGAGTGGACAAGGAATGGTCATGTCTTGAGCATAGCCACCCCACGAGTTCTGGAGGATGTACTTGGTCAGGGGTTCATGGTTGAAAGTTCCTTCTGCTTCACCCCTACCACAGAAGATGAACAGGCTCAATACTCTTGTCAGGTTCGTCAAAAGTCATTGCCTCTCCTCAAGAAAACATTTCGTCTTACTTTCGGAGGTGAGTTGAAACTAATGATCTCCAACACTATCTCAAATCATGCTAACTTTTTGCAACACAATTTATTGTATTGTAAATCACTTGAAGGCACCAACATTTGGCGCGCCGCTCGTTATCTAGCCCTAAATTTCCAAAGAGAAGGAAGTAAAGCCAACAGACACATATATATTGTAAATGCAGTCCTTTTTGCTACTCATTGATTCATTTAACCCGTAATATTCATTTTATAAACTGTTACTCATTTTTATGGCTTGTTTACATTTACACCTGTTTCACCGTAAAATAAATAAATCATTAAGATCCTGCTATCTTTTAGTAAGGCCAGAAATCACCTTCCTCATCGTTGACAAATCCCAGAAGAACTCATCTCTGGTTTGTATAGTGTCTGGGTTTTACCCCAATGATCTCAGCATCACTTTGCAAAGAAATGGAGAGATATTGGGAGAGCATACGAAGAAGTGGCTGAACGCAAATGGCACGTTCTCATTAATAGCCATCTACCCATTCAAGGTGACGGTGAAAGATGATAATGTTGTTTTCTCTTGCACTGTGCGACACCCAACAATACCTGGAGGAGTAACTGAGAGACTGCGGTTCCTGGGTAAGGGTTAATTTAACTAATTCATTAATTAATTAATTAATCATCCTCCACTCTGAGCTGACCCCATTGCATTAAAGGTTTATCAATGTTGAACCCTGAAAATTGAAATGCACATAAATGAATGACATCTTTGAATAAAAACATATTTACAATATACATATAATGACAGAAATGTTTCTAGTAAAACTTTTTACTGTTTGTTAGCATTTCTCTCTGCATGTGCATGTGAAGCATAGCTAGATATTCTCAGTGCACCAGCATTTTAAATAGTGCAGCTGCTCAGAGTGCCAGTGGGGCTTGCATCATGTCAGCAATTAACAAATTGAGTCATTACCAGATGGTACAGGCACCTTAGGCTCTCTGAGCAAATGCTGTGTTTAAAATGCTGGTGCACGTTGCATACTTAAATACACATTTGAAACAGCTATAGCTTTTATTAGAAGCATTATTGCTAATACATGTATATTACAAAAATGCCTCTATGCAAAATTGAAAAGCATCCACGTTGATAACAATTTTGTCTAGAATGTCTATTTAATTTGTGATCCTAATCCCACCTTAAAAAATCCTAAATGCAACCCAGCCACTAATCTGTTATTAAACATGGCCAGAAGCCATCAAAATATCATAATTCAGAGAGAACGTAGAATTTACTTATGTTACCAAACTTGCAGTTTTCTCTCATATCCTTAGTTGAAACGTAGCTGCTTTCCCTGAAAGCATACTGACTTAGGCTCAGGAGCGTACACATTTCTTGAGTACTATATGTACAACTTTGTTGCAAACTACACTTGTGCAGCCCAGTTTGTTTCGGATTTAAAACAAAAAATCCGAATATTTGGGGAAATTTGTTTCCCCGAATATTCTGTGGCTCCAATATTAAACAAAACAAATACTGAATGTTAGTTAAACATTTACACTCGTTTTGGTTAAATGTTGTAATGAGTGCGTTAGGGTAAATATTAACCCCTAAAAAGTAATTAAAAGAAAACAAATGAAAACTGATGGATTTGCTGCTGCATTCATTTCATTTCTTGTTACAAATGAGCATTCGGAACAAAAGAAATGAACATTATATTGCTGCCATATAGTTCTCAAGACAAATGCACGCCCCTGAGACTATCCCAACTACCTTTCAACAAAGGATACCAAGATAAAGAGTTTTTATTTTTTATATCCATTTAAAATGTATCCAATGATGGCTTTAAAGGGAAATAAAACCCCAATTTTCCATTTGTAATTCAGAAAGAGAACACAATTGTAAACAATTTTCCAATTTACTTCAATTATCAAATTTGACTCTCTTGATATCCTTTGTTGAGGGTGCAGCAATGCACTACTGAGAGCTAGTTGAGAACATCAGATAAACCATTGACAACAGGCATATAACTGCAGCCACCAATCAGAATCTATCTAGCTCCCATTAGTGCATTGCTGCTCCTTAGGATACCTAGGTATGCTTTTCAACAAGGAATACCAAGAGAGCAAAGCAAATTAGTAAATAGAAATAAACTGGAAAGTTGGTTAAAATTGCATTATCTATCTGAATAATGAAAGAAAAAAATGTGGGTTTTATGTCCCTTTAACTATAGTCCCATGAAATAGTGGCCATTAAATTACAAAGTTTGCTTCTTTGATTGTGATTGTGAATTAGGTGAATATTTTTACACCAATATGTGAGGTATTGTAATGCTTTTGTGATAGTTTCAGTTTCATTAGTTTTTGAACAAACAAAGCTTTATTTAAATATAAACATTTCAGTTCTAAGATGTTTAGATATTGTTTCCTAATGATAAGAACCTTTATAAAATATGTATTCTTGTGTGTTTCTTGTCTCTGCAGTGGATCCCTATGTGCCCCAAGCATTCTGGGTAATAGCGGCTGTAAGTTTCCTGTCAACAATTGGGATCCCTTTACTGTGCAAACATGGTGAGGGAATTATAAAATACAAACATGTACACAGCCACACAAACAGACAGGCATGCATACTATAAAAGCATACTGAGGTAGGTAGTGTTTGCCTCTTTAATTGGATCACACCAGATATAATAAAGAAACAGTTTTATTTATTAGCAGGTAACTTATACAACATAGGGCTCTATTTACTAAGCAGCATTACATAGCATTGCATATGCAAGCCTGCTTCCTGCATGACCGCTGCTTCTTATATTCTACACCACCTATGAGGTGGTGAGTAAAAATCACTGAGCGCTCGCTCACTCCGGGTGACAGTCCCTTCTCTCACACGATTGGGTATGCAAAATAAGGGGCAGCGTTTACATGCTCACTTGAGCGTGTAATGATACATATGTAGTGAAGGTCAGCGGACAACTTTTCGAGTTGAGAAGCTTGTCCGCCCGTCTTTTAGTACATGGAGCCCATAGAGTCCTTTATATGTACAGGAACAATGTAATAAATCCACATATAAAGGCAGACATATTTTGCATGACAAACACTATAAATATCATATTTTGACTTTCCTATCCCTTTAACAGAGGTACTGCAGCTTCAGAAAGCTCTCTAGGTCCTGAGTGTCAACTGTAACTGTCAGTACATAACTGCTGCTAATGTGATTTACCTTTTTACAGTTATGCTCTACAGTTATACAGGATACAGTTCATATCCCCAGCATGCTGCCTGCCAGGCCTTCTTCTTGCTAGCTGGCACCACATCTAAGCCCACTAATACACTACATCTGCTTTCCCCCTCAAGAAAAATAAATAAATAATAAATATACAACAACAAACATAACATAGCATTTCTTACTGTAGAAAATCATTCAAATGTTCTGTTATACAGAGTTGCTGTTGAGTTATACTTTTCACCTTCCGGTTTTGAAACACGACGCAAAATAGTTTTTGTTTTTGTTAATATTGTACTATTTCTGGCTCCTCAAATATTCTCCCTGTTTTTGAAAGTCTCGGTTCTTGAGATTGCCAGCGATCTGGAGGACGTCTATTTCTCACAGGACGACTATCTCTATTTCCAGGTGTGACTACTGGGACCACAGGATCTAAGCCTGAACCTTCTGGATCTGAAGTGTCATTTAATTGGTCCTCACTGTCATGAGTGATATTCTACTGCAATTCTTCCAGATGCCTTTTTCCAACATCATCATCGTGCCACACTCCAACCATATATCAGTTTCAGAATCTTCAGAAACTTTTGAGGGTGACTACTTGGTCTTAGAGATCCGTGTCCTAAACTGATCATTATGGAGTCTTGTGACAATCCTGCTTGCATTTGACTCTTTAAACATTTTGGGTCATAAAACTTTCATAATTATACCAGCTGTCAAATGTAAATTTCCTGATAAAGATGTAGCCATACAGTATCTCCTATTCTGTATGTCCTTCTAGCTACACCACTACCTCTGTTGTCCTTCAGTTTGCACACTTGTTCCTGTACTTCAGGTTTCAAGAAATCAAGCTTGATCCGGAGCAATCTTCCCAACATTAGGCATGCTTGTGCCTGCCCTGTAGTAGAATGGGGTGTGTTTCTATACTCCTAAAGAAAATGCATAAGATTTTTACCCTCAGCCCGTGAGCTCTTGAAAAATCCTCATAGCATTTGAAAAAAAAACACTTACCCTGTCCGTTGGTTGAAGGGTGGTGAGGAGCAGTACAGGGAGTGCAGAATTATTAGGCAAGTTGTATTTTTGAGGATTAATTTTATTATTGAACAACAACCATGTTCTCAATGAACCCAAAAAACTCATTAATATCAAAGCTGAATAGTTTTGGAAGTAGTCTTTAGTTTGTTTTTAGTTATAGCTATTTTAGGGGGATATCTGTGTGTGCAGGTGACTATTACTGTGCATAATTATTAGGCAACTTAACAAAAAACAAATATATACCCATTTCAATTATTTATTTTTACCAGTGAAACCAATATAACATCTCAACATTCACAAATATACATTTCTGACATTCAAAAACAAAACAAAAACAAATCAGTGACCAATATAGCCACCTTTCTTTGCAAGGACACTCAAAAGCCTGCCATCCATGGATTCTGTCAGTGTTTTGATCTGTTCACCATCAACATTGCGTGCAGCAGCAACCACAGTCTCCCAGACACTGTTCAGAGAGGTGTACTGTTTTCCCTCCTTGTAAATCTCACATTTGATGATGGACCACAGGTTCTCAATGGGGTTCAGATCAGGTGAACAAGGAGGCCATGTCATTAGATTTTCTTCTTTTATACCCTTTCTTGCCAGCCACGCTGTGGAGTACTTGGACGCGTTTGATGGAGCATTGTCCTGCATGAAAATCATGTTTTTCTTGAAGGATGCAGACTTCTTCCTGTACCACTGCTTGAAGAAGGTGTCTTTCAGAAACTGGCAGTAGGACTGGGAGTTGAGCTTGACTCCATCCTCAACCCGAAAAGGCCCCACAAGCTCATCTTTGATGATACCAGACAAACCAGTACTCCACCTCCACCTTGCTGGCGTCTGAGTCGGACTGGAGCTCTCTGCTCTTTACCAATCCAGCCACGGGCCCATCCATCTGGCCCATCAAGACTCACTCTCATTTCATCAGTCCATAAAACCTTAGAAAAATCAGTCTTGAGATATTTCTTGGCCCAGTCTTGACGTTTCAGCTTGTGTGTCTTGTTCAGTGGTGGTCGTCTTTCAGCCTTTCTTACCTTGGCCATGTCTCTGAGTATTGCACACCTTGTGCTTTTGGGCACTCCAGTGATGTTGCAGCTCTGAAATATGGCCAAACTGGTGGCAAGTGGCATCTTGGCAGCTGCACGCTTGATTTTTCTCAGTTCATGGGCAGTTATTTTGCGCCTTGGTTTTTCCACACGCTTCTTGTGACCCTGTTGACTATTTTGAATGAAACGCTTGATTGTTCGATGATCACGCTTCAGAAGCTTTGCAATTTTAAGAGTGCTGCATCCCTCTGCAAGATATCTCACTATTTTTTACTTTTCTGAGCCTGTCAAGTCCTTCTTTTGACCCATTTTGCCAAAGGAAAGGAAGTTGCCTAATAATTATGCACACCTGATATAGGGTGTTGATGTCATTAGACCACACCCCTTCTCATTACAGAGATGCACATCACCTAATATGCTTAATTGGTAGTAGGCTTTCGAGCCTATACAGCTTGGAGTAAGACAACATGCATAAAGAGGATGATGTGGTCAAAATACTCATTTGCCTAATAATTCGGCACTCCCTGTATGTTGATGTTTGACACCATGCTCTGTTAGAAAAGCTTTAAACTTTGAAGATACCAGTTGTGGCCCATTGTCTGAAACTAAGGCTTTAGGAAGGCCAAAGGTAGAAAAAATGTTTTTCTAGCACAGAAATTGTTGCTTCTGTTGTAGTATGTCTCATTAAAAAAAAGTTCAGGCTATTTGGAGTGTACATCTACAATAATGAGAAACATTTATCCCTCAATAGGGACCTGCAAAATCAATATGAATGAGTTCCCTGGATTTAAGGACCATGTCCATTGCTATACAGTACCTCTTGGCATGTCCCTTTGAGCATGAGCAAAGCCCAAGCATGTTGAAACATATTGTACAATGTCTGTATCTATAGTAGGCCACCACATAAGTCCCCTAGCTTTCAGCTTCATGCGGACTATGCCTGGGTGGACTTCATGTAGAAGTTGTAGGGTCTGTTTTTGCAATTTTTAAGGAATAACTACTCAATCTCCCCAAAGGAGGCATCCACCTTTCACAGACAGTTCACAAACATTTTGACTGATAAGATTGTAAATGTGTCATAGTCATTGAGGGCCAACCACTCTGTACAAAACCCATAACCTCGCCAACACAATATCTTTGTCTGTCTTGGAAGCAATCTCATTTGCTGTGACTCATTCACTGAAAAAGATAGTTGGCCTCAATTTTGCTTTGTTTGTTCTTCTCTTATTACCTGGTAATGGAAGACGTGAAAATGCATCTGCATTAGAGTGTTGAGAATGTGGTCTGTATTTGATGTATGTTCCTAACAGCAGAGCATTTTGTTAAAGCCTTGCAGCAGAAGTAGTAGAGAAGCCATGTTGTGGGTTAAAACTAGCTAACAGAGGTTTGTGGTCTGTGAGTAGAATAAAAGAGCACCCATATATGTATGGATGAAATTTTGTTAGACCCCAAACAATGTCTTATGCCTCTTTATCAATCTGAGCATAGTTTTTCTCTGCTGGTAAGGGATCTTGAAGCAAATGCTATTGGCTTCTGTAATGGAAATAAAAGCTGTGCTAAATTTGGTAAAACCCGATTATAATAATTTAGAAGACCTAAATAGGATCTTAGCTGAGAAGAATTCTGAGGATCTAGAGCATCTGTAGTGTGATGGCCATCTTTATTAATGACATGTCCACAAAACTCAAGTCGGTCTTTTAATAACTCCCATTTATCTAAATTTACTTTCAGTCCATGATCCATCAGCTTTCTCAACACAGATTCCTCATTATCTATATATCTATCTATCTATTGAGTACTTATAGAGCGCAAACTAATCACCTGTGAGGGTCTCAAGGCGCTATTACATTACAGTTAGGTTCCTTCACTGTGTGTTCAGTACTAACACGTCATCTAGAAAGCATTGTGTACCTGGAATTCCAGCCAGTACTTCATCCATGGTGCACTGCCAGATGGCTGGGGCAGAAGCAATCCAATCACCATGCATATGTATACTGGAATAGCCCCTTATGAGTGTTATTCATTAGGAGCTTCCTTGAGTCAGGATGGACAGACAATTGGACATAGGCATTTTTCAAGTCAATCTTCTTGAATTGCTTTCCACCACCCAAAGATGCAAAGATATTCTCTATTTTCAGTAGGGGGTATTTATCGATGTCCAATTGTGAATTTAGAGCTATGCGAAAATCCATATAAATAATGTTGTTTCTTGAGTAAGTCACCAAGGGTGATAAAAAAACAGTTCTCATGTCTTGCTGTGTGCTGGGACAAATGTGAGTTCATGTGTGCTTTAGATGCTGGCACAGACAGGGGTTTATTTGTGCTTTGCATGCTGGGACAGACATGAGTTTATTTGTGCTTTGCATGCTGGGACAGTCATGAGTTTTTTGTGTGCTTTGCATGATAGGATTTGTAGGTCCACAGTAATAGCCCTTCCATTCCAGATTCATAGAGTGACGGAAGTTGGTTACATGTGGTCTTTTTCACATAGGACCACATTAACAATATTTTCAATTTTCAAACTGTTACATGATTGCCTGACACCAAACCATCTTTAGAGGTGATTGTAACTAGCACATCATATTTACTCTTTATAGTTGTCCTTTAGTAGCATTCCTAATCTACAATATTCTATTTGTGTCAGCTCTACCTTATCAAGTCAAATCCTGGGAGCCAGGGCGCTATGGCTACTTAAATGTGTGACTGGTTCTAACATTTCATATACATTTTGATAAATTGTAACTCGTCTATTCGAATGCTCTCTTTTTAATTATATATTTCTCTCTCCCTCCTTCCTCCCTTCCTTCCTTTCTTTCTCTCTGTCTTTTCTCTGTATCTTTCTTCCTCTCGCTCTCATTTTTCTTCTATGTCTCTCACATTTCTCTAGCTCTCTCTCTCTCTCTCTCTCTTTTCTCTCCCTTTTCACACTATCTCTCCTTTTCTGTCCCTTTCTCTCTTACATACATATGAAGACATTTTCTTTAACATCCTTTCTAAAGTTCAGTCTTCGAGGATCATTATCCAATGATCCAATTATCTCGAATACTAGTGTTTAAGAACTGGTGACTAATAAGCTTCGGAATGAGCTGCATTAATCCACTTATGTTATAACATACTTACTTTTTTTTTTTTGAAGGTTGGAATTAAGAACTGTTAAGCTACACAGCTACTTTTAATGTTTTTCCTAAAATAAAATTAGATTTTTCTCTATTTCTTTAGTGAGTGATATATCAGTGTGCAAGGACTGGACAGATGGCTGCATAGCTGTCCTAAAGTGCCATATTGCTGGGCGATACCCCAAAACCATCACTGCACTATGGCTTGTCCGTAAGGGGGAGAAGGAAATTGAGATAAAGGAGCGAGGTTCCCTCCATCCCATAGGGGATTACAGAGAATTACAGGAGCAGGATTCATACACGTGCTGGAACACAGTCAGGAGCACATCAGCGTGCGGACTGCGACATTCCCTCTCCTCTGTACTCTGCTTCCAAGTTAACAAGGAGCAACATGACAAAGCTGAGTTTATCTGTAGGTTTATGAGAGCTGACAAAATACTGGCGGAGAAGCAATTTTCAGGCAATGTACTGGGTAAGAGGAAAAGAAAATTGTGTATAATATATTAAAGGACAGTTAAAGGGACAGTGTACTGTAAAACCTGATTCCCCTTAAAGGGACATTAAATACAAACTGTAAATTACATGATTATAAACCTTCATTTATAAGAATAATTGTACAATGAAAACTGTAGCTTTATTTTGTGAAATTAGTATATTGTTTTATGTTTATTCTTTTCACTGATTTCTGTGTCCCCCAGAACAAAAGAACCCCTGTTCAGATATAGCACAAACTCTGTTTGCACATGTGCAGACTGGGGTAGCTGCATTTTTGTATTCTCTTAAGGTGGTTTAGCACTGATTCAACTTAGTTACTATTGCAAAGAATGATTCTCCTATCATGATTGTTGATGCAAAACTGATAATCCACCTTTGAAAAGCATGCAACACCAAGCTTAGGGAGGGTGGGAAAAGTAAACCAACACTCACATAAATTGCCTAAAAGTATTAACCTAAGCCTCCCTGCGAGAAATTAGAAAAGCACAATTTGTAGATGTATTTTACAACAAAAGTCTGCCAAATAAATAATGAATGTGTATTTCAATACTGTTTCACTTGCAACAATGAATAATTTTATGTGTTGTTGAAATATCAAATTTAATGGTCCTTTAATGGGTTTGCAAAGACTTGTTATACCAACTGAAGATTATACAATTAATGGGAAATGGACTTAACTCTACCACCCCCTACTGGGAGTGTAATAATTTATTTTCCTGGTTATTTTTACCCAGCTTTTCCATAGTGACATTATTAGTATAGGTGGTGATACAACAAGCAAAATCAACTATTTATAATGACAAAATAAAGCTAAATAAGTTATTTGCAATCATTTTAATATACTCCAGCTGGTAAAATAAATAATTGGGCGCACATTAAAGGGACAGTCAACACCAGAATTTTTGTTGTTTAAAAAGAAAGATAATCCCTTTATTACCCGTTCCCCAGTTTTGCACAACCAACACAGTTATATTAATATACTTTTTACCTCTGTAATTATCTTGTATCTAAGCTTCTGCTGACTGCCCCCTTATTTCAGTTCTTTTGACAGACATGCAGTTTAGCCAATCAGTGCTCAGTCCTAGGTCACTTTACGTGCATGAGCTCAATGTTATCTATATGAAACATGTGAACTAATGCCCTCTAGTGGTCAAAATGCATTCAGATTAGAGGCAGTCTTCAAGGTCTAAGAAATTAGCATATGAACCTCCTAGTTTTAGCTTTCAACTAAGAATACCAAGAGAACAAAGCAAAATTGGTGATAAAAGTAAATTGGGAAGTTGTTTAAAATTGCATGCTCTATTTAAATCATGAAAGTTTTTTTTGGACTTGACTGTCCCTTTAAAGAGGAAAACATTTTTACAGTACACTCCCCCTTTACACTCCAAAATAGTAAATATTAGGCATGTTTATTTTTTTTGTATTTGGCATTTGTTTTAGAAATAAATTCCTAATATATCTGCAGGAAGAGAGGCATTCAGATCTTTTTGGCATTAGATTCTGTATACTAGTGTAAAAGTGCAACATACTCATATCTGGATGTGCAAAGATACATGTGTGTTGCTCTTTGGCACAAGTAAATCCAGTGCAGAAAAGAGAAGAATTCCTCTGCCTGCAATTTAAACCTATATTTGGCATTGGTTTCTAAAACAAACGCAGTATATGAAAACAATGCACATGCCTATTTATTAAAACATCTTGGGGTCAATCCGATAAAAATCGTCGCCCGCAAAAGCTGGCGACGCCAATATTTGCGCGGGTTTGGTATCCTATATACGGCGTAACCTAGAAGTTACGCGCGTATATTTCTGCCGTCGCCCGTAGTTTTTTTGGCCATAGGCAGGTATACCAAACCCGCGCAGTTTGGTATCCAATATACAGCGTAAGGACTTACGTGGCGAAAATGGAGAAATCTTACTCCATTTTCACCTCGCCACAAAAAGCAGCCGTAAGAAGCCTTACGCTGAGTATTGGAGCCCCGTAACTCTCTAAACTAGCTGCTAAATAAAACCTAACACCTAACGCATGCGCAATGTCTATCTAGCTGTCAACCGCGATCTGCTAAATAAAACCTAACACCTAACGCATGCGCAATGTCTATCTAGCTGTCAACCGCGATCTGCTAAATAAAACCTAACACCTAACGCATGCGCAATGTCTATCTCCCTGTCAACCGCGATCCCCTGCCGCAATCCCTAATAAAATATTTAACCCCTAAACCGCCGCCATCTACATAAACTAACCCCCTACTGTGAGCCCCTAAAACCGCCGCCATCTACCTTATCTATCCCCTAATCTGACCCCTTACACCGCCGCCACCTATATAAAAATTATTAACCCCTAATAGAATCCCCCTATACCGCCGCCAGCTATATTAATATTATTAACCCCTAATCTAATCCCCCTAAAATAATTATCTCTATTACCAGCCCTTAAAAGGGTCTTTTGCGGGGCTTTGCCCCAAAGTAAACAGCTCTTTTGCCCTATAACCTGCCCTCCCTACACCGCCGCCACCTATATTAATAGTATTAACCCCTAATGTAAGCCCCTTACACCGCCGCCATCTATATTAAAATGATTAACCCCTAATTTAATCTACCTACCCCGCCGCCAGCTATATTATCTATATTAACCCTAAGTATATTATAGTTAATATAGTCATTACATTATATATATTAACTATATTAACCCTAATTATATTAGGGTTAATATAGTTACTATAGTATTTATATTAACTATATTAACTCTATCTAACCCTAACACCCCTAACTAAATTCTTATTAAATAAATCTAATTCATATTATAAACTAAAATATTCCTATTAAAATCTAAATACTTACCTATAAAATAAACCCTAAGATAGCTACAATATAATTAATAATTACATTGTAGCTATGTTAGGGTTTATATTTATTTTACAGGTAAATTGTTAATTATTTTAACTAGGTATAATAGCTATTAAATAGTTATTAACTATTTAATAGCTACCTAGTTAAAATAATTACCTAATTACCTGTAAAATAAATCCTAACCTAAGTTACAAATACACCTACACTATCAATAAATTAAATAAACTACAAATATCTATCTAAAAATACAATTAAATAAACTAAACTAAATTACAAAAAAAACAAACACTAAATTACAAAAAATAAAAAAAAGATTACAAGATTTTTAAGCTAATTACACCTATTCTAAGCCCCCTAATAAAATAATAAAGCCCCCCAAAATAAAAAAAATTCCCTACCCTATTCTAAATTAAAAAAAGTTCAAAGCTCTTTTACCTTACCAGCCCTTAAAAGGGCCTTTTGTGGGGGCATGCCCCAAAGAAAACTGCTCTTTTGCCTGAAAAAAAAAAAACACAATACCACCCCCAACATTACAACCCACCACCCACATACCCCTAATCTAACCCAAACCCCCCTTAAATAAACCTAACACTACCCCCCTGAAGATCTCCCTACCTTATCTTCACCACGCCGGGCCGAACTGCTCATCCGATCCGGGCGATGTCTATCCAAGCGGTAAAGAAGAAATCTTCATCCCGGCGATGTTTTTATCCAAGCGGCAGCAAAGTCTTCTTCCATCCGCCAGCATCTTCCATCAAGCGGCATCTTCAATCTTCTCTCCACCAACGCGGAGCATCCATCCCGGCTGACGACTGAACGACGAATGAGGTACCTTTAAATGACGTCATCCAAGATGGCGTCCGTCGAATTCCGATTGGCTAATAGGATTCTATCAGCCAATCGGAATTAAGGTAGAAAAATCTGATTGGCTGATTGAATCAGCCAATCAGATTCAAGTTCAATCCGATTGGCTGAACCAATCAGCCAATCAGATTGAGCTTGCGTTCTATTGGCTGATCGGAACAGCCAATAGAACGCAAGCTCAATCTGATTGGCTGATTGGATCAGCCAATCGGATTGAACTTGAATCTGATAGGATTCTATCAGCCAATCGGAATTAAGGTAGAAAAATCTGATTGGCTGATTGAATCAGCCAATCAGATTCAAGTTCAATCCGATTGGCTGAACCAATCAGCCAATCAGATTGAGCTCGCGTTCTATTGGCTGATCGGAACAGCCAATAGAACGCGAGCTCAATCTAATTGGCTGATTGGTTCAGCCAATCGGATTGAACTTGAATCTGATTGGCTGAGTCAATCAGCCAATCAGATTTTTCTACCTTAATTCCGATTGGCTGATAGAATCCTATCAGCCAATCGGAATTCGACGGACGCCATCTTGGATGACGTAATTTAAAGGTAACTCATTCGTCGTTCAGTCGTCGGCCGGGATGGATGCTCCGCGTTGGTGGAGAGAAGATTGAAGATGCCGCTTGATGGAAGATGCTGGCGGATGGAAGAAGACTTTGCTGCCGCTTGGATAAAAACATCGCCGGGATGAAGATTTCTTCTTTACCGCTTGGATAGACATCGCCCGGATCGGATGAGCAGTTCGGCCCGGCGTGGTGAAGATAAGGTAGGGAGATCTTCAGGGGGGTAGTGTTAGGTTTATTTAAGGGGGGTTTGGGTTAGATTAGGGGTATGTGGGTGGTGGGTTGTAATGTTGGGGGGTGGTATTGTGTTTTTTTTTCAGGCAAAAGAGCAGTTTTCTTTGGGGCATGCCCCCACAAAAGGCCCTTTTAAGGGCTGGTAAGGTAAAAGAGCTTTGAACTTTTTTTTAATTTAGAATAGGGTAGGGAAATTTTTTTATTTTGGGGGGCTTTATTATTTTATTAGGGGGCTTAGAATAGGTGTAATTAGCTTAAAAATCTTGTAATTTTTTTTATTTTTTATAATTTAGTGTTTGTTTTTTTTTTTTAATTTAGTTTAGTTTATTTAATTGTATTTTTAGATAGATATTTGTAGTTTATTTAATTTATTGATAGTGTAGGTGTATTTGTAGCTTAGGTTAGGATTTATTTTACAGGTAATTGGGTAATTATTTTAACTAGGTAGCTATTAAATAGTTCATAACTATTTAATAGCTATTATACTTAGTTAAAATAATTAACAATTTACCTGTAAAATAAATATAAACCCTAACATAGCTACAATGTAATTATTAATTATATTGTAGCTATCTTAGGGTTTATTTTATAGGTAAGTATTTAGATTTAAATAGGAATATTTTAATTAATAATATTAATATTAGATTTATTTTAATAAGAGTTTAGTTAGATAGGGTTATTATACTTAATATATATATTTAATATATATATATATATATATATATATATATATATATATATATATATATATAATATAATAACGATATTAACTATATTAACCCTAATATAATTAGGGTTAATATAGTTAATATATATAATATAATAACTATATTAACTATATTAACCCTAATATAATTAGGGTTAATATAGTTAATATAGCTGGCGGCGGTGTAGGGGGATTAGATTAGAGGTTAATACATTTATTATAGGTGGCCGCGGTGTAGGGGGATGTAGATTGTAGGCAAAAGAGCAGTTTACTTTGTGACAAAGCCCCGCCAAAAGCCCTTTTAAGGGCTGGCAAAAGAGCTCAATTCTTTGGGGCATGCCCCGCAAAAAGCCCTTTTAAGGGCTGGCAAAAGAGCTGTTACTTTGGGGCAATACCACGCAAAAAGCCCTTTTCAGGACTATTTGTAGGGTTAGACTTAGGTTTAGTGGTAGGGATAGTTTAGTATTTTAGGGGTTAAATAATTTAATATAGATGGCGGCGGGGTAGGGGGATTAGATTAGGGGTTAATCATTTTAAAATAGATAGCGGCGGGGTAGGGGCTCACTTTAGGGGGTAGGTAAGATAGATGGCGGCGGTGTTAGGGGCTCACTTTAGGGGGTTATAGATTTTATATAGCTGGCGGCGGTTTAGGGGTTAATAACTTTATTATGTTGTGGCGGGGTTTGGGAGCGGCGGTTTAGGGGTTAATATATATTTTATTGTTAGGATAGAGAGGGGGGATAGCGGATAGAGGGTTAGACGTGTCGGGCTATGTTAGGGAGGCGTGTTAGACGTGTCGGGCTATGTTAGGCAGGCGTGTTAGACAGTGCGGGTGATTTAGACTTTAGTCAGGTTTTGTAGGCGCCGGCAGTTTCTAACGTGCCGTAAGTCACTGGCGACGCCAGAAATTTGTACTTGCGCAGATTTCTGGACATCGCTGGTTTATCAGACTTACGGCACTTTAGCATCTGACGGCGCCGTATATGGGATAGCTCGAGTTGCAAGCTGAAACTGCGGGCGACGCGGGTTCCCTCGCTTGCGCCGCAAACTACGCCGTTTATCGGATTGCGCCCCACATTGTAATTTTGTTAACTTTCCCTGCAATTTAAACCTGAAAAATTGGAGTTTTTCACAGCCCCAAAATAAGTTGGAATGCGTCCAGCATTAACCAATACACTCACCCTGCAAAATGCTACACAGTGGTTGTTTAAACACTGCAAAAACTCATGTATGCACAACAAAATACCCTTTATGCAAAAAGTACAGCGTTGCTCCCCTTCAAATAGAGTTGAATCCCCAACCTCTAAATATAAACAAAGCATACAAGAAAAAATGAAAGCTGCGCCTTAAAGAAGTCAGCTATACAAAACAACATGTATGGAAATATATTACATTTATTATATAAAGTACAAAGAACCGCCAGTGGTATATTAGAACATACAGATAAATGAATAAAACAGAGATTAAAAGGTTAAAAAGTGAATTATTAAAATGCACCGCTTGGAAAATGTATGTAAATGTATCCTCTCTGGGTTCAGAAGCCGTTTCAGAAGCCATTTTTTTTAAGATTGAAAAAAGCTGTAAAAGCTGAAACACGTCGATGACATCATGCGAAGTCGCTATTTTCTGTGCTAAGAATTTCAGAGCGCGCTGAAATATTTTTTTTAGCAAAGATTGTGTTGGGGAACAAAAAAAGGTAATCCGTTCCTTCTATTGGCCCCCAGCTATACCACGTGACCGGAGTTCACGGAAACGGCTTTTGAACTCAGAGAGAAGAACGCAGAGTGTTTGGCTTGGAACAAGGCCAAGATACAAGTCGCTACACGAGTGATGAAAGTAGACTTTCAGATTCCGGTGAATTCATATCCCAACTTGGACACTTTACACTTGCTATTGCTATATTGCACACGACACTTTAAGACTTCAATAAAGGACCATTCGAGCTTCCCTAATGCAGGCTAGCGGACATTGAGTGACCTGGAGATACAGGGTCCCTACAAACATCAGTATACCTGCAATTAGAGGGCAATACTACTAAGCGGATTTAACTCTATTTAGAGACAATCAGCGAAGCTTATCTTTTACCGCTCTGCCGATTCATTTTTTAGATATACAGTTTGTTTCCTTTTTGGATACATTTTTCAAGCGGTGCATTTTAATAAGTCACTGTTTTAACCTTTTAATCTCTGTTTTATTCATTTATCTGTATGTTCTAATATACCACTGGTGGTTCTTTATACTTTATAAAGGTTTATTTCCAAGATTTCGTTATATAATAAATGTATTATATTTCCATACATGTTGTTTTGTATAGCTGACTTCTTTTAGGTGCACCTTTCATTTTTTCTTAAAAACTCATGTATATCTATCACAAATCAGCTTCAGCAAAAGAAATAAGATAAATCTACTCAAGAGGCCTTTCAGAGGGCATGATCCTACATTAGAAAAACAATTTGTGTGTGTATATTTGTATGTGTCTATGTATTGTACAGGAAATCGTATTTTTGTTTTTCTAAACTTAAAGAATATCCGAAATAATGCACCAGCAATATTTAAAGAAAACTTAATATACTGACAAAATGTGTCAGTAGTTATTAGTTTCCTTTAAATTCATGTTAAAGGCTTAATACCTTCCTTAAAGTGCACTGGAGAGTGCGCTAATTCAATCCTCATCTTGCCCGGTTCCTATAGCTTCCAAACATTTACATTGGTTTAACGAAAACTAACGTAAATGTTTAATGAAAATTAAAATGTTGTTTCCTTATTTTCTTCTAAGTGGAGAACAAGTTTAATTCTTCTTTAGAACAGTGGTGCTAGCACACCTTTGGGTTACTTTATGGGAAAAAGGAGTTAGCGCAGCCGCGCTGTCCGACCTCCAGATGAAAGTGAGGCTTTCGCTCGCACGCTAATATTTTACTTTCAACTTGTAATACGAGGGTTATTGATTTAACTTAAGTGGTGATAGCGCTTAATAGTGCTAATATTTTTGCACTCCACTTGTAATCTAGCCCATAATTGTCGTAAGGAAGTTAGGTTTCTATCATGTCCCCTTTATCACATTTGTACATTTACCTTCTTGTTTTTATTATTCTCTTATTTACAAATTAATCAGTTTTCCTTTTTTTTTTGTTTCTGTTTGCGTTATATACCATATTACAAAATACTCCTCCACGTTTGGGCATCAATCCAAGATAATTACGGGTTTTACTCTGCCTCTGACGTCTCTGTACCGGAGTTGTGCGACGAGGGAGAAAAGGTGACTTTAAGTTGTTTCATGAGGGGAAACGTCCCGAGAGATATTAGAGTCATGTGGGAAAAGTGCTTGAATAATGAGCGGGCAGTATACTCAAAGGAAGACGAAAACTATCAAATCACTGAGAATAAATCCGGAGGGAAATTTTATTCGTTTCTCACTTTCATCCCATCACTGGATGATTCTGGGGCTGTATTCACCTGCAGTTTCTCAGAAAATGAAGGAAGGATTCTTGCAGTTCGTCATTCGCAAGCTCTCACTGTTGCTGGTAATTATTTACTTTCTTATTGGTAGAACCTGAACTAGTAAGGACCAAAGCAAATACATATATGGGGCACTGGTAAAAATAATAATAATGTAAAAATACAGCCCAATTCTTCTCAAGGTCAAAAAATATGAAAAATGAGTGATGTCAAGTTTATAAAACGTATTTTGCAGTGTCAGTATTCAATATTTCCCCTCAACTCACAGTCTAGACCTGTGGTGGCTAACCCTGGATCCCCTGATGCTTCGGAACTACATTTCCCATGATGCTGAACTGAACTGCAGAGTGCCTAAGCATCATGGGAAATGTAGTTGTAAAACATCAGAGGATACATATTTTTCTTCAAAATGTCTTAATTTTCAAGAGTAAGTGCTTTGTGAACAGTTATCCACAGCTTTTTACAGCTATGCTGCATGATGCATCGCTTTCAAGTGCTTCAACATTTGGGTATCATGCCTCTTTAGTATTTAAGTTATTCCCCACCTCACTCTAGTCATGAGCGCTGCCATATTGAACTCTAACTTTCTCTGCATTCCAGTACTCATGTGTTTGTGCATGTGCAGCAACTCCCCTCCAGATACCTGCAGTGAAACCTAAGTTCCAAAATGGCAGGACCCATAATTTGATGGAGGTGCAAGAAATGTTGTTAGTGATTAATATCTCTTTAAACTGTTTTGATAAATTAGGTGGATATAAACGCATTTGCATTCTTTTCTTATACTTTACTTCTCATCTCAGAACCCAAGAAAAACACCTGGTCTCGGACTTATCAAGACTGGGGATTCCGTGCATTTGACGAGAGTGCGATTACAGAGATGTGAGACCAGCCACCGTTTTATGTCCCCTTCAGCACCCTGACTCCACTCTTGGATATAACACTGGAGGTTCCAGGGAGGACAAATCACAGAATGTCAATTATTAGCTGCTTTCTTGGGGTGTCCTATTGGCTGAAGGATGCGCTTAGCTTGTGTACATGATATAAATGTGTGTGCATCTTAATATGATGTGTCCCACGCACAGCAAATGAGTATGAATCTGCACAATAAAAACCTAAAATGTTTCATAAACCTTTTCCTGCCAGAGGCACCAACTCATTGGAAAAAGCAGTGAAACAGTAATAAAACATTTTGCAAGGCAGCTACAAAATATATCAGTGGTTACATACTGGAAGACAATTTAATTGTCTCTATAATAGCAGTTGCATTATATCATAGTGAAATGGTTGTTATCAGTACCGATGTATTAATGCAGCATGGGCATTATCAGAACGACACACCAAACATCGTATTTTTTAATATTTATGTATTTATGAAACTCTTGTAAAATAGCAGGTAATATAATATAAGTGTAAAAATAAAGATGGGATCTATTTATCTGGGTATTTTTGTTTCCATACAGTATTTGTATTTATACTGTATATGTATTCTGTTTCTTTTAAATGTTTTTTAATGGATTTTTCAGGATGGGGGGAATTTGCAGTATAAAATGTCTAGGTTGTTAGAATTGAAGTTATCAGGTTTTATTTTTCTCATACAATGATTTTAAAATGGTCTCTTCTATTTTGTGTATCTGCATTAACAACAAACCAGTTGGTTCTTGTCAATAACTTCTCTGTGGTGAAAATATGGCAGGAATAATATATTCACCCTACTAATGTTATGAGCAGTATGGATACTCTGTTCATAGTCATGATGCAGGCCACTTATGTTTTAACCCTTGGATGCCAAAGAGATCTTAGTAACAAACTCTGTTCAACCTATAGCTACCACCCAAAGGTTAAAGGGTAGCCTTAACCAAAACACTGAACACTGTCATAGACCTAGGGGCTGATGCTATTGTTACCATGGCAACCACATTGATGTGTTGATGCTGTATGTTGCATTGAAATTATGATGGTGACGTTTATTCCTGTGATATTATTAGGGCACAAATGTAACTGGATACCAGCCAATTATAACTGTTTTTTGGTCATATATATCTATAACCTTTTTTTATTTTAATTAAGCAGCGCATGAATTATATCTGTATCTTCAAACTTGTTAGATAGTAAAAAAATGGTATAATTTTCTTTCTTTTTTTATTTTTACTGCACATATTACAGGACTGGAATGCATCAAATAACAATTAAAATAAGAATTTGCTACAGTTAAAGATCTAGTTAAGAAATGTATTAGTAAACTTATATTTTTATGTTGTTTTATATCCTTAAACTGTCTGGATTAAAAACATATAAATGAGAATTTTGTAATATAATGTATTTATATAGTTGCTTGAATAATATATATAGCACCAGTATATTTTACACAAGTGTGTCCCTTTAATAGCAATAGCAAGAACTACAACACCCTTTTATATTGTGAAGGAGGACCAAACTGAAGCCTTTCCAAACTTCAAGGTAAAGGACATAAAGATGAAGTAATCTGCATTTCTATTCCCATTAAAGGGACAGTAGTGTTCCGTATTTTTTCTCTCCATTAAGCAGTTCTCAATTAGCTATGTCACCTGCACAAGTGTATTAAATTGCTTACAAATCTTTACCTTTATTTTGTCATTTGAATTAGCCAATTCTGTCCCTTGTATCCCCACCTATACTAGTCTTTGAGTCTTTATCTTTAGAGAAACAGAGAGAAATAAGATAAAAATGACTGAGTAAATAATAAGATAGATAAGATAATAAAGATTGCACATCCTACATTCTCCTGTCACATATAAGCAACAACTGTTTAATTCTACACAGAAAAGCTATACTGCTTCCTCCAGGACTAGGGTGACCATATTGCTGCTTTAAAAAGGGACACATATGAAAAATACATATGTCAGGGCTGTTTTCATTGCTGTTTAAAGGAACTGTCTACACCAGAAGTGTTATTGTTTAAAACGATAGATAATCCCTTTATTACCCATTCCCTAGTTTTGCACAACCAACACTGTTATATAAATATACTTTTTACCTCTGTGATTACCTTGTATCTAAGCCTCTGCAGACTGCCCCCTTATTTCAGTTCTTTTGATAGACATCCATTTTAGCCAATTAGAGCTGGCTCACCTGAACTCCACATGCGTAAGCACGGTGTTATCTATACGACACAAGTGAACTAACACCCTCTAGTGGTGAAAAACTGTCATAATGCCTTGAGAGAAGAGACGGCCTTCAAGGGCTTAGAAATTAGCTTATGAACCTCCAAGGTTTAGTTTTCAACTAAAAATACCAAGAGAACAAAGCAAAATTGGTGATAAAAGTAAATGTGAAAATTGTTTAAAATTACATTCTCTATGTGAATCATGAAAGTTTATTTTGGACTAGACTGTCCCTTTAGAGACATATTTTGTATAAGAACCCTGCCATATGTATATTTCATATGTGTCCCTTTTTAAAACGGCAATATAGTCACCCTATCCAGGACCCAGGACTCTAGCCTTGCTATATGCTGCACTAATTGCTTGATCAGTGCAGAAGTTCCTTTATATCTGTCTCTAACTGCCCAGAACAAGAAAAGAAAAAACACACTGAAGATTTTCAAAGGGTGTGCCTATGAATCGCAAAACAATGCACATGTTGCTAATAAATAAGCATTTTAATTATCTTAAAGCATTTGCAAGTTGTTGTTACCTTTTTAAGGAAGCATTTCCGCAAATTTAATTGGAGGCATTTAATGGGATTTTCAAAGGCTCTACAGTATATTTCAATGTGGGACATTTATGCCCCTTAAAGAAGCCTTAAATTCAGACCACCATTTACCAATTTTAATATATAAATAAGATTTAAACAAATTACAGTTGCAGATTGCTGTGTATTTCAAATGCCACTTTTCTGTCCCTTTAAGGCAGGCAGTTAATATACAAAAGAAGACAGATCATGATGTCACTCACCTAAATACAGCTGATAAAGCCACCAAAATAAGATAGATAGGCGATTTAAATGGAAAAAAAAAATGAATGGGTAAAAACTGATGGTGACATTGTTTCACTACCTTTGTACTTGACAAATTTTAAGGTCTAATGAATTAAAATTCATCCATCAGTTTTCACTCTTTTTTAGTTTGAGATTCATACGCCTAGATTACGAGTCTTGCGTTAGTCTTAAAAAGCAGCGTTGAGAGGTCCCAACGCTGCTTTTTAACGCCCGCTGGTATTACGAGTCTTGAAATGACAGGCTCACCGCTCACTTTTTTGGCCAGACTCGAAAATACCGCAAATCCACTTACGTCAATTGAGTATCCTATTTTTTCAATGGGATTTGCCTAACGCCGGTATTACGAGTCTTCCAAAAAGTGAGCGGTAGACCCTCTCCTGTCAAGCCTGGTACCGCATTTTAAAGTCAGTAGTTAAGAGTTTTATGGGCTAACGCCATAGTATAAAACTCTTAACTAAAGTGCTAAAAAGTACACTAACACCCATAAACTACCTATTAACCCCTAAATCGAGGCCCCCCACATCGCAAACACTAAAATAAAAAATTGAACCCCTAATCTGCCAAACTGGACAGCGCCACCACTATAAAAAATATATTAAGCCCTAAACCGCCGCACTACTGCATCGCAAACACTAGTTAAATTTTATTAACCCCTAATCTGCCATCCCTAACATCGACGACACCTACCTACATTTATTAACCCCTAATCTGCCGCCCCCAACGTCGCCGCAACTATATTAAATGTATTAACCCCTAAATCTAAGTCTAACCCTAACACCCCCTAACTTAAATATAATTTAAATAAATCTAAATAAAATTACTACAATTAACTAAATTATTCCTATTTAAAACTAAATACTTACCTATAAAATAAACCCTAAGCTAGCTAAAATATAACTAACAGTTACATTGTAGCTAGCTTATGATTTATTTTTATTTTACAGGCAACTTTGTATTTATTTTAACTAGGTACAATAGTTATTAAATAGTTATTAACTATTTAATAACTACCTAGTTAAAATAAAGATGCATTTACCTGTAAAATAAAACCTAACCTAAGTTACAATTACAGCTAACACTACACTATAAATAAATTAATTCCCTAAATTAACTACAATTAAATACAATTATCTAAAGTACGGAAAAAAACACTAAATTACAGAAAATAATAAAATAATTACAAGTTTTTTAAACTAATTACACCTAATCTAATCCCCCTAATAAATTAAAAAAGCCCCCCAAAATAATAAAAAAACATACCCTATACTAAATTACAAATAGCCCTTAAAAGGGCCTTTTGCAGGGCATTGCCCCAAAGTAATCAGCTCTTTTACCTGTAAAAAAAGTACAATACCCCCCAACATTAAAACCCACCACCTACACACCCAATCCTACTCTAAAACCCACCCAATCCCCCCTTAATAAAACACTCACCCCCTTGAAGATCACCCTACCTTGAGAAGTCTTCACCCAACCAGGCCGAAGTCCTCAACGAAGCCGGGCGGAGGGGTCATCCAGATGGGCAGAAGTCTTCAACCAAGCTGGGAAGAAGTCTTCATCCAGACGGCATCTTCTAGCTTCATCCATCCGACACGGGTCCATCTTCAAGACATCCGACGCGGAGCATCCTCTTCTTTCGACGTCTTCTTACTAAATGACGGTTTCTTTAAGTGACGTCATCCAAGATGGCGTCCCTTCAATTCCGATTGGCTGATAGAATTCTATCAGCCAATCAGAATTAAGGTAGAAAAAATCCTATTGGCTGATTGAGTTGGCAATCTATAGGCTGTTCCAATCAGCCAATAGAATGTGAGCTCAATCCTATTGGCTGATTGCATCAGTCAATAGGAATTTTTCTACCTTAATTCCGATTGGCTGATAGAATTCTATCAGCCAATCGGAAATTGAAGGGACGCCATATTGGATGAAGTCATTTAGTAAGAAGACGTTGATTGAAGAGGATGCTCCGCGTCGGATGTTTTTAAGATGGCCCGGCTCCGTGCCGAATTGATGAAGATAGAAGATGCCATCTGGATGAAGACTTCTGCCCATCTGGAGGACCTCTTCTTCCCGGTTTGGATGAAGACTTCTGCTGGTCTGGAGGACCACTTCGCCCCAGCTTCGTGGAGGACTTCGGCCCGGTTGGATGAAGACGTCTCAAGGTAGGGTGATCTTCAAGGGGTTAGTGTTAGGTTTTATTAAGGGGGGATTGGGTGGTTTTTAGAGTAGGGTTGGGTGTGTGGGGGTGGGTTTTATTGTTGGGGGGGTATTGTACTTTTTTTTACAGGTAAAGAGCTGATTACTTTGGGACAATGCCCCGCAAAAGGCCCTTTTAAGGGCTATTTGTAATTTAGTATAGGGTAGGGCTTTTTATTATTTTGGGGGGCTTTTTTATTTTATTAGGGGGATTATATTAGGTGTAATTAGTTTAAAAAACTTGTAATTATTTTATTATTTTCTGTAATTTAGTGTTTGTTTGTTTTTTGTACTTTAGATAATTGAATTTAATTGTAATTAATTTAGGGAATTCATTTAATTATAGTGTAGTGTTAGGTGTAATTGTAACTTAGGTTAGGTTTTATTTTACAGGTAAATTTGACTTTATTTTAACTAGGTAGCTATTAAATAGTTAAAGGGACAGTCAAGTCCCAAAAAAACTTTCATGGTTCAAAAAGGACATGTAATTTTAAACAACTTTTCAATTTACTTTTATCACCAATTTTGCGTTGTTCTCTTGGTATTCTTAGTTGAAAGCTAAACATAGGAGGTTGATATGCTAATTTCTTAGACCTTGAAGGCCGCCTCTAATCTGAATGCATTTTAACATATTTCACCACTAGAGGGCGTTAGTTTATGTGTTTCACATAGATAAAATTGAGCTCATGCACGTGAATTTACCAAGGAGGGAGCACTGATTGGCTAAAATGCAAATCTGTCAAAACAACTTAAATAAGGGGGCAGTCTGCAAAGGCTTAGATAGAAGGTTATTACAGAGGTAAAACGTGTATTATTATAACTGTGTTGGTTACGCAAAACTGGGGAATGGGTAATTAAGGGATTATCTATCTTTTAAAATAACAACAATTCTGGTGTTGACTGTCCCTTTAATAACTATTTAATAACTATTCTACCTAGTTAAAATAAATACAAAGTTGCCTGTAAAATAAAACTAAATCCTAAACTAGCTACAATATAACTATTAGTTATATTGTAGCTAGCTTAGGGTTTATTTTTTAGGTAAGCATTTAGTTTTAAATAGGAATAATTTAGTTAATTGTAGTTATTTTATTTAGATTTATTTAAATTATATTTAAGTTAGGGGTGTTAGGGTTAAACTTAGGTTTAGGGGTTAAGAACTTTAATATAGTGGCGGCGACTTTGGGGGCGGCAGATTAGGGGTTAATAAGTGTAGGTAGGTGGCAGCGACATTTGAGGGCAGCAGATTAGGGGTTAAAAAATATAATGTAGGTGTTGGCAATGTTGGGGGCGGCAGATTAGGGGTTAATAAGTGTAAGATTAGGGGTGTTTAGACTCCGGGTTCATGTTAGGGTGTTAGGTGTAGACATAAATTTTATTTCCCCATAGGAATCAATTGGGCTGCTTTAGGAGCTTTACGCTGCTTTTTTGGCTCTCCCCCATTGATTCCTATGGGGAAATCGTGCACGAGCACGTTTTACCAGCTCACCGCTACCGTAAGCAGCGCTGGTATTGAGGTGAGATGTGGAGCTAAAGTTTGCTCTCCGCTCACTTTTCTGGGGCTAACGCCGGGTTTGTAAAAACCCGTAATACCAGCGTTGTCGATAGGTGAGCGGTGAGCATAAAATGCTCTTTATCACCGCACACCATTACCGACAAAACTCGTAATGTAGCCGTTTGTTTTTAAAATAAATGAGGTATATTGTTCAGAGATGAATAAAACATGTGCACACAAAGGGTGGTAACAAACCACAGGGAACTTATAATTATATGTACACAATATATCTTTTTTATTCTTCAGGTAATACCACAAAAAATAATTTGTATGTTTCATTTGATATTTGGTCATGGTGTTGTTTTGAATGCCTTTGTTAACAAAAAAATAAAGTTCTGTGTTATTTTCTATGGGGAATTACTCATGAAAACAGTTTAAAAAAATGTAGTAGCTAGTGTTAGTGCTACAAGCAGGCAGCAGTACAAAAAAGAAAAAGTGAATCTTACATACTTATTGGCACAGGAAGCAATCAACTTACAAGAACATTAGCAGATCATTACTGAATAGTGTAAATGTGACACGAACGGTTTTAACCTCATGAATTAATCTATTTTTTTTCTGAATGCATTTGTTAACCCCTTCACTTCTGGGAATTTAAGAGAAAACATTGCTCAAAGTACCAGATAATTTTTAGTATTTTTTCTATTACTTTGTTTAAATAGCAATAGAGCCTTTGGGGCCTATTTATCAAAGGTCTTGCAGACCTGATCCGACAGTGCGGATCAGGTCCGCAAGAACTTGCTGAATGCGGAGAGCAATACGCTCTCCGTATTCAGCATTGCACCAGCAGATCACAAGAGCTGCTGGTGCAACGCCGCCCCCTGCAGACTCGCGGCCAATGGGCCACCAGCAGGGGGTGTCAATCAACCCGATCGTACTCGATCGGGTTGATTTCCTGCGATTCTGAGCAGGCAGACAGGGTTATGGAGCAGCGGTCTTTGTGACCGCTGCTTCATAACTGCTGTTTCTGGCGAGTCTGAAGACTCGCCAGAAACACAGGCCCACAAGCTCCATTCGGAGCTTGATAAATGGGCCCCTTTGGGGGTTTTTTGTTTGGTTTTTACTTATGAAAACTTGATATATACAGTATCTAAAGTAGACCACCCAAGGTATTGATCTAGCTCCATTTTGGTATATTTCATGCCACTATTTGGCTGTCAAATATGATCATATAAAAAAAAATCAACTCACTGAAATTATTTACACACAACTATTACATTCATGTGACAAATGGTTGTAAAAGCTTCTCTGGGATCCCCTTTGTTCAGAAATAGCAGGCATCCCCAACCTTCTACCTCTCTGATTCCTTCAAACAGCTCTTTAACCCTCACACACACACACTGATACCTACCGTGTTTGTCACTGGCAGCTATTCTGCCATTAACAAATTATTATTATTATATTTTTTGTAGTGTAGGAATCCCTTCCTCTCCCTTCAAAATAATTTTCGTAGTGTATGGCCCCATCCCTCCGTCTCACCTTACATCCTTTGTTACTGTAGTGTAGGGAACCCCCACTCCTCCCACCCCCTCCACTGGCCACCCACCTGCCTCCTTCCTTCCCTCCCACCACTTCCATTCTGCACCAGCAGAGGATCGTTACAGAGATTGACACAGACAGTATCACACTCCATAATGAATGGCCTTCTGGCTTCATATGGTAAGGAAACACAACCAGTGCTTCCTTACCTTATGAAGGCAGATGCCTTCTGCCCCCTTGTTACAGCTCCTGCTGTCTAGGCGGACAGCAGAGACCGCAACTTACGCCTCAGTGCTGGACATAGGTACTACATCAACACAGTACACTGGCTAAATTAGTGTGTGACATAGTACCTACAGTATGTCCATATGGCACAAAGGGTTAATTAATTGGCGTTACAGGGACCACTCGTTTATAGTATTTTTGACAAATACAAAGAAATAGCAAAAGTTTGTTACTTTTCGCATTTGTTAGAAAACAAATACACGTCGTTGGTGCCTCTGTGTATATATTAGTGTTCATCATAATACTTCAGGATTAAAATATTGGTTTCATCTGGAAAAAAATAATGCTAAAATAAAAAACTCTAAAATAACAGCAAGATTTAAAGGGGCAGAAAAGAGCTATAATGAAATGCTCTAATTTGTTTGACTATTTTATTATTGCATAATTGCTGGCATATAACTACGTCTCTAGCCACTCCAAATTGGGTTAAACTAAGTTGAACGTGTTTTCCGGGACAGTCGCGAATTTGAGAAGTTTGTCTCTGATTTTTCAGCTGTCCCAGATTATCTTGACCTTGCCTTGCAGATTTTGGTGCTACTTATGTAGCTGAAAATGGCCCTAAATGAACCTTTAACTATGTCTTGGTCTCTCTGTGGTGTAATGTCTCAGCAAAGACTGGGAGTGAACATGTTATGTTGTATAGGTCAGCGGCTAGTTTGGACAGTTTTCTGTTGTACACTGGAATTCCTGTCAGTTTGTTGGTTGCATCACTCTATCACCTAGATAACAAGTCGCGTGCTGACTGCAGCGCACGTGAAATATGTATTTTCTTTAGGCTCCCTCGAGCATCTTCAGCCTCGCTAGAAAGTCCAGAATATCCAGCACCTGGGCTCAAATAGACGGTGTGCCAGCTCAGAGGGTCATGCACAAACCCCCAATACAAATAATGCACAGAGAAAAACAGTACCACCAATATCTTTAAGCAGGTTTATTCAGCTTATGCAGCCAGACCACAGAATGTAGCTGGACTTGTCTCCGAAACGTCGTTGATTCTGTGGTCTGGCTGCATAAGCTGAATAAACCTGCTTAAAAATATTTGTGGTGCTGCTTTTTTCAGCCTTACTAGCCTCACCAGTCCTTATGTTATGTAATAATACAGCCCAAAGAAGAAAAAAATGCACGTGCGCTGCAGTCAGCACGCAACTTTTAATCTAGACGTATGTATGCTGTGCATTTATAGTAGTGCTATTGTTGCTTTATGCTAACAAATACTAATTTCTCCACACTGCTGACAATAAACCAATAGATATTAGACAGGTGCGCAGTGGAAAAATTTGTTTCTGTTCGTTTCGGACCAATTCAGATTTTTTTCAAATTTCATTTCGGATAGATTCGAATTCTGATACATTTGAATGTATTCGTTTTGGATTCGAATAAATTCGGATGTATTTGGTTAGGATTCGATTCGTAAATTCGGAAGTTCGGTATGTGTTATGTTGATTCAGATGGTTCCACACAAACAGAATTATTTCACTGTTCTATCTTACTAAATTGCGCTAAATTTTAATTTTAGACTGAATTGTGATTAGTCCATGGCCTTTCGAATGTAACAAATAAATCTGAACTCATTCGGATTTATTTGTTACAAATGCATTCGGATTAGTTTTGTTTTGTTGCTAGGGTAATTCGGAAATTCGAATCAATTAGAATCTCTGAATTTGGCGAATTCGTCCAAATTTCAATTCGGAACAAAACGAAACGTACATTTCTAATAGACATTTTTACCACCTCCTCAACATTTATGAGGTGTCCCGAATTAAGGTCTGAAGTGTCCTGTGTTTTAGTCTAGGAAATTTAATCACCTTAGCTCTGAACTGGCAATACACTCTCTAAAATCTTGTTATCTATGTAAGAATCATAATCCTATCACTATTTTAAAGCCAAAATAAACAAAATGTATTTCATTTATAGAGTAGGCAATCTAAAGTATAGTCATTTAATATATTTTCTCACACTACAAGCACAGACACCCTAACATTTGTTTTGTTTTTTTAAACAAACTTTATTGTATATTATCAGAGAATTACATGGGTAAAACTGAATACAATAATTTGTACAATAGGGTTATTAGATTAAAAACAAATGTCTGACTTGGATCTGTGATTTCATAATGAATAAATCATGAAAAATTGTGTATGTTGATGAATAAAAATTAATTATAAAACTGCAGTAAAAAAAATGCTGTATGCATTAGAACATTTAGGACTAGATTGGAGAGCAAACAATTAGGAGCACTATTTGCTTGTTCATTACACACATATTACAAGTGTTGAGTTAGAGACATTCCACACAAAATTGGAATGAACACAGGCGCATTTCAGATCTAAATAGAAGCATTTTAGTAAAAGAAACCAGATAGAGAATACAATGAAAGGATCATGATTCAGATATAGAATACAATTTTAAACAACTCTCCAATTTTATTATCTAATTTGTTTCATTCTTTTGGTATCATTTGTTGAAAATTCAGCAATGCACTACTGGTTTCTAACTGAACAGATGGGTGAGCCAATGACTATCGGTATATAGATATGCATGCAGCCACCAATCAGCAGCTAGAAACTAGGTTTTTTGCTGCTCCTGATCTCTCCTAGATTAACCTTTTTTATGATCCATGCGCAAGCATTTTAAACTCAGCACTTGCTCAGAGAGCCCAAGGTGCTTGTGTATCACCTGGTAATGACTCAGCATTATTGCTGACAGGATGCAAGCCCCACTGGCTCTCTGAGCAGCTGCAATATTTAACCTCTTTGTTACTGGTAATTTCACAGAAAAACGCCCAAAGTACCAGAGATTTTTAGCTTTTTTTTGCTATCCCTCCATTTAAATAGAAATAAAACCTTTGGTTTTTTTTTTATTTACCTATAACAAATTAGATATACAGTATGGTTTGGCATAAAAAGAGCTTTCAGTGGATGAAGTAGCTATTTATTCACAGAATTAATAAATTACTGTAAAACGAACACTAAAAAAATAATATATATACTGTATATAATTTTTACATTCCACAAAAAACTGTAGCTTTCTAATTTTAGGAAAAACAACTCAAAATTATTTCATTAACATCCTCTGATTCAGCTAAAATAATGGTTTTCAAACCTGTTCTCCGGCCTCCCCAACAGGCTATATTTTCAGGATTACCTTGGGTGAGAGCAGGGAAAATAACCATGGTTACTAATCAACTGATTATTTCACCTGTGATTTTGTTAAGATTTCCTCAAAACCTGGCCTGTTAGGGAAGCCTGGGGACAGGTTTTAAAACCAGTGAGCTAAAACTAAACGTATATTATTTTTAATAATTTTGATAATTTTAAGGTCTTTATCTGCAGCTATGTCTAAAATTATGCAACTCTCATTTGGTATTGCAGGACTGCCCAAATTCTGAAAATTGACCCTCCAAATTATATATATTTTACCCCCTTGTACCATTTTAATGTAGGTACTTCATCACACATTACTTTGCCCAACGTACTGTGGTGACGTAGTACCTACATCCAACACAGAGGTGCATGCTGCGGTCTGCCTTCATATGTAGGTATGGGCGAACGTGCTGAAAGTTTAATTTGTTTGGTAGAACGAATAGTCCTGGGGACATTTGTTTTGGACAATCGAAGGCTGATAAGAATGAAAATTCATTAAAATATGATAATTGAGTGTTACTTTTGTTTTCAAATGTTCATAATTAAATTGAATATTCACATTTGAAATTTTGAATGTAACATTTGATTTAACAAATACCATTCAGAAGTTCAATAGTTCATGTGGTAGGGAATTTAGTAAATTGATACATAATAGATAGAAACATTAAGTTGATATATTTGTATTTCGAATATGGCATAATTCGAAAATGACATTTAAAGAGAACATTAGAAATACATTAAACAAATGTTAGACTGTTGTACAAACATTCGAAATTCTAAATGAATGAACTAATGTGTTAAAATCAATTTAATTTTTCAAATGTTGCAAAACATTCGCCCATCCCTATTCATATGGTAAGAAAGCACTGATCGTGCTCCCTCACCATATAAAGCCAGATCGTCGTTCGTTATGGCGTGTGAAACGGCCTGTTTCACGATCTGTAACGATCATCTTTGGTGCCGAATGGGAGCGGTGGGAGGGAAGGATAGAAGTGGGCAAATTGGCCCAGCGGAGGAGGTAGGAGGAGGGAGGGGCAGGGTGCCCTACAAAAACACGTGAGGCCACAGAGAGGGAGGAATGGGGCCCTACACTATGGAACAAAATCATCTGCAAGGGGGCCCTACACTACAGTAAAAAGGGATCTGGGAGGGGGACGCTACACTACAGAAAAATATATGTTACTGGCATATGTGCAGAAATACCCTTTTATGATTCAGATAGAGCATATAATTTAATAATTTAAAAAATCAGTTTACTTCTGTTATCAAATTATTTTGTTCCCTTGATGTCTTTTATTGAAAAGCATACCTAGGTAGGCTCAGAAGCACCAATGAGAATCTGTTTTCCAGAGTAATCTCTAGACAAAAACCAAATACTTCTATATAAACAAACTTTTCAGTAAAATATGGACAAACACAGACATGTAAACAAATATATTAACGCAAATATAAAGGAAGTATTTTTATTCTTATGTGTAATGTGCCACCAGATTCTGCAGCGGTAATCCCCGAGGATTTTGATTGGACATCCTTATTATGCAGCTGCAGTGACAGTCACACGCCTTTCTAATCACACTTGACTCTGCATTTCTGTGGACAATTTGTGTGTTATCATTTCTGTCAAAATACACGCACATATGTAATCTAACAACAACCAAAATGTAATTTCCATAGAAAACAACTTATCTGCCCCAACATAATTTGGGAGTAATCTTTTTTTTTTCCTGCTATAATTGTCATGTGCACCTTACAAAGCCGGTTTTTAAGGTTCTATTTTCAGGAATAAGTGAAAAGCAACATGTTAAAGCTATTTTTGTTACCTGTAGAGACATGAAACTCAAAATGAATCATATTCTAGCAATTTTCTAACGTTTTCATCACTACAGGGAATTGTGTATTGAATATTCAATATATATACAACATATAATTTCAACTCTGCTGCCATATCCCAAGTAACATGCACTCATCTGAACTTTTCAACAAAGGATGTAAAGAAAATAATTTAAATTTGATAATAGAAACAAATTGGAATATACTATATTTATTTTATAAATGTGTCTGTGTTTTATGGTTTAGACTACTCAGATACTATGTATTGTTGACTGTCTGTTTCCTTCTTGAGAATTCTACTTGTTCACAACTTGATAAATAGATCATTATGAGTGTGACACAGTATTTGGAGCATCCCCTCCTGATCCCACTATGGATAAGAATTATCTGTGAAAGTGAACAAACCTTGGATAAAACCAACAACTTCATATTTTAGCAATCAATTAATCAGGTAATTGCTTGGGGAGAGGTGTTCACATAATTTGACGCTACCGCAGAACTATCTATGTAATAAAGATTCTAGTATTTATTTCTATTTTATATAGCAGTCATTCACATAACATACAATTTGTTCTTTTAATCAAATCTTTAAATATTTGTTAAACTTTTTTATATTCATGTAGTTAGCAACATCAGAATTAAATAATGAAAACATTGCAATATATTATACAAAGATTGTGAAATAGATATAATTACATAAAGTTTAATTTGTAAATAAATGTGCCAGCAGCTACATTGCAATCATTTGTTTCTGTGACATCATCAGATATATATGTTGCTATAGCATCGATCAGAATGATTCAGTTGTTTTAAAGGGACATTTTGGCCAAAATTAAAATGCACATAGATGATTTAAACCTTTGTATACAAACATATTTGCAATATATATGTAGTCTCAAAAATACTTCTAGTAAAAGTTATCATTTTTCTCTGCACGTGCATGTGAAGCATAGCTAGATATTCTTAGTGCACCAGCATTTTAAATACAACAGCTGCTCAGATCACCAGTGGGGCTTGTATCATGTCAGCAATTAACAAACTGAGTCATTAACAGATGGTACAAGCACCTTAGGCTCTCTACACAAGTGCTGTGTTTAAAATGCTGGTGCACGGTGCATATTTAAATACACATTTGAAAGAACTATAGCTTTTATTAGAAGCATATTTGCCAATACATGAATTCTAATATTGGCTGTAATATCCCTTTAATTTCTGGCAGGTCTAGGGACCCTAAAAGCTGCCATCTATATTTAGGGTTTTACCCAGAATCAGGGCTGAAGGTAATAAGATAAACTCATAAGGCTTTACAGTAAATATACACTTGTTTTATTTTTTTAAAATGTTATTGATACATAATAAATAAAATGTCTACATATCTCTCAGTTTATATAATTGTCCTTTTTATGCATTTGTTTTTTTCATTAATTGAGCTGTCACAGGAATAACAATAAACTAAATTTGGAGTGTCCCATAAATTTGCAATGAATGTCTAGGTTAGATTTTTTACTGCCTGTATTACTGTAAAACGCCACTGGGTGGCACTGTTTAGCCCAGCTTAAATACTGATGAGTTTTCCCTAATCCATAGTAAGACATTTCTCTTTATTGATTCATATAGAACATACAATTTTAAACAAATTTCCAATTTAGTTGTATTATTAAATTTGCATATTTACCTCTGTGAAGGAGAAGCAATGCATTACTGGGAGCTGACTGAACACATCCAATGAGCCAATGCGAATAGACATATATGTGCAGGAACCAATCAGCACTTAGCTCCCAGTAGTGCATGGTTGCTCCTGCGCCTACCTAGGCATAGGTAAGATACCAAGAGAACAAAATAAATTAGCAGCTAGCTCCCACTACTGTAGGATATGTGTTCATTCTTTTTCAACAAGAAAGAGTACAAAGCACATTTGGAAATAGAATTGAATTTAAAATTGTCTTAAAATGACGCGCTCTATCTGAAATCATGCACTTTAATTCTGACTTTCCTATCCCTTTAAATTTATATGTATTTTATATAGCAAATGAAAACTGTCCTTTCCCTTACTGCTTTTCATTACGTTATTTGTTTTCTTTGATTGCTAATACAAGCAATAGAAAGAAATTGCAGGATTTAAACAGAACAAATTGTTATCATGTCTATCAAAGAACACTATTTGTTTTGTATGGGGGGGGTGGTTAAAGGGTCAGTATATTATAAAATTGTTTTCCTTTAATGTGTTTCCAATTACTTTTCTACCAGCTGCAGAGTATAAAATGTATGAGATTTGCTTTTTAAGGCTTATTTGTGTATATGAAATAGCTGATTTTGTAGCCACAACCTAATAAAATGGGTTAAGCTTGTAGGTATAATCAGATCTCATTACTTTATCACATTGTGTACATATACCTGCTTCTTTATCTTATATATGTAGGTATAATCAGGTCTCATTACTTTATCACATTGTGTACATATACATGCTTCTTTATCTTATATCTGTAGGTATAATCAGATCTCATTACTTTATCACATTGTGTACATATACCTGCTTCTTTATCTTATATATGTAGGTATAATCAGATCTCAGTACTTTATCACATTGTGTACATATACATGTGTCTGTATCTTACACATGTAGGTATAATCAGATCTCATTACTTTATCACATTGTGTACATATACCTGCTTCTTTATCTTATATATGTAGGTATAATCAGGTCTCATTACTTTATCACATTGTGTACATATACATGCTTCTTTATCTTATATCTGTAGGTATAATCAGATCTCATTACTTTATCACATTGTGTACATATACATGTGTCTTTATCTTATATCTGTAGGTATAATCAGATCTCATTACATTATCACATTGTGTACATATACATGTGTCTTTATCTTATATCTGTAGGTATAATCAGATCTCATTACTTTATCACATTGTGTACATATACATGTGTCTTTATCTTATATCTGTAGGTATAATTAGATCTCATTACTTTATCACATTGTGTACATATACATGTGTCTTTATCTTATATCTGTAGGTATAATTAGATCTCATTACTTTATCACACTGTGTACATATACATGCTTCTTTATCTTATATCTGTAGGTATAATCAGATCTCATTACTTTATCCCATTGTGTACATATACATGTGACTTTATCTTATATCTGTAGATGTAATCAGATCTCATTACTTTATCACATTGTGTACATATACATGTGTCTTTATCTTATATCTGTAGGTATAATCAGATCTCATTACTTTATCACATTGTGTACATATATATGTGTCTATATCTTATATCTGTAGGTATAATCAGATCTCATTACTTTATCACATTGTGTACATATACATGTGTCTTTATCTTATATCTGTAGGTATAATTAGATCTCATTACTTTATCACACTGTGTACATATACATGCTTCTTTATCTTATATCTGTAGGTATAATCAGATCTCATTACTTTATCCCATTGTGTACATATACATGTGACTTTATCTTATATCTGTAGATGTAATCAGATCTCATTACTTTATCACATTGTGTACATATACATGTGTCTATATCTTATATCTGTAGTTATAATCAGATCTCATTACTTTATCACATTGTGTACATATACATGTGTCTTTATCTTATATCTGTAGGTATAATCAGATCTCATTACTTTATCACATTGTGTACATATACATGTCTTTATCTTATATCTGTAGGTATAATCAGATCTCATTATTGTATTACATTGTGTACATATACATGATTCTTTAATCTTATATCTCTAGGTATAATTAGTTCTCATTACTGTATCACATTGTGTACATATACATGTGTCTTTATCTTATATCTGTAGATATAATCAGATCTCATTATTTTATCACATTGTGTACATATACATGCTTATTTATCTTATATTTCTAGGTATAATAAGATCGCATTACTTTATCACACTGTGTACATATACATGTGTCTTTATCTTATATCTGTAGATATAATCAGATCTCATTACTTTATCACATTGTGTACATATACATGCTTCTTTATCTTATATTTGTAGGTATAATAAGATCTCATTACTTTCTCACACTGTGTACATATACATGTGTCTGTATCTTATATCTGTAGGTATAATCAGATCTCATTACTTTAACATCACTGTGTACATATACATGTGTCTTTATCTTATATCTGTAGGTATAATCACATCTCATTACTTTATCACATTGTGTACATATACATGCTTCTTTATCTTATATCTGTAGGTATAATTCGATCTCATTACTTTATCACATTGTGTACATATACATGTGTCTATTTTATATCTGTAGGTATAATACCATCTCATTACTTTATCACATTGTGTACATATAGCTGCTTCTTTATCTTATATCTGTAGGTATAATCAGATCTCATTACTTTATCACTTTGTGTACATATACATGTGTCTTTATCTTATATCTTTAGGTATAATCAGATCTAATTATTGTATTACATTGTCTACATATACATGTGTCTTTATCTTATATCTGTAGGTATAATCAGATCTCATTATTTTATCACATTGTGTACATATACATGCTTCTTTATCTTATATTTGTAAGTATAATAAGATCTCATTACTTTATCACACTGTGTACATATACATGTGTCTTTATCTTATATCTGTAGATATAATCAGATCTCATTATTTTATCACATTGTGTACATATACATGCTTCTTTATCTTATATTTGTAGGTATAATAAGATCTCATTACTTTATCACACTGTGTACATATACATGTGTCTTTATCTTATATCTGTAGATATAATCAGATCGCATTACTTTATCACATTGTTTACATATACATGCTTCTTTATCTTATATTTGTAGGTATAATAAGATATCATTACTTTATCACACTGTGTACATAGACATGTGTCTGTATCTTATATCTGTAGGTATAATCAGATCTCATTACTTTATCACATTGTGTACATATACATGTGTCTTTATCTTATATCTGTAGGTATAATCAGACCTCATTACTTTATCACATTGTGTACATATACATGTGTCTTTATATTATATCTGTAGGTATAATCAGATCTCATTACTTTATCACATTGTGTACATATAGCTGCTTCTTTATCTTATATCTGTAGGTATAATTAGATCTCATTACTTTATCACATTGTGTACATATACATGTGTCTTTATATTATATCTGTAGGTATAATCAGATCTTATTACTTTATCACATTGTGTACATATACATGCTTCTTTATCTTATATCTGTAGGTATAATCAGATCTCATTACTTTATCACATCGTGTACATATACATATGTCTTTATCTTATATCTGTAGGTATAATCAGATCTCATTACTTTATCACATTGTGTACATATACATGTGTCTTTATCTTACATATGTAGGTATAATCAGATCTCATTACTGTATCACATTGTGTACATATACATGCTTCTTTATCTTATATCTGTAGGTATAATCAGATCTCATTACTGTATCACATTGTGTACATATACATGTGTCTTTATCTTATATCTGTAGGTATAATCAGATCTCATTACTGTATCACATTGTGTACATATACATGCTTCTTTATCTTATATCTGTAGGTATAATCAGATCTCATTACTTTAACATCACTGTGTACATATACATGTGTCTTTATCTTATATCTGTAGGTATAATCACATCTCATTACTTTATCACATTGTGTACATATACATGCTTCTTTATCTTATATCTGTAGGTATAATTCGATCTCATTACTTTATCACATTGTGTACATATACATGTGTCTATTTTATATCTGTAGGTATAATACGATCTCATTACTTTATCACATTGTGTACATATAGCTGCTTCTTTATCTTATATCTGTAGGTATAATCAGGTCTCATTACTTTATCACTTTGTGTACATATACATGTGTCTTTATCTTATATCTTTAGGTATAATCAGATCTCATTATTGTATTACATTGTCTACATATACATGTGTCTTTATCTTATATCTGTAGGTATAATCAGATCTCATTATTTTATCACATTGTGTACATATACATGCTTCTTTATCTTATATTTGTAAGTATAATAGGATCTCATTACTTTATCACACTGTGTACATATACATGTGTCTTTATCTTATATCTGTAGATATAATCAGATCTCATTATTTTATCACATTGTGTACATATACATGCTTCTTTATCTTATATTTGTAGGTATAATAAGATCTCATTACTTTATCACACTGTGTACATATACATGTGTCTTTATCTTATATCTGTAGATATAATCAGATCGCATTACTTTATCACATTGTGTACATATACATGCTTCTTTATCTTATATTTGTAGGTATAATAAGATATCATTACTTTATCACACTGTGTACATAGACATGTGTCTGTATCTTATATCTGTAGGTATAATCAGATCTCATTACTTTATCACATTGTGTACATATACATGTGTCTTTATCTTATATCTGTAGGTATAATCAGACCTCATTACTTTATCACATTGTGTACATATACATGTGTCTTTATATTATATCTGTAGGTATAATCAGATCTCATTACTTTATCACATTGTGTACATATAGCTGCTTCTTTATCTTATATCTGTAGGTATAATTAGATCTCATTACTTTATCACATTGTGTACATATACATGTGTCTTTATATTATATCTGTAGGTATAATCAGATCTTATTACTTTATCACATTGTGTACATATACATGCTTCTTTATCTTATATCTGTAGGTATAATCAGATCTCATTACTTTATCACATCGTGTACATATACATATGTCTTTATCTTATATCTGTAGGTATAATCAGATCTCATTACTTTATCACATTGTGTACATATACATGTGTCTTTATCTTACATATGTAGGTATAATCAGATCTCATTACTGTATCACATTGTGTACATATACATGCTTCTTTATCTTATATCTGTAGGTATAATCAGATCTCATTACTGTATCACATTGTGTACATATACATGTGTCTTTATCTTATATCTGTAGGTATAATCAGATCTCATTACTGTATCACATTGTGTACATATACATGCTTCTTTATCTTATATCTGTAGGTATAATCAGATCTCATTACTTTAACATCACTGTGTACATATACATGTGTCTTTATCTTATATCTGTAGGTATAATCACATCTCATTACTTTATCACATTGTGTACATATACATGCTTCTTTATCTTATATCTGTAGGTATAATTCGATCTCATTACTTTATCACATTGTGTACATATACATGTGTCTATTTTATATCTGTAGGTATAATACGATCTCATTACTTTATCACATTGTGTACATATAGCTGCTTCTTTATCTTATATCTGTAGGTATAATCAGATCTCATTACTTTATCACTTTGTGTACATATACATGTGTCTTTATCTTATATCTTTAGGTATAATCAGATCTCATTATTGTATTACATTGTCTACATATACATGTGTCTTTATCTTATATCTGTAGGTATAATCAGATCTCATTATTTTATCACATTGTGTACATATACATGCTTCTTTATCTTATATTTGTAAGTATAATAAGATCTCATTACTTTATCACACTGTGTACATATACATGTGTCTTTATCTTATATCTGTAGATATAATCAGATCTCATTATTTTATCACATTGTGTACATATACATGCTTCTTTATCTTATATTTGTAGGTATAATAAGATCTCATTACTTTATCACACTGTGTACATATACATGTGTCTTTATCTTATATCTGTAGATATAATCAGATCGCATTACTTTATCACATTGTGTACATATACATGCTTCTTTATCTTATATTTGTAGGTATAATAAGATATCATTACTTTATCACACTGTGTACATAGACATGTGTCTGTATCTTATATCTGTAGGTATAATCAGATCTCATTACTTTATCACATTGTGTACATATACATGTGTCTTTATCTTATATCTGTAGGTATAATCAGACCTCATTACTTTATCACATTGTGTACATATACATGTGTCTTTATATTATATCTGTAGGTATAATCAGATCTCATTACTTTATCACATTGTGTACATATAGCTGCTTCTTTATCTTATATCTGTAGGTATAATTAGATCTCATTACTTTATCACATTGTGTACATATACATGTGTCTTTATATTATATCTGTAGGTATAATCAGATCTTATTACTTTATCACATTGTGTACATATACATGCTTCTTTATCTTATATCTGTAGGTATAATCAGATCTCATTACTTTATCACATCGTGTACATATACATATGTCTTTATCTTATATCTGTAGGTATAATCAGATCTCATTACTTTATCACATTGTGTACATATACATGTGTCTTTATCTTACATATGTAGGTATAATCAGATCTCATTACTGTATCACATTGTGTACATATACATGCTTCTTTATCTTATATCTGTAGGTATAATCAGATCTCATTACTGTATCACATTGTGTACATATACATGTGTCTTTATCTTATATCTGTAGGTATAATCAGATCTCATTACTGTATCACATTGTGTACATATACATGCTTCTTTATCTTATATCTGTAGGTATAATCAGATCTCATTACTTTATCACATTGTGTACATATACATGTGTCTTTATCTTATATCTAGGTATAATCAGATCTCTTTACTTTATCACATTGTGTACATATACATGTGTCTGTATCTTATATCTGTAGGTATAATCAGATCTCATTACTTTATCACATTGTGTACATATACATGTGTCTTTATCTTATATCTGTAGGTATAATCAGATCTCATTACTTTATCACATTGTGTACATATACATGTGCCTTTATCTTATATCTGTAGGTATAATCAGATCTCATTACTTTATCACATTGTGTACATATATATGTGTCTGTATCTTATATCTGTAGGTGTAATCAGATCTCATTACTTTATCACATTGTGTACATATACATGTGTCTTTATCTTACATCTGTAGGTATAATCAGATCTAATTACTGTATCACATTGTGTACATATACATGTGTCTTTATCTTATATCTGTAGGTATAATCAGATCTCATTACTTTATCACATTGTGTACATATACATGTGTCTTTATCTTATATCTGTAGGTATAATCAGATCTAATTACTTTATCACATTGAGTACATATACATGCTTCTTTATCTTATATCTGTAGGTATAATCAGATCTTATTACTTTATCACATTGTGTACATATACCTGCTTCTTTATCTTATATCTGTCCATAAACCAATCACCAATACTTGAAGAGAATAATGGAAAATTAACATTTTATTACCTTATCTCTTTTATAACCAACTGGGAGTGTAATTTCTTCTACTGGCTGTGTTAACGCAGCTTGGCCTTGAGGCCAAAAACTTTCAGGATAGGTGGGGATACCACAGGCTAAATCAACTATTTCAAATGCCAATATAAGGATCATGGAAATACTTGTAAACAATTTAATACAATCCAGCAGGTAAAGTGGATCATTTGGAACACATTAAAGGGGAGAACATTGTTGAGTAAACTGTCCCTTTAAGTCAAATCTATTTATGCTGAAACTAACAGGCAGTGAATATCTTTGTACAACCTCCAGAAGTGAGGCATGCAGTACTAGCACAGATTCCCTGCTTACGGCAAACCTGAGCTAGGAAACCCCTTAACGACCATGTAACATACAGGGTAGGTCGGTCAATAAGTGGTTAACGGACATGCACATATAATATTCATGTCATAGGTTTAATAGATTTGTTAAGCTAGCTCCCAGTATTGCATGGCTGCTCCTTCAAAAAAAGAAAACTAAGTAAATGAAGCAAATCTGGTAATAGAAGTAAATTGGAAAGTTGCTTAAAATCTGAATCATGAAAGAAAAAAATTGCAATTCATGTCCCTTTAAATTTGCATACATAATTATACAACACAATTTAGAAACTAAAGGAACAAAGACTGGCTCTGGATCACAATTTGTCTAGAAAAAGATTCCAACATAACAGGTCTTTATTTTTACATTTATTCCTAATTATCTTAAAGGACAACTTTCAAATAAGCAGTAGATTTTTTTTCAGACATTTTTCCCCCCACTTATTGCTGGCCACCTGTATCATGTGACAGACATCAGCCAATCACAGACTAGTATACGTATAACCTGTGAACTGTTGCACATGCTCAGTAGGAACTGGTACCTCAGAAGCTGTGTGTAAAAAAGAATGTGCAAAATTTGATAATATAAAAAATTTGGAAAGTCTCTTAAAACTGCATGATCTATCTGAATTCTAAAAGTGTCATTTTGACTTTAGTGTCCCTTTATAAATATAAATACTGGCTTAGTTTATTGGCTGCCTCACCCTAGCTCCCTTTTCTTTTCTAAATTGTTAGACTACCATGTGGAAACTGTCTCAGTAAGAAAATGTTTTCAATAATTTGATTAAAGGGACCTGAAACCCCAAATTATTATTTTATTATTCAGATAGAACATACCATTTTAAACAACTTTCCAATTTATTTCTATTATCTAGTTTAAAGGGACACTGAACCCAATTTTTTTATTTTGTGATTCAAATAGAACATGCAATTTTAAGCAACTTTCTAATTTACCTTACCCCTATTATCAATTTTTCTTCTTTCTCTTTTCTTCTTTATTTAAAAAAGAAGGCATCTAAGCTTTTTTTTTTTTTTTGGTTTAGAACTCTGGACAGCACTTTTTTATTCGTGGATGAATGTATCCACCAATCAGCAAGGGCAACCCAGGTTTTCACCAAAAATGGGCAGGCATCTAAATTTACATTCTTGCATTTCAAATAAAGATACCAAGAGAATGAAGAAAATTTGATAATAGGAGTAAATTAGAAAGTTGTTTAAAATGTAATGCTCTATCTGAATCACAAAAGAAACATTTGGGTTCAGTGTCCCTTTAATTAATTATCTTGGTATCCTTTGATGGTGCAGGGGGGTGCAGGGGGGTGCGGGGAGGGCTTGTTAAAGGGACAGTCTAGGTCAAAATAAACTTTCATGATTCAGATAGAGCATGTAATTTTAAACAATTTTCCAATTTACTTTTATCACCAATTTTTCTTTGTTTTCTTGGTATTCTTAGTTGAAAGCTTAACCTAGGAGGTTCATATGCTACTTTCTTAGACCTTGAAGGCCACCTCTTTTCAGAATGCATTTTAACAGTTTTTCACCACTAGAGGGTGTTAGTCCACGTATTTCATATAGATAACACTGTGCTCGTGAAGTTATCTGGGAGCAGGCACTGATTGGCTAAACTGCAAGTCTGTCAAAAGAACTGAAATAAAGGCAGTTTGCAGAGGCTTAGATACAAGATAATCACAGAGGTTAAAAGTATATTATTATAACTCTGTTGGTTAAGCAAAACTAGGGAATGGGTAATAAAGAGATTATCTATCTTTTAAAACAATAAAAATTCTGGTGTAGACTGTACCTTTAAGCTCACTCCCCAGACCCCATCCCTGCTCCTGCCCATCACATATCACACTTTTGCTCAGTGGGAGGGGGGTCCCTCTTTTGGATTGTAGGTATGCTGTCAGTCTCATTATATGCAATAATAAAAATAACTCCTACCTGGTGTTCTTAAAGCCCCCACAGCAACAACCCTGCTGCTGATATCTAAATCCACCTACCTAGAATATGTCAAGTACAGCGGCTGAAAACAGAATTAGACAGCTCCAAATATATTGTCAATTTATAAATTTAATTTTTTGTGCCAACTCTTTATCTTTTGCAGTTAAACGCTGGCAGCAAATACAGCCAATGAACTGCTGTTTTATTTTATGGTGACAAACACAGGTAAGCCCGATTAAGCCACAACGTTTCATCCCTTTTATAAAAAATGTAAAGCCTCAGCTGTGCCAAGTTTGCTGCAGCAGCTGTTAGTGCTAATCAACCAACCTAATAGGTCACACCCTGTAATATACCTACAATTGTCTGTTCCTTACTTTAAAGGGACATTAAACACCTCATTATATTAATATAAATTGTTTAATTACCTGTAATAAAGCAACTATGCAATATCTTTTCATTATTTATTTTGTTCTCTTTTCCTGTAATTTAATTCTGAATATTGTGGGCTTTCCAATTCATGTTAAACATGGACGTGCAGACACAGCTATATTCCACACAGTCATTGGTTGCAGACTCTAGTAAGCCATTTATAACCATTCCTAATTGGCCTCAGTGTAACCTATGTTACAATATGGCAGCACCCACTGATTTATGGGCACTAACCTTACCCTTATTTTTTCAATATTTAATTAACTAATATATTTTTCAAAAATACATATACAAGTTATTCTCCGGCTAAACTTTGCTGTGAATACATAATTTAAGCAATTATTTATTTAGTGTTTAATGTCCCTTTAATGCAAGTAAAGTTCATAAAAATGATGCTGCACACAAGATTATAGGAATAGACATAAACCCCAAACATTATTTTAACTATAGAGTATATCCTCTTACTTATAGGGACATTAAACCCAAATTTCCTCTTTCATGATTCAGATAGAGAATACAATTTTATACAACTTTCTAATATACTTCTGTTATCTAATTTGCTTCATTCTCTTGATATTCCTTCCTGAAAAGCATATCTAGATAGGATCAGTAGATTCTGATTGGTGGCTGCACATATTTGCCTCATGTGATTGGCTCACCCATGTGCATTGCTATTTCTTTAACAAAGGATATCTAAATATTGAAGCAAATTAGATAATAGAAGTAAATTGGAATTTTGTTTAAAATTGTATTCTCTGTCTGAAATTTTGGGTTTAATGACCCTTTAAAGGGACAGCAATCACTGCTAATTGCAAGACATTTCTCTTGTGTTGCTATAGAATAACATACCAGCCAAGTGTTAATGTTTTTAAAACAAATTAACATTCTTGTTACTACAGTTATTTATTAAAATCATTAATAGACAAGCTCTACCCACTATTTGCCTTATCTGAAGGAGCCAATCTGGGCTTTAGTCTGCAAGTAACAGGGTAAGTCACAGTAGTATTAAGTACTTTGTTTTGCAAATTTTATCAGTTAAATCGAGTTAAAACTTTACATGTAGCAGGTTTAGCCTTGATAAATCAGCAGAGTGATTTTTATGTTCTGAAATTTATAAATTGCTCAATTTTCACAGCTAAATTACATTAAAAGGGGACAAAATAAACAATGAAAGTATATTGCAACATTGTTTCATTGTAAATACCTAAACATTTTATATAAAAAAAAATCTAAATCTATCTCTTTTAAAGTTACATTAAACTGTTAATTTAAACACTAAATAAGTGATAGATAGAATTATGCATTCAAAGAAAAGATTAGTCTGAGAATAACATGTATATGTATTATTTAAAGTTTCATTAGTTGTTTAAATAGTGACAAAATAAGTGTAAAGTGAAAGTGTAAAGTTTTAGTGTCTATAAAACAATGGGAGCTGCCATGTTGTAACTTAGGTTGCCTTCTCTGCTGTGACTAATTAGGGACAGTTATAAATAGGTCACTAGAGTGTGCAGCCAATGGCTGTGTGGAATATAACCGTGTTCTGCACTTCCATTTCTAACAGTACATGAAAAGCTCACAATTTCAGAATGGAATTACAGGGAAAGGGGACAAAATAAATAATGAATGTATATTGCAGAGTTTATATACAGTATATATATATATATATATATATATATATATATGTGTGTGCATAATTTTATATTACCATCTCAAAGTGTTTAAAGTCCCTTAAAATGAGGGATATTATAATTTTATAGATGCATTAGAAAGTATGGTCTTCATTGCAAAATATCTGGTTATCTGGGGAATGGGTAACAACGATATTATCTTTTTAAACAATAAAAATTCTTGAGTAGACTGTCCCTTTAAAGAAAATTTTGTGTTTCATGTCCCTTTAAAAGAGGAGACCCCATATGGACTAACTTATCTAAATTGTTGAGTAATGTGTTAACAGAAAATATTACCCTAACTAAAACCCAAGCATTATTAAACGAACATATAAAACACTTCAACTCAGCCACAAACACATTCATACACATTCTATGCACTGCTACTAGAATTTGTGTTGCGCGCTACTGGAAGGTAGGGACGCCATCATGGGGGGAAGTAATGGGGAAGATTGAGACAATATACAAGCTATCTGAATCAGCTTCATTTATACAAGCCAACCACGAACAGTTTTTAAAAGTCTGGAACTATTGGATTCTTAGTAGACACTAATTAAATAATTAAATATAGAAAGAGAAGCTAGCTTCCCAAACATCTTAGCTCGGATGCAAGGATTATACCAGGTAATTGATCAAATTTAAAAATAAAAAGACGACAATAGACTGTAGACACTTATAAATGCTCAAGAGAGGTTGGGTTCTCTCCCCGGATCGCCGACAGGGAGTGAGAATGAACAGGCAAGTTGATGTTTGATATCACATTGAGTGTGGGAGGGGAGGGGGGGAGTTAAATGTTTAATGTTTATTGTTATAGTTTAAATAGGAGGGAAAAGAGGGAAAAGTTTTAAGAAAACACAGCGAAACGACACGGAGAGACAGGGAGTGCCATGGAAAATTTCATATCTTCTGTTACTGATCTGCTGCACTTCCTGATCCTTGTCGCTATTTATGATTATATGTTAAATCACACTGATTACCAGATTCTGCTGATCTACACAACCAACTATCGGCCACTCAATGGGTAGATTCACCTCATGACAAACCTTGGCTGCGGAATCATAATATCTACCATTGACTCTTAACTATTGGACTTATATTAAATAGAAAGAGAGATGAAGGTATTGAATAAGAATTGTATACGGTAGTCTCATAAACTGTATCAGGCTCTGCACAAAGTCATACATTTTTTTTTTGATAATTTGTATACTGCATTGTTTAATCCCTTCGTTATCGGAGATACCAGACAAAAACATGACTAAACAACTAAGGAATTTTAAATTTTTTGCTATCACTTTAAATAGATATAGGGTTCTTATTTTTTTGGGGTTTACCTACTAAAACTATATAATTTTATATATATATATTGACATTCTACAAAAACCTGCAGCTTTTTAACTTTATTAAAAAAAAAATTCAAAGTTTGTTAATAGACATCTTCTCAGTCAGCCTAGACCTAACATCTATGTATTTAGTTTTGATCATTTTAACTGCAACTACTTTATATTACAGCTACGTATTTCATGTTCTAAAATGATTGGGTAACTCATTTGCTATGGCAGAACTGCCCCACTTCTCATAATTGACCCACAAAACTATATATATTTTTAAAGTTGGTAATGATCTAGGGCCCATCTTTTTATATTTTATGCCACCAGTTGGCTGTCATATGTTTTGCCAAATATGATTATTTAAAAATAATCATTAACTTTTTCACAAACTTCGTGTTCCTCACTAAATTTATTTGCACACAACTTGTGCAGTCATACGACAAATGTTTGAAAAATCTTCCCTATGATCTTCTGTGTTCAGAATTAGTAGCCATTGGGTTTATATAGGTTTGGATAAGTAGAAGGCTGCAAATTGCAGCTGCGCCTCACACTTCTTTAACAAGATTTTTAGACACATTATGGCAAAGGGTCTATAGGGCTTATTTCGTATGGCTTAAGCCTTTACTGCCTGAATTCTCAAAATTGACCCCCAAAATTGTATATTGCTTTAAAGTAGACAACCTAGGTTATTAATCTTGGCCCATTGTGTTACGTTTCATACAACCAGTTGGCAGTCAGATTCATGCCAATGTGATCATAGAAGTGATCATAGAAGAAATTCATTTTCACAAACTTTGGGTTTTTCACTGAAATTATTTACACACAACTTGTGCAGTCATAAGATAAAAGGGTTGTAAAAGCTTTTCCAGGATCCTCTGTGTACAGAATTACTATACATGTATGGGTGTATCATTGGTTTTGGTAATTAAAAGGCTGCAAAATGCACACTTCTGAAAGAAGATTTTTAAACATATTATGAAAATTGGTCAATTTGATATGGCTTAACTGCCTTAATTCACAAAATTGACCTCCACATCTATATATATTTTTTAAAGTAGACCACCCAGGGTATTGCTATAGGCCAATTTTGTTTCATGTCTCCTTTAGCAGTCAGATGTATGCCAAATATTATCATAAAAACAAATACATTCTTCATAAACATTGTGTTTCTCACTGAAATTATTTAAACACAACTTGTGCAATCATAAGACACATGGTTGTAAAAGCTTCTCAAGGATCCCCTGGGTACAGAATTGCCTGACATGTATTACTTTGTCATTGTTTTGGTAATTAGAAGGCCACTATTTGCAGATGCGTACCACACTGCTGAAAAATAATTTTTAGATATGATCTAGCCAGTAGTGGACCTACTCAACAGAGGGCCCTGATGCAAGATTTTTGGGGGGCCCCTCAAAGGTAACTCAGTAAAAAGCTAAATTAATAAAATAAATTCTGCTCTGTATAGATATAGATAGATAGATAGATAGATAGATAGATAGATAAATGGAACTGCAACTTGCACCAATAAAAGGCTCCCCTGCATTAGGATTGTACACATTCTGCATTTGCCTATGTATAGGCTGGTTGTTATGGGTCCCCTCCAGCTCTTGGGCCCTGGTGCTGCTACACCAGTGGTAATTCCGCCCCTGGATCTAGTGCCTATTTGGTATAGCATAAATGACTGAATTCTAAAAATTGGCCCCAAAATTATAAATATATTTAAAGTAGACAACCCAACTGGTCAGTGGTCACTCAGTGATCACCAGTTACTCAGTTTTCACCAGTCACTCAGTGGTTATCTGTCACTCAGTGGTCATTTAGTGGTCACTCTCTGATCAAAAGTCACTCAGTGGTCACTGGTTATTCAGTAGTCACTTAGTGGTCACTGAATGGTTACTGGTCACTCAGTGATCAAAAGTCACTCAGGGGTCAGTCAGTGGCCATCAGCCACTCTGTGATCAAAGGTCAATTTTGAAACTGTTGTGAGTTGAGGGATAGATTCCCTTATTGGGCACTAACATAAATAAGTAAAATACCTAATCTTTGTTAGATGTGCCGATAAGTTAGGAAGCACACGTGTGAAACATGTTATATTGTTTGGATCCAATACTTTGTAACACACAAGTGTCTGAAATAATGGTTAAAATGTTAGGATGATTGCATTTACTAAGCAGCTTGTGCAAATGATAAATGGAGGCCATAGGCTCCTCTCAATATCATATTTTTTTATCTCCAGTATTGCACCTTTTTTTAATTTAATATCAACCATGTCAAATAGAAGAAGGTTGTGTAGCGATGGTAAATGTAGCACCTACCAAGCCGCAAAGTTTAGGGCAAGCAACAAATTTTGAGTGTTTTTTTTCGATTGCATGATGCTTTCCCACTCTTATGTTTTCAAAATAATGTATTTATTCATTTTATCAATAACCCTTCGTGTCTAACGGGGGTGCATGACTCCTTTATTCAACCCTGACTTGTTGCTGTGAGAAATATTTGTGGCAAATACCAGCTAAAATTATTGAAGTGGTTAGAGTTCGGGGGAACTGCCGGTTTCCCAATGCCTATACTAGATACACCCACATACCTAATTTCCTGGAGACAAGAGAGAGATAAAGTCTCACCAGTATTTTATGGGCGTGTCCATGACAGGATGCAGAGACTGTAGGTGTGCTGTGGGCGGGGCTGTGTATTTGCCCCATATGGGGTTAGTTGAAATCGTGTATGATGGGCAGAGCCTGGAAACTGTGACATTAGTCCTGCTGGGGGAAGGATAGTGCGGCCCCCTCCCAACATGTGACAATCCAGTAATATCCAGGACATGCACTCACAGCTAGAATAAAAATCAAATCTAGAATAAAACCTTAAAGGGATATGAAAGCCAAAAATTGATGTTTGTGATTCATACAGAGAATACAATATTAAAAAAGTTCCTATTTACTTTGCTTTGTTGTCGTGATATTCTGTGTTGAAGTGATACCTAGGTAGGCATCTGGAGCACTATATGACAGGAAATAGTGCTGACATCTAGTGCTCTTGCAAATGGATAACACTCTTGCATAACTGCTGCCATATAGTGTTCCAGACATGTGCAAGCTCCTGAGCTTACACTTTACTTGTCAACAAAAGATACCAAAGAACATATGATAATACAGATGGCCCTCGGTTTACAACGGTTCAATTTGCACTGTTTCAGAATAACAACCTATTTTTCAGTCATGTGACTGTTATTGAAAAGCATTGAGAATCAGTGCATTAATTAAAATAACCAGTAGGTGGCGCTGTCTGCTTGTGTTGCAGCAAAGATATGCAAGCCAAGCACACAAGCAGGCTGAAATTAATCAGTGTAGCTAGCTAGACCTGAGCTATCGAGCAGCTTTCAAAGCAACAAGATCTTCCTGTCTATAAATCCATCCAGATTGGAATGCATAGAAAGAACTGCTTGCAAAAAAAAAAAGTAAAGTCTGTGTTGTGTGATTATTTTATAAGGTTTATAATGGTGTTTTAGCAAATGTTTTTGTCCTTTTAACTTAGTTTAATTATATATTCTGTGTCTAATGCTATTTAGCATTTAAAGTCTTCATTTCAAAGCTTTAAAATAATGTATAAGGTTGTCAGGGTTTCTTGTCGCTCATCTCCTATGTCCCTTTAAGGATTCACTGCATTCAGATTCCAAGCTTATATTAACCTGGTCACGCCCCTTCCTCCTTGCTTCAGTATTGTTTGAGCTCACTAGTTCAAGTTCCTATTCTCTGCAGGAGAAACTTTCCAGGCTCTCCATATTACACTGATTACCTCCAAGAACCACAGAACAGGATTGTTTGAGTTTAAAGACAATTCCCACTTGGATCTACGTTTAACTTTTACAGGAATCAATACCTCTTTCAACAGCACCTGCTACAAACAAGTGAGACCGGAGCTATTATCTAATTTCTTCATCTCCTCGCTGAATATTCCTACCACCTTATGACTGACCTCCGGTTGTATTAAAACCCTCCTGATTCTTTTCAACAAATAACCTGCACTTGAGCTCTCATTACCTGCTCTCACCAAATCACCTCTGCCATTTTTCAGAACGCAGCTGCTACACGCTGCACACACCTCTCACAGCGTGTCCATTCCTCTGCAGCACAGACACCTGTCAGCACAGGCAGAACAGATTCACCACTAACACAGTCTTACTCTGAACTCAGTTTACACAGGTGCCTGTTTCCTTGCAGCAGAAGCCAAATACGCTCTGCAAATAATTTTGATTCAAGTTAAGCCCAAGCTCTGGGAACTTCCTTATTTATTCTTATCCTGATTCAGAAATACTGATCAGGATAGACACTTACAGCAACTCTCTTTTGCCTTGTTGGGAATACTTAGCAACAGATAGCTTTGTATTTAACCTTCACTGGCATACATTCAAACTTATTAGCTCCGCAGCTGAGATCCACAATCTAGCTAACTGTGATCCTTACATAATACTGAAGCCTAAATATGGATCCAGCGGAGTTACCCCAAATAGTGTACGCACTATCACAGAGGGTGGATCAATTGAGTCAGGGACTCAGGGATTTACAGGTACAAAACAACAGCTTGAGTAACATTATAAAAGACTCACTAACTAAATCCGCAGCTGCTGTTGCGACCCCAGAACCCCAAGTGTCTATGCCAGATACCTTCGCGGGGGATAGAGCTCAATTTACTCAGTTTAGGAACTCCTGTAATTTATTGTTTAACTTAAAACCCAAGACATATTCTACAGAACGTGTTAAAGTCCTGACAGTCATTTCCTTCTTAAGAAGTGAACCCCGAAAATGGGCTGACGCATTCTTTGAACAAGACCACCCCATTTTAGCCTCTCTTCAGGATTTCTTCAAAGAAATGGCTGTATTATACCAGGATACCAATATTCAGCTGACTGCTGAAACTAAGATGAGGTCTCTCAAGCAAGATAAAAAACCTGTCGAAGAATACCTCAGCGAATTCAAGCAGTACAGTAAGGATACAGAGTGGAGCGAGATCGCTCTAAGGAATCAATACCGTTTAGGGTTGAATGATGCTTTAAAGGATGAATTAGCACGTACCGAGTTGCCAAGATCATTAGAAGGTTTGATCACTTTAAGCATCCAAATAGACCGAAGATTAAGAGAACGTAAAACAGAAAAGCTAGCCACTGAGACTTCCAGCAGGCCTTCAGTCTCTTATCACAAACCACCTACTAGTCACACCACTGAACCAATGGATATCGGGTTCACAAAGGGACCGCTTCAGCCAGAAGAAAGGAACCGCAGACGCATGAATAACTTATGCATGTACTGTGCATCCAAGACACACACCGTAAAGGACTGTCCTATTCTCTTAAGACAAAAGAGACGTAAGTGTTTTTTGGACACAACATGTTTGTCCACTAGCATAAAACATGTGGCTTATTGTTCTCTATCTCTTAATTTGCAGTGGGATCGTCACCAGGTGATCAGTGAAGCCATCATTGACTCAGGAGCACAAAATTCCTATATAGATGCCATGTTTGTCGCTGTAAATAAAATACCCACCTTGTTGAAAGCAAAACCTGTCTCCATTAGAGTAATTGATGGTAATTTTATCACCTCAGGACCTGTCACACATCAAACAGTTCCTATTAAGGTATCTAGTCTCTCAACACATGTAGAATACATTTCTTTTGATGTTATTTCATCCCCTATGTTCCCAGTAGTCCTTGGTCTGCAATGGTTGCAAACTCATCAACCTACCATTCACTGGGATAGCTTGGAAGTACAGTTCCTCTCTGACTATTGCAAAACCACTTGTTTTCCTCATCCTACATTGTGTTGCACTATTACAAACCAACTACCTACCGATTACCAAGATTTTGAGGACGTTTTCAGTGAAAAGGAAGCAGAGACTCTCCCTCCTCATCGACCTTATGATTGCCCCATTGAACTTCTACCTGGGGCCACAATTCCATTCGGACACATCTACCCTCTATCACAACCAGAATTGGAACATTTAAAAACCTATCTATCTGAAAACCTACGGAAGGGTTTCATACAACCCTCAACCTCACCTGCAGGTGCAGGAATATTTTTCGTTAAGAATAAGGACCATTCTCTCCGTCCTATAATCGATTATAGAGAGCTAAATAAACGCACGGTAAAAAACCGTTATCCACTTCCTTTAATACCAGAACTCATCGAAAGACTCAGTCATGCTACTGTCTATACCAAATTGGATCTCCGTGGAGCGTATAATTTGGTAAGAATCCGAAAAGGGGACGAATGGCTCACCGCCTTCAGAACCAGATACGGACTCTATGAGTACAAGGTGATGCCATTCGGACTCTGCAACGCTCCAGCCACATTCCAGTATCTCATCAACGATATTTTCCGCGACTTATTAGACGTCTGTGTAGTCATCTATTTAGATGATATCCTGATTTACTCTGATAACATCTCAGAACACAGGAAACATGTCCGGTGGGTTTTAACACGTCTACGTCAACACAGTCTCTTTGCCAAATTACAGAAGTGCATATTCCATACGAATCAGATTACCTTCTTGGGGTATACAATATCCCCCAATGGTATTCAGATGGACGATACCAAAGTACAGATAATCAAACAGTGGCCTACACCGACTTCTAAAAAGGAACTTCAAAGATTTTTAGGGTTTGCCAACTATTACCGTAAATTCATCAAGAATTATTCCCTACTCACTAAACCACTCACCTCTTTGACCAGCAACAAAACTCAGTTTACTTGGAACCCTAAAACACAAGCTGTATTCAACCACCTGAAAGAGATTTTCACTCAAGCTCCAATTCTCTCTTACCCAGACCCAGATTCTCATTACGTACTAGAAGTTGATGCATCGGATTATGCCCTCGGTTCAATCCTCTCTCAACGAAGAACACCAGGAGAACCACTTCATCCAGTTGCTTTCTTCTCCAGGGTAATGACACCTGCTGAATATAACTACCCCATCGGAGAGAAGGAATTGCTAGTCATCAAAGTCTCTTTGGAACATTGGAGGCATCTTCTGGAAGGAAGTAAACATCCCATACTGATCTATACAGATCATAAGAATCTAGAATACCTTTTGACCAACCGAACTCTTTCTGCTAGACAGCTAAGATGGAGTCTATTCCTATCAAGGTTTGATTTTCACATCACATACCGGCCAGGGAGTAAGAACGGGAAAGCTGACGCTCTATCAAGGAAGGATTCAAAACCTTCTACTTATACTGCTCCGGGAACAGTTATACCTGTTGAACAGATAATAGCCCTGTCTCTGCCCTATACACAAGTTTTGAGGAATTCTCAGAAAGACGATCCAGAGATTTTCAATAGTAATCTCACTTTAGGACAAGATGGACTTTATTACCATATGGGGAAGATTTATGTACCCCCCGCTTTACGCCTAAACATATTAAAAGAACATCATGACTCACCCATGGCAGGACATTTGGGTATTAATAAAACCCTTGATCTTCTGACGCGCACTTATTGGTGGCCTTCCTTGAGATCTTCCGTCCAAGAATACATCCACACTTGTCACGTTTGTACAGTCTCCAAAACAGATAAAAAACCACCATTTGGATTGCTGCTACCCCTTCAAATTCCAGACAGGCCCTGGCAATGCATAGGAATGGACTTTATAGTGGAACTTCCTCCCTCTGATGGCTACAACACTATTCTAGTCGTGGTAGATCACCTAACCAAGATGGCACATTTCTTGCCTTTTCACAAGTTACCTACTTCCTCTGAAACAGCAAAACTCTTTTTGGATAACATTGTTAAGTTACATGGGTTACCTCAATCCATAGTTACGGATAGAGGAACCCAATTCACTTCCCGTTTTTGGAAACAACTATGTGCAATCATGCAAGTGGAATTACGCTTCTCCTCCTCCTTCCACCCACAATCAAATGGACAGACAGAGAGAGTGAACCAATGGCTTGAGCAGTATATCCGTTCATATTGCTCTAGCCAACAAGACCAATGGGCTTCCACTTTGTCTATGGCAGAATACGCATACAACAATGCAACCAGTTCCACTACACAGAAATCCCCGTTCTATGCCAACTACGGATTTCACCCTAACTTCCAACTGCACCCTCGCTTGGATACCACCTGTCCACAGGTGGACGATGTTACAAACAATCTTCTCGACTTATTTCAAGATCTTAAGAGACATATCTCAGAAGCTCAAGCCAAACAAAGGCATTACTATAATCTTCGACGACGCCAAGCACCTACCTACAACGTCGGAGACATGGTATGGTTATCCACTAAGAACATTAAATTAAGGACACCTAGTAAGAAACTTAGCACTTCTTTCATTGGACCTTTTCCTATAACAAAGATCGTGAATCCCAACGCTGTCACTTTAAGTTTACCCTCTAACTACAGACTACACCCCACTTTCCATGTAAGTTTACTCAAACCTCACCGGCAAACCAGATGCTTGGACACCTTAACACCTCCTGAAACTCTGATCGAATCGGATGACGAATATGAAGTTGACTCTATATTAGACTCCCGCATCGTCAGTGGTGTTCTTCAGTATTTGATTCATTGGAAGGGTTTCAGTTCTGAGGACGATTCATGGGAACCATCTACCAATGTACATGCTCCCAGACTAGTTTCCTTCTTCCATAGGAGGAATCCGGATCGGCCTCGTTTTGTAGCTTCTGGGCAGCTACCCTGAGAGGGGGGGTATGTCAGGGTTTCTTGTCGCTCATCTCCTATGTCCCTTTAAGGATTCACTGCATTCAGATTCCAAGCTTATATTAACCTGGTCACGCCCCTTCCTCCTTGCTTCAGTATTGTTTGAGCTCACTAGTTCAAGTTCCTATTCTCTGCAGGAGAAACTTTCCAGGCTCTCCATATTACACTGATTACCTCCAAGAACCACAGAACAGGATTGTTTGAGTTTAAAGACAATTCCCACTTGGATCTACGTTTAACTTTTACAGGAATCAATACCTCTTTCAACAGCACCTGCTACAAACAAGTGAGACCGGAGCTATTATCTAATTTCTTCATCTCCTCGCTGAATATTCCTACCACCTTATGACTGACCTCCGGTTGTATTAAAACCCTCCTGATTCTTTTCAACAAATAACCTGCACTTGAGCTCTCATTACCTGCTCTCACCAAATCACCTCTGCCATTTTTCAGAACGCAGCTGCTACACGCTGCACACACCTCTCACAGCGTGTCCATTCCTCTGCAGCACAGACACCTGTCAGCACAGGCAGAACAGATTCACCACTAACACAGTCTTACTCTGAACTCAGTTTACACAGGTGCCTGTTTCCTTGCAGCAGAAGCCAAATACGCTCTGCAAATAATTTTGATTCAAGTTAAGCCCAAGCTCTGGGAACTTCCTTATTTATTCTTATCCTGATTCAGAAATACTGATCAGGATAGACACTTACAGCAACTCTCTTTTGCCTTGTTGGGAATACTTAGCAACAGATAGCTTTGTATTTAACCTTCACTGGCATACATTCAAACTTATTAGCTCCGCAGCTGAGATCCACAATCTAGCTAACTGTGATCCTTACAAAGGTGTTACTTATGACAATTTTGAGAGGGGCCTGAAACCTAACTCCCTCACTTCCCATTGACTTACATTATAAGCTGGGTTTCAGTTTACAACGGTTTCGATTTACAACCATTCCTTCTGGAACCTAACCCCGGCGTAAACTGAGGGCTACCTGTACAAGTAAATTAGAAAGTTGTTTAAACTGCTTGCTCTATCTGAATCACGAAAAATTTGAGTTTTCATGCCCCAATAAGTAGTTTTTTTGTTTCCTAACTTGTCTCCAGTGTTATCCATTTCAATTTAAATCTATGTTGATATTTGTAGACACCTGTTGCATGGATTCATCAATAAATACAAAATTCTCTCATAAAATCTCATAAATTAGGAAATACAGATTGCTGTGCAGATTGCTTCTTCAGCTTACAGCACACATGACAGGGAATCCCAGCATGCAAATGCCTGTGCAGTAGCCTAGTATAGTCCTAATATCTTTATGACCTTGAACATGTCATATCATCTCCGTTCCACTCGATCATTTGCCAGATATATCTGCAATGTACACAGCTGTATATGCCGGCCGTGTTATATATAAATACAAGCAATGAGATAGAATGAACACTGCACTGAGTCTTGTCACACATGGCCAGCTATGATGGTATAAGGTGGCACTAGGTATCAGCAGTTGTTAAAATACAAATCTATCAATGCTGCCTAAACTGCTTACCCCATGTGAAATGTATTGGAATAGGGATTAGGCATTATGGGGTGAGACTCAGGTTTAGTATTACAGTCATTGAAAAATAGGAGTTTATATGGAGGGTTATATGGTGCAATATAAGGAGTTATAGGGAGTGTTATATAGAGCAATAGGAGGAGTTTTAGGGAGGGTTATATGAGCAATAGGAGGAGTTATAGGCAGGGTTATATGGTGCAATAGGAGGAGTTATAGGAGGGTTTATGGTGCAATAGGAGGAGTTGTTTTAGGGAGGGTTATATGAGCAATAGGAGTTATAGGGAGGGTTATATGGAGCAATAGGAGGTGTAATAGGGAGAGTTATATGTAGCAATAGGAGGAGTTATAGGAGGGTTTATGGTGCAGTAAGAGGAGTTATAGGGAGGGTTATAAGGAGCAGTAGGAAGAGTTATAGGGAGGGTTATATGGGGCAATAGGAGGAGTTATATGGAGGAATATATGGAGCAATAGGAAGAGTTATAGGGAGGATTATATGGTGCAATACAAGGAGCTATAGGAAGGGTTATATGGAGCAATAGAAGGAGTTATAGGGAGGGTTATAAGGAGCAACTGGATAAGTTATAGAAAAGATGATAAGGTGCAAAAGGAGGATTAATATGGAAGATTATATGGGGCAATAGGAGGAGTTATAGGGAGGAATGTATGTGTCTTTATGAAGAGTTATAAGGAGGGCTATATGTACAATAGGAAGAGTTATAGGGAGGAATATATGGGTCTTTAGGAAGTGTTATAAGGAGGTCTATATGATCAATAGGAGGAGTTATTGGGAGGAATATATGGGTCTTTAGGAAGAGTTATAAGGAGGGTTATATGGGGCAATAGAAAGAGTTATAGGAAGAAATATATGGGTCTTTAGGAAGAGTTATAAGGAGGGATATATGTACAATTGGAGGAGTTATTGGGACTGGGAGGGTAATTTGGGGTACTATAAGGGTTAATAGGGAAGGTTTATAAAGCAGTGGGGGAGTTATAGGGAGGGACACTTAAACCAATAGACTATGAACTGTTTTATTTAATGCACAAATAGGGGATATATAGCAAAAGAAGAAGTGACAGTAACTCATTATATTGAGTAAGAAGACGTTATAAGGCAATAGATGAGTTATAGGGAGGAGTTATGTAAATCAGGAGGAAGTTTTAAAGAAAATAATAATATGAATGAACAGAAAGAGCCATAGGAAGGTTATAAGGTGAAATAGTGGTAGTCATAGGCTGAGGTCATTGGGAGAAATAGGCGGAGCTTCACTAAGAACGTACAGGAAGAAGTCAAGATATTATATGGACTTATTTAATGAAGCAATAAAGACACATAATAGACAAATCAGATGTGTGTGGTGAGATGGTCATTTTGTAGTGATCTTTGTTATTTAGACAGCACCTTGATTGGTAACATTTGCTGTCACTGGTGCAAGTAGTGGTTACAGAGAGCTATACCAGAATAAACATTAGGGCTGACAGCTGCTCTCCAGACAATTCATTATTATTAAGAGAGTGCTGACATTTTTACATGCTGAGTGAACTTGCGTTTCTCTGATTGCTGTTTCCAGGGCTGCAAAACAGGGTTAACATTATTTACACGTAACAAACCATCTATTCTGCAGTGCAATGATTGGGAGATTATTATTTCTTTTTTATTAATGGGAGGAGTTTTAGGAAGTACCCCCCCCCCCAACACATATAGACAGATGGTCAGCCAGGCATGGTCAGTAAAGCATTTTTTATTTTATTTTTGCTTTAGAATGTCCCTTTAAAATAGACGTAACATACTCTGCATTATTCTGCCACAAAGCTAAAAACATTAATCATCTAGGTGTCAAATCCAAACAGTTAACATGGACATCTGGAGGGGGTTTGTTCAGAGGTGTCACAAGGATTTATTAGCAACAGAATAATAATAATGTATATATTATAGATATATAGACAGGCAATCATATTAGACAGACATAAAGATAGTTAGATAGATAGATAGATAGATAGATGATAGATAGATAGATAGATAGATAGATAGATAGAAAGATAGATAGATGATCAGGCTGGCAGACACTGCAGACATACAGACAGACAGATATACAGATAGATGATAGAGTAGAGATAGATAGATAGATAGATAATAGACAGATGATAGAGAGAGAGATAGATAGATAGATAGATAGATAGATAGATAATTGATATATATGGAGCAATAGGAGGAGTAATAGGTAAAGCTATATGAGCAGTATGAGGAGTTAAAAGGATGTATGAACCAATATATAAAGTTTTAGGAATGAATATCTGAATCAAAATGGTCTTTGCTACAGTAAATGGAGGATTTATATGCAGCATTGGGAGGAGGCATTGGAAGTGGTTGTATGGACCAATAAGATGAGTTTTATAGGTAGGAATTATGTGTATTAATAGTAGGAGTCACAGTGTGGGGTTAGGGTTGGAGCAATTTGAGGTGCTACAGAAAACAAACAAATAACAGAAGGGGAAAGTAAATGAAGAATGAGAGGAGATGGTTAAACACTAGTGATGCACCGAAATGGAAATTCTGGACCGAAACCGAATCCGAAAATCTGGGATGCACTTGGCCGAAAACCGAAACTGATAGCGAAAATTTATTTTTTCAAATTATTTTCAAATTAATTTTTTTAGTTTTTTTTTTTTTTGTATAATTAGAGCCAATAAAAAAAGCCCACACTTTTATTGAAAGTAACACACTAAAATTGGACAAAAATATCTTAAAACAATAGTATGCTACACAATAGTTTTACCAAGAAAAAAAAAAACAGGCAAAAAATGCCATTTTCAACCAAAATGTTTCTGTGACCAAAATTTTGGTGCATCCCTACTTAAAACAATGATAAATATCAATATACTGTATTATTCTTCATTTAGTTCTATGTAACATAATCATATTTAACAGTTTTTTTTTTTTTTACCAATTATCCAAATAAAGTATAATCCTAGAAAACACATTATATGCAGAACAGTAAGTGAAGTAATACACTTAAACAGCAGCTCTAGGCTAGCATCAAATTTGAAATATGCTACACAATAATTTTACCGAAACTAACAGGCAAGAAAACCGAAAACCGAAATAGCCAAAAATGCCATTTTCGGCCGAAACTTTCTGCGGACGAAATTTCGGTGCATCACTATTAAACACAATAACAAAATGTTATAATAAGATTTATATAGATCTTTAGGATATACAGTAATACGTTTCTAATGCTCTAGTCAAGCCATTAGTTTTCGTTCCATTTCTATTCTACCAATACTACAATGCAGGAAGTACTCACATATAAACAGCTGAATTATTCCCAGCTGTTCTCTGCCTGATTGACTTGTATCAATCAAGAGACAAAAAAAATTGTACTCAGCAAAGACATTAGATAATAATTAACTTTCTGTTATAATTGTGTTAGAATCATATCTAAGTGCCCCTCACAGAGCTCTTGCTTGGTTGTTTTATTTGTATTTCTTTATTTATTGCACATTAATCTGAACCCATGTTTGCAAAATATTATAGGTTCTGCACTCTTTAACTCATAATTGAAAGGGTTAAACTAGGGCTTTGAAAGATTTAAGGAGGTCTCAGTCAGGGGTTGTAATCCTTCATCAGAAGCAACTGCTATTTGCCTAGCTGCACAATCACTGCCCTCCCTCCTCCTCTCACTCCCCATCTCTCCTCCTCCTCTCTACCCTTGGCAGAACATTTATTTTGAGCCCAAGGAGCAGGGGACACCTCTCCAAATTTGGTAAAAGACAGAGGGCTGTGATTGACAGCGGCTCCTTGAGACAGGAGGCTGGTGCTGAGACAGCTCCATCTGTCTCGGAATCAGTCATAGGGAAGGGGTCAGGGGCACCGGAGAAGGGGGAGACCAGAATCAGTGTCACTGTGACATGCTTCTTGCATGCTGGGCAAGCCTGATGGGTCAGGGGACAAGACAGCACTACTATACTATTAATCTGTGTTATTATACTGTCAAAAAAAGAAATACAATATTTATTGTTAGGGATGATTTACTGTTAGGCTTTAAATGGAACTATAGGAAGAGTAATAGGGATTGTTATATGGAGCAATAGGAGGAGTTATAAGGAGGGATATATGGAGCAATAGGAGGAGTTATAAGGAGGGATATATGGAGCAATAGGAGGAGTTATATGGAGCAACACAAAGATTTATAGGGAGGGTTATACAGAGCAATAGGAAGAGCTATATGAAGGGTATTATGGAGCAAAAGGAGGAGTTATAGGGAGGGTTATATGAAGCAATAGGAGGAGTTATAAGGAGGGTTATATGGAGTAATAGGAGGGGTTATAAGGAGGGTTATATGGAGCAATAGGAGGAGTTATAAGGAGGGATATATGGAGCAATAGGAGGAGTTATTTGGAGCAACACAAAGATTTATAGGGAGGGTTATACAGAGCAATAGGAAGAGCTATATGAAGGGTTATATGGAGCAAAAGGAGGAGTTATAGGGAGGGTTATATGGAGCAATAGGAGGGGTTATAAGGAGGGTTATATGGAGCAATAGGAGGAGTTATAAGGAGGGTTATATGAAGCAATAGGAGGAGTTATAAGCAGGGTTATATGGAGCAAAAGGAGGAGTTATAAGGAGGGTTATATGAAGCAATAGGAGGAGTTATAAGGAGGGTTATATGGAGCAATAGGAGGAGTTATAAGAATGGTTATATGAAGCAATAGGAGGAGTTATAAGGAGGGTTATATGGAGTAAAAGGAGGAGTTATAAGGAGGGTTATATGAAGCAATAGGAGGGGTTATAAGGAGGGTTATATGGAGCAAAAGGAGGAGTTATAGGGAGGGTTATATGAAGCAATAGGAGGAGTTATAAGGAGGGTTATATGGAATAATAGGAGGGGTTATAAGGAGGGTTATATGGAGCAATAGGAGGAGTTATAAGGAGGGATATATGGAGCAATAAGAGGAGTTATATGGAGCAACACGAAGAATTATAGGGAGGGTTATACAGAGCAATAGGAAGAGCTATATGAAGGGTTATATGGAGCAAAAGGAGGAGTTATAGGGAGAGTTATATGAAGCAAAAGGAGGAGTTATAGGGAGGGTTATACAGAGCAATAGGAAGAGCTATATGAAGGGTTATATGAAGCAATAGGAGGAGTTATAAGGAGAGTTATATGAAGCAATAGGAGGAGTTATAAGGAGGGTTATATGAAGCAATAGGATGAGTTATAAGGAGGGTTATATGAAGCAATAGGAGGAGTTATAAGGAGAGTTATATGAAGCAATAGGAGGAGTTATAAGGAGGGTTATATGAAGCAATAGGAGGAGTTATAAGGAGGGTTATATGGAGCAATAGGAGGAGTTATAAGGAGGGTTATATGGAGCAATAGGAGGAGTTATAAGGAGGGTTAAATGGAGCAATAGGAGGAGTTATAGGGAGTTTTATATGAAGCAATAGGAGGTGTTACAGGGAGGGCTATATGCAGCAATGGAGGAGTTAACTAATAGGGAGCATAATATATTGCAATGGAGGTATTATAGTGAGACTTATATGCCGCAATAGGAGGTGTTATAGGGAGGGTTATATGATGCAATATGAGATGTTATAGTGAGGGATATATGGGGCACGGGGAGATGTTATATGAAGGGTTGTATGGGGCAGTAGGAGGTGTTACAGGGAGAGTTATATGATAAAATATGAGGTGTTATAGGAAGGGTTATATGATACAATAGGGAGTGTTATAGGGAGGGTTAAACAGGGCAATAGGATGAGTTAGGGAGGAGGTGGATACCAAAGTGCCAAAAAAAGGCTGGGTCTGAACTGAGAGGGCTAAAGCACAAATTGGTAAAATAAAATTACACTTTATTTACAAACATGCATGGATCCATGTAATAAACAACTTAAATACAATAAAACAATAAAACAAGATTTACAAATAATAAAATAATAAAATCAGAAACACTGTCCTCTAACCAATGACTAGTGTGATGAACCCAAATCTGCTGGTTTCCCAGCTGTTCAATTTTAGAAATTGGTATTCGAAGTGTCCTTCGACTATGTTGAAACTTTGTCAATTGTCTGAATAAGTTAAGATTAATTTCACTATATATAAGCAAATAGTAGTCCTTAAAGCAATTCAGCGATAGGGTACAACAATAATCCTACAGATGTATCTGTATATAAATTTGTATACCTGTCCTAAAATATATATAGCGGTAGGTTATATCCACAATCCCACAGAAGTGTCTGTATAAAAAATGAAATGTGTCAATGTAGAAATAGTTCGTGCAATTAGATATGACTGTGTGTATCTATGTGTTTCAGTATGGGCACAAATAAAGGAAAAAATAACTGTCTCATAAGCGACAATCCTTAAATAGTGGGAAAATTGCGCAAAACAGCGCTGAATTAGAAGGGAAAAAACGTGTCTGTGAGTGTCCAAACTGGGTAACAAATATTCAGATTAATCTTAAATACAATAATATGGTCAAAATATGAAACTGCAACCTTCAAAATATAAGTGACTTTGAATATCAAACCATAACAAAATTTGTGTAACGTTAGGAAATCCGTGTATCGTGAAAAAAATTGTAGAAAAAACAACAGATAAAGTCAGCAGAAAAAAATCAGTGGCCACTGTGTAAAAAATAAAAGTTATTCAAACAGTCAATCCAACATACAGATCTTCCTAAAATGTAAGGCTCTCTTTGTAGAAAATGTTCCTGCAACCACAGCAGGAGAGGAGTGGGTATGTTAAAGGAATGTCTTGGTCTTCTCAGACGCTAAGCAATCCCCAATGGTACCTATAATAATAAAAACAGACAATAGTGCAGACGGTTTTTCTAATCTTTAACAATTGAAAAAGAACTCACCAGTCGACGCGTTTCGGTCTGTGCTAGACCTTTATCAAGACTGGATTGTGTAATTTAGAGTGGTCTTTTATACCGGTAAATATAAAAGACCACTCTAAATTACACAATTATCTGACACATTTAATTTTATTTTATACAGACACTTCTGTAGGATCGTGGATATAACCTACCGCTATATATTTTTTAGGACAGTTATACAAATTTATATACAGATACATCTGTAGGATTATTGTTGTACCCTATCGCTGAATTGTTTTTAGGACTACTATTTGCTTATATATAGTGAAATTAATCTTAACTTATTCAGACAATTGACAAAGTTTCAACATAGTCGAACTATAGCATGAGTTATAGGGGGTTATTTGGGCAATAGGAGACGTTATAGGGCAAGTTATATGGGGCAACAGATGAACCTATAGGGAAGTTGATATGAGGCAGTAGGTGAGTAGGTGGAGTTATAGAGAGTGTTATATGGGGTAATAGGATGTTTTATAGGGAGGTTTATATGGTGCGATAGGAGGAGTTATATTGATGGTTATATCAGGCAATAAGTGTGGAATTTTATAGGGAGGTTATATGAAACAAATGGGGGAGTGCTATGGGAAGGGTAATACTGAGAAACACTTAAGTCTTTAAAGGGACAGTCTACACCAGAATGTTTATTGTTTTAAAAGATAGAGAATCCCTTTATTACCCATTCCCCAGTTTTACATAACTAACACAGTTATATTAATATACTTTTTACCTCTGTGATTACCTTGTATCTAAGCCTCTGCAGACTGCCCCTTATTTCAGTTCTTTTGACAGACTTGCATTGTAGCCAATTAGTGCTGACTCCTAAGTAACTCCATGTTGCGTGAGCACAACGTTATCTCTATGACACACATGAAATAACGCCCTCTAGTGGTGAAAAACTGTCAAAATGCATTCAGATAAGAGGCCGTCTTCAAGGTCTAAGAAATTAGCATATGAACCTCCTAGATTTAGCTTTCAACTAAGAATACCAAGAGAGCAAAGCAAATTTGATGATAAAAGTAAATTGGAAAGTTGTTTAAAATTACATGCCCTATCTGTATCATAATTTTTTTTTTTGGTATAGACTGTCCCTTTAAGTTTCTAATTTACTTTTATTATCAAATTTTCTTAGTTCGCTTGGTATCTTTCGTTGGGATGTAAGCTTAGGAGCCAACTCATTTCTGGAGCACTATATGGCAGCAGTAGTGCAAGAAAGTTATCCATTTGCCAGAGCAATAGAGGGCAGCACTAGTTCCTGTCATGTAGTGCTCCAGATGCTACCTAGGTATCTTTTCAACAAAGAATACCAAGGGAACAAAGCAAATTTGATAATAGAAGTCAACTAGAAACTTTTTTATTTTTTAATTGTATGCTCTATCTGAATCACAAAATATTTTTTGTGTGTTTCATATCCCTTTAAACTGAGCAAAGAGATAAGTAATAGCAATGAATAGTATAGAATATTTTAAATGAGTTATAGAAATTGATTGGAGCAACAGGTGTACTGATTTAGAAGATATATTGATCAATAATGTGACTTTTATGTGGTTATATAGAGTAATAATAGGAGCTGTATGTAAATATGATATCATTTGGAGTAATAGGTGTGAAATGTCATACAAGGCGCTAAAGGGAAATTTACCATTTAGATTCAATCATAAATTGCGTAAGATGAGTTTTTTAAACAGTAGGGGGAGTTCTAAGGTACGTTATTTAGTATTTCAAGAGAACAATAAAATGATTTCTAGAAAGAATTAGATGGAACAATGGAAGATGATATAATTGTAAGATGTAGTTTTAACAATAGCAGGAATAATAGAAGGAGTTTCAGATTGTGTTAACGAAGCGTAATGAAAAAATACACAGAAATGTTAAAGGGACATTGTACACTAGATTTTCTTTGCATAAATGTTTTGTAGATGATCCATTTATATAGGCCACCTGGGGGTGTTTTTGTAACAATGAATAGTTTTACTTATTTTTAAATAACATTGTGCTGATTTTCAGACTCCTAACCAAGCCCCAAATAGTCAGATGTATACTGATGTCTACAGATTCCTGCTTGCTCCTGTTTGTGTAATGGGTCTTTTCATATGTAGGGAAGGGGGGAGGGAGGGTCTGCTTATCCTGCTTTCCCAGTCAATTTCAGTGGGTGTCCCAGCCTAACCTCATCTACTGGATTTTTAGATCAGTATCTGTGCATATTTTTATTTATAGCAGTGTCTATTACATGCAGTTGTATGAAAATTGGTGTTTTCTGTCCCTTTAAATGGAAAATCGGGATTTATAATTCATTGTTATATGAAACAATAAGAAGGACTGATAAGGAAAGTTATATGAAGTAACAGAAGTATTTATAGTGGGGTATATGGTGCAATAGGAGGGGTTATATGAAAGCTTATATGGGACAATCAGAATAGTTATAAGACGGGCTATATGAGGTTATAGGTTAGTTTATATAGCGTTTGTTGAGTTGCAGATTTCACACATTTTTATTAATGTAAAAGTGCTTATTATTAATCTTTGATTGTGGGTGTAGCATTTGTATCTGGTGATGTTGCTTCCTAATGTCATCCAATAGGGGGGAAGTTAATGTCAGTGCGTTTCACGCATGCACTAAAACATTATTACATTCCAAAACTTTTTGGGGAACTGGGTAATAGTCTGAAAAGTGTTGTCCAGTGGTTTATCAAGTTTTTGTGAAAACTGGTTTTGTAAATGTGCCGTATTGAGAATATCAGGTTAAAAGAACAAGCACATAGTACAATGAGTTTAATAGCGCGATCGGGCGCGCTGTGAGTAGACAGCGTGCCCGCGATGCGCTTTGGAGAAGAAAACAGACCCACTCAGTAGAGCCAGGAGCAGCGTTCTGTTTTCTTTGCGAGATATCTATTTAACCCTTCACTTTAGAAATCTGGCGCTAAGCTAATGTTATATAATTCTGCACTATGTGCAGAATTATATAACATTATTTGCTAGGTTTATTGGCCCTTTAAGCACTACTGGAACAAGAAATGCATCAGCAGGTTCATCCATGTATTTCTAACCTTTTTTCAATAAAAATTGCCATTTTTTCATCTCAACCCCCCGGAGTGCTATGATCTTTTTTTCCTCTGCATGGAAGAATATACAGAAAGAGTTCGTTATACAACTAGTAGAAGTACAAAGAATCCATATCAATAAGTAAAAGACTATGGCCTAGATTACAAATGGAGCACTAAGGTATTAGCGCTATTGTGTGTTAACATCACTTAGGCACAATCAATATTGCTTCTGTTTTTGTTCTCCTTTTACAAAGTCCAAAGCCAAGAGTGCTCTAAACTGACAGAGCACAAGTAGTGGATTACTTCATGTAGATCTGTGCTACGCTATAATTAAAGATACATTAAACACTTTGAGGTATAAAATAATAAATCATATATATATATAGTCTGCAATATACTTTTATTATTTATTTTGTCCCCTTTTCCTGTAATTCCATTCTGAAATTGTGAGCTTTTCCGTTCCTGTTAGAAATGGAAGTGCAAAACACTGTTATAATCCACACAGCCATTGGCTGCACACTCTAGTGACCTATTTATAACTGTCTCTAATTGGCTACAGCAGAGAAGGTAACCTAAGTTACAACATGGCAGCTCCCATTGTTTTATAGACATTAAAACTTTGCACTTATTTTGTCAATATTTAATCACTAATGAAACTTTAAAATATACATCTACTTGTTATTCTCAGACTAATCTTTTCTTTGAATGCATTATTTTATCTAATTTATGTATTGTTTAATGTCCCTTTAATAATACTTCTTTTGCCTCTTTATTACCCCAACACTAACTCGTTCGTGGTGATTGACATGCATACATTTCATCATGAGATGCAGCATCGAAAGTGGCGATTACAGGTGATTAGGATCACTACTTCAGAACCTGTCCGCCTTCAATGATGATACATTTTGCCCATATTATGGTTTTAATTTTCCTTTTTTTTTGTTGGTTAATAAATGTTTATTTGATTATGATTTGAGTTCTGGGGTTTTTGTTTATTTTCTTGTAAATTGCAGAATATAAAATGTAGGTTGCTTAGAATTTATTTGACCTCCATAACTGTTTTTTGTGTATCTCTATAACTAACTGAGATACAATAATGTCTACTGTAGTGACAGGTCGGATGAACCCAATTCTGTTTTACTGCTTCAGCCGGCCCCTCCCTTATCTCACACCCTCGGTCTGGCGGAGACCATCACTGAATTACATGTAGACACCGGCTCCGACAGATGGTCATGAGTTACTGTTAGTAAAATGAATGATAACAAAGTCATTGCTTGTAATCTTATGATCACAGGAAAGGATTCAGTATCATTCTTTTCTTGCTCATAAAACATTGTGTCACCTCTTTACTGACCACCTTCCTTTCAAATTGTTCCCACTAACTATTTAGATTTGACACCCAATGTTTTATTTTTTTTTGTTATAGAATAATATAGCTTATATATTGCATTATTTTAAAGTTGTGTTGGTAAAGTTTGTTACTATGGGGTAAATCACAACCCAGATTTTTTTTTCTACAAAAATCTCTACAGATTTTAAAGGTGAATTATGTAGAAAAAAACGTTAGATAACTGATTGTGATCAACCTGTAAATGTCTTATGCACATATGCACCTGTATCTCTCTATCTAAAGATAAAGACCTGAAATAATATGGAAACATAACTAAATGTTGTACAATTTAAACAATAGGGCACATTGCATAGCAATATATAGTACAGTAATATCTATCTATATATCATCTATCTAACTATCTATCATCTATCTATTATCTATATAGTATCTATATTTCTGCCTGTCTGTCTGTTGGTTTGTCCATCCATCCATCAATCTGTCTATCTATCTATCTATCTATCTATCTATCTATCTATCTATCATCTATTTATATATCTATAATCTATCTATCTGTTTGTTCATCTGACCGTCTATCTATCTATCTATCTATCGATTATCTATATTTCTGTCTGTCTGTTGGTTTGTCCATCTGTCCATCCATCTGTTTGTCTATCTATCTATCTATATATATTTCTTTCTATCTATCTAGCTATGTAGCAATCAATGTATCTATCTATCTATCATCTATCGATCTAAATGTCTGTTTCTTTCTTTCTTTTTTTCTTCTATTCTCTGCCTGTTTGCAGGTTTGCATTTTGTCTCTCTCTTTCTTTATATTCTTATGTGTCATCATGGGAAGTTAGGGAAGATGGTTTAGAGAACAGAGTACCACATATGATGCAACAGTAGTTAAATGCAGTGGTTATAAGAGCTATAGAGAGTAAATATATAATGGTACAACATGAGTTCTACAGAGACATTCTATGAAGATTTAGCAAAGTAATTGTGCGAGTTTATATTTATCAATACCATAAAATATTGGGTACTTTTCGCGTGATTGTTATGAAGAAATCTTAGCTGAGCTATTGTATATATTTATGTTAAAGCTGAGCTATTGTATACATTTATGTTATAGTATTGATCTAAATAAAGGTTTTATAAAGTGTTAGAAAGAATTAAAAGCGATGAATAACTGGTAGAAGACAAGTCACACAATCTCACAGAGATATGGAGAATAGATCTATTCTGTCTACAACGCGTTTTAAGCAGAAACATCCATTTACTAAAACAGTTATCACTTTTATCTCATGTATAAAGTACAATGACAATCAGGATCTGGAGTGTATAGGCTTCTATCATATAATAATGTCATAGCGTGAAGGACCTAAGGACGGAGCTGGTGTACATGGGATTACACAGATGGGAAGGAACAGGTGGGGGTAGTGGAAAACCCTCTAAATGTTTTTCTTCCCAACTTAAATAGTGCCTGTAGGAAATGTAAGTGTGCAGAGCAAGATGTTTCTGTGTAGCTCTAATAAGCCTGATCTGTGTGGTTATATTTGGGACACACAAGGCATCATATTACTTTAATCGCTCCCAGGGCCCCTGGTTTAGAAGCATTACAGTGAATCAGGTCAAGAGCCCAAAGCCTGCAAAAGTCTGAAATAAACCTACTGACCTCTGCCCAGTGTCCGTAAACCAAAAATAAATAAAGGCAAGTTAACCCATTATACACTCAACTGCGAGGCTTGGATGCTCCAAAGCATTATAATGTGCAAGTAACTATTCAACCATTGAGTGCACGCTCCGAATACACACACAGGCTCAGTATTTTCTAATTGTGTAATAAATATGTGTCTAAAATAATCTAGAGCTTAAAATTGTACCAGGAATGTAGTGTCCTCATGGTCTGATCTGCTAAAGTTACAATGGATGAAAGCCGGTGCTTAGAGGTAATATAAGGAAATAAAAACAATTACATAGGGTAGTGGAATACGTTGGAAAGCATCCTGGCAGAAGTGGTAGTAAAATATATTAATCTAAATTCTTTATACAAGCTACATGGAACTAGAAACAAAGGAATAGTTAGCCACTAGTGCACCACCATTAGCAGCTGAATTATAACAAAAGTTCATTATATGTGCAGGTATATTTTTTAGAGGCTAATTCTGTTGGAACATAAAAGGGAACAATTATGGGCTAAATTACAAGTGGAACAGTAGTTTGTACTCACGCTTGCGCGTTAACTTACTGGGACGGAGGCTTTTTGCATGCGTCGGGGAGCACACATATTACAAGTTGAAAGTAAAAAGTTTTTCCACGAGTGCTAACCTGATGTCCGAATATCATGACCACGTTAACATATTCCCCCATGCACTTCAATGGAGCTCGAAAAATGAAAAAAAAACTACTCTCATGCAAACCTGATTGCATTTTCTCAAGTGTGCTATCCTGAAAATATTAAAGGGACAGTCTACACCAGAATTTTTATTGTTTTAAAAGATAGATAATCCCTTTATTACCCATTCCCCAGTTTTGTATAACCAACACAGTTATAATAATATACTTTTAACCTCTGTGATTATCTTGTATCTAAGCCTCTGCAAACTGCCCCTTTATTTCAGTTCTTTTGACAGACTTGCACGAGCACAGTGTTATCTATATGAAATACGTGAACTAACACCCTCTAGTGGTGAAAAACTGTTAAAATGCATTCTGAAAAGAGGTGGCCTTCAAGGTCTAAGAAATTAGCATATGAACCTCCTAGGTTAAGCTTTCAACTAAGAATACCAAGAGAACAAAGCAAAATTGGAGATAAAAAAAATTGGAAAATTGTTTTAAATTACATGCTCTATCTGAATCATGAACGTTTATTTTGGCCTAGACTGTCCCTTTAATATTTCCCATTCCAGTCTTCTTCACGTAGCAGAATATGTTCTATTTATTCTTAAATACATGTGTCTATATATTTATATGATGTTTTTTGGTACAATATATATCTATACCTATATATATATATGTATATATATATATATATATATAGGTATAGATATATACAGATATGTATACATAGGAATATCTATTTAAAAATACATAGAACATATTCCCTTATGTGAAGAACATTGGAATGTGAAATAGTAATACACAGTTAAACACTTTTTAACATGAATATTGCATAAATATGTTTTCTACTTGACATCCTAGGGCTGCAATTGATTTATATATATATATATGTACATATGTATTTATTTGTTTATTTGTGTATATATGTCTGTAAATAAATATATACACATATATATATATATATTGAGAGAAAGAGCGAGAGAGAGAGACATACATATACATATTTAGATGTGTATGTATGTATCTCTATGTTAAAGCCCTTTGCCTGCTTTTTTTTTAACACCTGAGACCTCCTATATTTGAGCCCTTATAACTTTTTTGCAATATTGTTATTAAATAATTTTTATCAGACAGTGTTATAAAAAGTGTAATATACTTTTAAATGTATTTGTGAAGTTTTTCCCCACTATTTAGTCAAGCTTTAATCAGAGCTCTGAAGTCGCACTATGCTGACGTTAAATTCACTTGTGCTCAAGAGAACGCGTTTACTTTCAACTCGTAATATGAGCACAAAGAGCTGTGTTGAATTCATTTCTGCTTGCACACATCAGTTAGCGCCAATCGTTATCTAGCCCTATGTTTGGTAGAGTTACCATAGCAATGCCGACTCAATGAATAAATGATGTAAAGTGAGTAGTGACACTGAAATACATTGGCAAAACTTATATAGATAAAAATACGTAGCCAAACTACCAGATCAGCCAAAATATTGCTAATGTTTTTGGCAAATATCAAGATTTTAACTCTGTCCTATAATGTTAACTTGGATTTTGATTGATTATTATCCCAAATTGCTTCTAACAGTAAAAGGACTCAGGCGTAAAATAGATTTTCATAGATATCTATATAGTTCTTGATATTGGGGCCTATTTATGAAATGTCTGTCGGACCTGATCCGACAGTGCGGATCAGGTCCGACAGACATCACTGAATGCGGAGAGCAATACGCTCTCCGTATTCAGCATTGCACCAGCAGCTCTTGTGATCTGCTGGTGCAATGCCGCCCCCTGCAGACTCGCAGCCAATTGGCCGCCAGCAGGGGGGTGTCAATCAACCCGATCGTACTCGATCGGGTTGAATTCCGGCGATTCCTGTCCGCCTCATCAGAGCAGGCGGACAGTGTTATGGAGCAGCGGTCTTTAGACCAGGCTTGCCAGAAACACGGGACATCAAGCTCCATTCAGAGCTTGATAGATAGGCCCCATTGGCTTTAAACATTAAAATGTAATTGAAAATTACACATACTATGACCATTTGTCTGGTTTGGATTTTACATTACAGCTGTTTCATTGATAACTTTGTACGTGTGTAATTTTATCAATAACATCTGAAAAAGTAACCTCTTTTGTTCCAAAACCATAGTGATATGTGTTAATGCCTAATAAAGCCACTTGAGCAGGACATTATGGGTATAATGGGCACTTTATATTGAGATTTGTGATATTTGTGTAAAACTGCTTATTATGCAATTTTTTTAATCTTTAAATTTTATTTTTGTTCTTTTATTGGCAAAAAACAAGCTTATAAAGCACATACAATATCAAGAAAATAAGAAATATGAAAACAAACAAATAATATATGAGAAATACTTTTCCTTTTAACAAGATTTAAATACTAATAAAATCTGCTCTGTATTGACAATAATATTCTTGAGAATCAATCAACTATATTGTTTGAATTAATCAAATATTTTTTTTGGGGGGGAGAATAATAAAGATATTTAATTCATATCTCCATAAAAATAACTCTACTCTCACTCCCCACCTCATCCTCGTTCTTTTAAAAAAAACAAATAATGAACAGAAAAAAGGACAGAATTCCAATATCTCACCAAGTTTCGACTTACCTGCATTCCATCAAAGTGTGTGAGTTCTCAAAGGGTCTTAGGATTTGGCATTTTATTTCTTCAGATTGAATTCTAATGAAGTCTTTCTACTTCTGTAAAAACCTATATACAATTTATTTATTTTTTAAATTTGGAGCCTTTTTGTCTTTCCAACTGTTCTATCCTAGCCATAAGGATCACTAGATTTATAAAAACGAGTTTGATCTTTCAATTCTTGTTCCTCCGTTAAGAATATAACATCTTGAAATTTTAAGACTAAGGAAATACCAGTCACTCTTTTAAACCAGAAACTCACCCTTGACCAATGTCGTGTTTCTAGCAGCTCTTGTTTGCTGTGCGAGATAACAACATGTGTTTAGCCAATTAATACAATTAAATATGTAAATTACAGGAACACTCATTAGTGAAGGACTAGAAAAGAGAGAGTAAGAGAGTCTCATTGAATTTAGACTATCATTTTATTAGTTCATACAATATGGCATCATAGCTATTTTCAGTGTTCATTTGAAAACGTCTTCTTGGGATAGTTGGTAAGAGGATGAAAAAAGCCCAGTTTGGGATTTTATCGAGTCCTGTTAGCTGTTGAATTCGGTAGGAATCAAAACGAACCTGAAAATGATAAGTATCATGATTTTGTACTGTGATCGTATTGAACAGGATTGTCTCATGAGAAGTATTGGGACATTGTATTTTTAGTGCTTAAAAACAATAGAAAACATAGGATTGTGATTGAGTCAACATTAAAGGGACAGTATACACCAATCTTCATATAACTGCATGTAAAAGACACTTATATATAAAGGATAATATGCACAGATAATGATATAAAAATCCAGTATAAAACCTGTTAAAAAGTTATTTAGAATCTCCCAGTTTATCCTGTTAAAAATGTAGCTGTAACCACCCACTGAAAGTGGAAAATAGCAGACACTCCCCCTTCCTTTGCATATGAAAAGACTCCTTACACAAATAGGAGCCAGCTGGAGTAGATATACGTCAGTATTCTCCTAAAACTTTGGGGCTTGGTTAGGAGTCTGAAAATCAGAGCAATGTTATTTAAAAATAATCAAAACTATCAATTTAAAAAACTAAAAAAAACTATATGGGCTATATAAATGGAAACATTTATGCAAAGAAAAATCTAGTGTATAACGTCCCTTTAAACAGTGCTCATTGGGAGCTATTAGCCTGACAATAATTATCAAACAATAGTCTACCCCTATGATGTCTAAGACAAAGTTGCTCTTTATTAGGTATTATAATCAATATTGCAGACAACACATCATTTCAATAAAGTTATTAAAAAATGGACAAATAGAACTAATATTTTTGTAAAAATGTCCTATGCTTGTAATCTGTACTGCCTTAAAGAAACATTCTAGTCAAAACTAAAATACACATGAGAAAAATTATGAAAAATTATGAATAAAAACATTTTTGCTTTGCAGTTGTAATAGCAAAAATACTCCTAGTAAAAGTTACACCCGAGCATACATCAGTACATCACATTTATACATTACTCCTCTTCAGAGAGCTGGTGGTTTCACGTATTGTGTTAGTGATGATGTGATTGGAGTGTAAATGTGCTCACTGGGGCTTTATGAAATATCTTCTTGAGCTGTTCCAAATAATGTCAAGACTTCTAATTCAACCACAAAACAAATCCTAGAAAATTGTTGTAATCATGAAGCCTTTACTCATTTCATGACACCTACTCATCTCTCCAGAAAATGCAGCCAGTAGAGGTTGTGAAATGCGTAGCCTTTAAAATTACAAGAGTGGGCACTATGAGGGAGCCCAAGAAAATCAAGCTCTGACAGAAATGGAGGACAAAGGCAATGCTCATGGTGATGACATCACATGCCAGGTTGAGCAATAACAAGGACAGTGGAAATGAATGTGTGTTTTACTGTATGTGAATTTTGTTTTGTTTTGATAAAGTTTTGCTTAAAACATTGCTAGGTTATTAGATGCTTTTGTCATAGCTATGGGGCTTTGTTATTTAAAGGGACAGTCTATTCAAAATGAAACTTTCATGATTCAGATGGGGCATGCAATTTTAAGCAACTTTACAATTTATTTTTATTATAACATTTACTTTGTTCTCTTGGTATTCATTGTTGAAAGCTAAATTTAGGTAGGCTCACATGCTAATTTCTAAACCCTTGAAGGCCGCCTCTAATCTCAGTGCATGTTGATAGTTAGGATTAAAGACATTAAACTGTCAGATACATCAACATTATTAACTAAACTAGGCAATAAGCCTGCACAGAGGGCAGTCTATGTTTAAAAAAATACAAACCCCAAAGGTAATATTACAAAAAATAAAAAATAAAAAAATTACAGAAAAAAATAAACAAAGTTATCCAAAATAAAAAACCCACCCAACCAACCCCCCAAAATAAAAAAAAATAAGTCTAAAAAACCTAAGCTACCCATTGCCCCTAAAGGGGCATTTGTATGGGCATTACCCTTAAAAGGGTATTCAGCTCTTTTACTGCCCTTAAAAGGGCATTCAGCTCTTTTACTGCCCTTAAAAGGGCAATCAACTCTTTTACAGCACAAAAAAACCCTAATCTAATAAAAGCCACCGCAAAAAATAAAAAAAAGCCTAAGACTAAGCCCCAATTAGGTACTCACCATTCCTGAAGTCCGGCGGGGAAGGTATTCTTCCAGGCGACTTTATCATCATCTATCTTTATCCGGAGCGAAGGCTGCACGGAGCAAAGGTACGGAGCGGTCTTCCCCTATGCGTGGATCCGGAGCGGCGGTCCTCAGTGGCGGTCTTCAGCGGCAGCAGTCCTCAGTGGTGTGGAGGCTCCTCTTCATCTGATCTTGGTCGTACACAAAAAATTGAATGTTAGGTACCTCTGAAATTTTGAAATCAGCCAAAACGATTAGAAATTCTATTGGCTGTTCAAATCAGACCGCTGCCGCTGAGGACCGTTGCTGGGAACCAGCGCTGAGGATCTGTGTATCAGGGAAGCCAGCTTCTCAACGCCTTCGCTTCGAATGAAGATAGAAGATGATGGCAGTGTTAATTTTGTCGACTAAAACTAGATTAAAATGAGCATAAACCTAAAGAAATTCTGATGACTAAAATACGACTAAAACTAAAATGGCATTTTAGTCAAAAGACTATGACTAAAACTAAATCAAATTGACATTTTAGTCAAAAGACTATGACTAAAACTAAATCAAAATGACATTTTAGTCAAAAGACTATGACTAAAACTAAATCAAAATTTGCTGTCAAAATTAACACTTTATGCAAGGTGTTATAACCAATCCATATCTAATTACTGCTCTTTTGTAATAAAAAATAAAAAAAAATTGGTTTTATTTAATTGTAAGATAAATAAAGATGTTATATATCACAACAGTTAAATCTGTTAAATCTGTATTGCATGTTAAAACCTTAATACCAGAGATAAAAACAGGTTAATAAACCTTTACTACAGGAGTATATAATGAGTTTGGAAGTTCTAGAGCAGTGTTTATTTAGTTGTCAAAAAATTTTCGAATCTGTGAACAATCAATTGATTCTTCCTATAGAAATAAGAATAACCCACGAATATGGGTTTGTTATGCTGTGCCTGTGCTAGCTGCAGAAATTTTATGTTGTGTTGAGTTACTTGATACTTGTTTTAATTAACAGAGAACTGTTAAAAGTTTTTATATTGGGTAATATGTGCAAATGCGTTACAGCCAATACAGTTTACAGTTGTTTTTTTTTAATATATTTTAAAGTTGCACTTCTGTTTGTTTATGAAACTTGGTTTTATTTAATTTTAAGTTTAATAAAGGCGTTATATATCACAATGGCTAAATCTGTGTCTGTAATGCATGTTTAAACCTTAATACCATAAATAATTATAGGTATTATGTTTACTCCTGGAGTATATAATCAGTTTGGAAATTATTAAAAAATGCTTAACGCCTTAATAACCAAGGACTTACCAGGTACGTCCTGCAAAAATTGTCAGTTAGTGACAATGGACGTACCTGGTACGTCCTTGGTCTAATTGAGTGCTGGAAGCGATTGCGACCGCTTCCAGCAGCTCTCAGGGTATTGCAGTGATGCCATTCTGTGGCCTTCTCTGCATCGGCCATCGATGGTGCCGATCATTGGTGGGTGGGAGCTGTTGCTGGGAGGCGGGTGGCCGGCCCATCGATGGAGGGCGCGCAAGTGATCGTGAGCGCGTGGGGCGTGTGTGCGCGTGCACGCTCCATTGAGTCCGGAGAGGGGGAGGTAGAGGGAGGGAGATAGTGGTAGAGGGAAGGAGAGGTTGGGAGACAGAGGGAAATACATTTTTATAAAGTTATCAGGGAGGCGGAGGGAAGGGGAGGGGGAGTGGGGGCAGCTTCACTACAGAAAATTAGGTTTAAAAAAAAAAGGCCAATTGATTATAAGCAAACTGGTTACTGGTAGACAGCTGCCAGTACCCAAGATGGTTGAAAATAGGTACAGGGGGAAGAGTTAGAGAACTGTATGGGGGGATCAGGGAGGTTGGGGGCTAAGGGGGGATCCATCACTGCTGTAAAAAAAAAATTAAAAAAATTAAATTCTTTTTTTTTAGTACTGGCAGACTTTCAGCCAGTACTTAAGATGGCAATGACAATTGTGAGGTGGGGGAGGAAACAGAGCTGTTTAAGGGGGGGTCAGGGAGGGATCAGGGGGTGGGAGGCTGATCTCTACACTAAAGCTAAGATCAACCCTACCAGCTAATTAACCCCTTAACTGCTGGGCATAATACAAGTTTGGTGCGCAGCGGCATTTAGCGGCCTTCTAAAAGCAATGCCAAAGCCATATATGTCTGCTATTTCTGAACAAAGGGGATCCCAGAGAAGCATTTACAACCATTTGTGGCATAATTGCACTAACTGTTTGTAAATCATTTCAGTGAGACACCTAAAATTGTGAAAAAGTTAACTATTTTTTTTATTTGATGGCGATTAAATGGTGGCATGAAATAAACCAAAATGGGCCTAGATCAATACTTTGGTTTGTTTACTACACTAAAAGCTAAAATTAACCATATAAGCTCCCTACAAGCTCCCTAATTAACCCCTTCACTGCTGGGCATAATACAAATGTGGTGCACAACGGCATTTAGCGGCCTTCTAATTACCAAAATGTAATGACAAAGTCATAAATGTCTGCTATTTCTGAACAAAGGGGATCCCAGAGAAGCATTTACAACCATTTGTGACATAATTGCACAAGCTGTTTGTAAATAATTTCAGTGAGAAACCTAAAGTTTGTGAAAACGTTTGTGAAAAAGTGAACGATTTTCATCATATTTTATAATTTTTTATAGTAAATGATATGATATGATGAAAATAATGGTATCTTTAGAAAGTCCATTTAATGGCGAGAAAAACTGTATATAATATGTGTTGGTTCAGTAAATGAGTGAGAGGAAAATTACAGCTAAACACAAACACCGCAGAAATGTAAAAATAGCCTTGGTCCCAAACAGTCAGAAAATGGAAAAGTGCTGTGGTCACTAAGGGGTTAAATGCATTACACTTTAACTAAACCCCTTAGATTTTAGTCGACTAAAATCTACTGGAAATTTTGTCGACTAAAACTAGACTAAAACTAAAATACCTTTTTAGTCAAAAGACTAAAATTAAGACTAAGTTGAAATTTGCCGTCAAAATTAACACTGGATGATGGAGCCGCCTGGAAGACCTTCTCCGCCAGACTTTAGGAACGGTAAGCACCTATTTGGGGCTTAGTCTTAGGCTTTTTTTTATTTTTTGGGGTGGCTTTTTTTTAGATTAGGGTTTTTTGGGCTGTAAAAGAACTGATTGCCCTTTTAAGGGCAGTAGAAGAGCTGAATGCCCTTTTCAGGGCAATGCTCATTCAAATGCCCCTTTTAGGAGTAATGGGTTTAGTTTTTTTAGTGTTAGTTTTTTTTATTTTGGGGGGTTTTGGTGGGTGGGGGGGTTACTGTTAGGGGGGATTAGTTTTTTTACATGTAAAGAGCTGTTTAGCTTAGGGCAATGTCCTATTAAAAGCCCTTTAAAGGGCCTAATGGTAGTTTAGTTTAGATTAGGGGGTGTTTTTATTTTGGGGGCTTTTTTATTTTTATATGGATTAGGTTTAATTTAATTTATTTTTGATAATTTTGTTTATTTTTTTATGTCATTTTAGACTTTTTTATTTTTTGTAATTTTAGGTTAATTTTTTGTAATTTAAAGGGACAGTATACACTCATTTTCATATAACTGCATGTAATAGACACTACTATAAATAATAAGATGCACAGATACTGATATAAAAATCCAGTATAAAACTGTTTAATAACTTACTTAGAAGCTTTCAGTTTAGCTCTGTTGAAAAGGTAGCTGGAAAGCCCACTGCAAGTGGCAAATAAGACACTACCCCCCTCCCCCTTCTTTTGCATATGAAAAGACCCTGGAGAAGGTAGCTGACGGTATTCACATAAAACTCTGGGGCTTGGTTAGGAGTCTGAAAATCAGAGCAATGTTATTTAAAAATAAGCAAAACTATACATTTATTTTTAAAAAAAAAACTTTATGGGCTATATAAATAGATCATCTACAAAACATTTATGCAAAGAAAAAAATGAGTGTATAATGTCCCTTTAATATTAGTTTTTATTTTTAAATTAATGTTAGGATTTTTTATTTTAATTGTAACAGCATTGGAGCTAATTTAGGGGGTGTTAGGTTAGGGGGCTTAGTAATTAAATTAGTTATTTGTGTTGTGGGGGGTTGGCGGTATAGGAGTTAATAGGTTAATTAGGTTTATTGTGATGTGGGGGTTTTAGCGGTGTAGGGGTTAATAGGTTAATTAGGTTTATTGCAATGTGGGGGTTTGGTGGTTTAGGGGTTAATATTTTATTTATGTTATTTGCGTTGTTTAATTTGCAGATTAGAGGTTAATTACTTTATTATTTTGAGATGTTGGGGTTGGCGGTTTAGGTGTTTGTTAATACTTTGTGCGGGCAGTTAGTATTTTTTTCTTGTTATTCTTCGTGCAGGCGGTTAGGTTATTTTGTATTTCGTGGGTGCGGTTACATTTTTTTGTTATTTCGTTGCGGGCAGTTACGTGTTTTTTCATTAAAGGTACACTAAACCCAAAAATGTTCTTTCATGATTCAAGTAGAGAATACAATTTTAAACAACATTCCAATGTACTTCTATGATCTAATTTGCTTCATTTTTAAGATATCCTTTGTTGAATAACTAGCAATCCACATGGGTGAGCCAATCAAATGAGGCATCTATGTGCAGCAACCAATCAGCAGCTGTTGAGCATATCTAGATATGCTTTTCAGGAAAGTATATCAAGAGAGTGTTAGATCATAGAAGTTTATTAGAAAGTTGTTTAAAATTGCATAATCTTTCTAAATCATAAAAGAAAAAATTTGGGTTTCTTGTCCCTTTAATATTTCATGTGGACGGTTGCGTGTGTTTTTCCTTAATGCTTCATTTGCCTATGCTGCATCCAGGTGGATTCCGAAAATGGTAGGGTGGTGCCTGCCATTTTCGGAATCCACCTAGATGCAAATTCTTTTGGCTGCCTCATGCAGCCAACATTCTGTGGATGTGTGCGCAACTGGTGACGGCGACTGATGCATTATTAACGCGATTATAGTATAGATAAGAGTACAAAAATACAATAATATATAGATTGGGGCTCAAAGTCTCCAATGATATAAAAGTGTCAATTAAGCACATAAATATAATGTAATGAAAGTCGGGAAGTCCATAGATCAGACCAATGGTCCAGAGTACAAAACATAGAGGGTACTCACCACTGGCGTGCTTCTAACAGGGACACCGCAAACCTTAACCATTCCCAGCCCTGTTTACTACTCATCTGTCAAACTTGTGGTGCTTGCAGCAACTATGGGGAGGTATGGACATTTTAAATGCCACATCGATTTTTCTCTACTCCACAATGCGGATGGCTTTGTGGTCTATTGACGCTCCGCGTGGTCCCTTATTCAGGTACTACCCTGTCTGTGGGTGATAACGTCAAACTGGGCGCTTTGAGAACCAGGAGTCCTCTACTCGATATGCAATACAATAAACAAAAGTCCTTGCACCCAGGATAAGTTTACAAACAATCTTTCTCTTTATAAAAGTATGATAAAATCAACAGCATTTAAGCAACAAAAAAGTTACAAACACAATTGAACGCATTTAGCCAATGATAGATGTAATCATATATCACATAGATCGATGAGTACAGCTATCATCGTTGAAACGCGTTAGGTCATGTTCTTAACTTTTTTTTATTTTTAAACGCTGTTGATTTTAACATACTTTTATGAGAAAGATTGTTTTTAAAAATATCCTGAGTGAAAGGACTTTTTTAAATTGTATTTCTAAAGTACAATATTACATTTTTAAAATTAAGATTTTACATGTTGTAAAAAATAAGAATAAAAATGTTCTGAGTGCAGATAAATAGGGGAGTCTGGGAGACTGTAAAAATGTTTGCGCAAATAAGGAAGATTCCTAAAAAATAAGGGAGGGCTGGGGACTGGGAACCCTAAAAAAACTTTGATGAATAGTGTGTACAATATTTACATGTACTTATCTCACAAACAGCTGTGTGCTAGGAGCATATGTGCTCATCAGCTGGTCTGTATGCTCTAAAATCAGTGGGGTGTGAAAAAGTCTCCAATAAAAATATGATATGTTTTGAAACTGCAAAGCATGGGCCATTAGACACTTGCTGTCATCTGCTAGCCAGTTAGCCATTAATTTAGTATGGCATTTTAACTCCTCTCTAGTGAATGCAATAGCCACATCTAGTTCTGCTATCATGTCTGTCTGTACTTGGTGGGTATTTCCGGCTGTGAGACCATTATAATGACCATTTGTAAATATGTCACCTTTATGACCCAATCTATGTTTCAGCACCAGCATTTCAACACACAGTTTTGTTGAGTGACAAGTGCAGAACACAACATTATTGTCAGCAATGTCTTCTTAAGATTTTAACTAATTCACATGGCACTGCAAATGGGCACCAATATAGCACAGTAAAGAGATAGTACACTTCCTAAGACTGTTTCATATGGGTTGATAAATGTCTCATATAATCAGCTACAATATTTTACATCTGTGATATGTCACAGCTATTTTATGATCAGATCTCTGTAAGCCAGGAAGATATATGTAGGGTCTAAGGGCCACATCTAGTGCTCTATAAGGTTTTGTGTTGCTCTCAGAGTAGAAAAAAGACATTATTAATTTTTTTATGGAAAAAAAAACAGTTCTATTCTTCTCATGTAATTAAAGGGGCAGTAAACATATTGTAATATAAAATGTAGAATTATTCATAGTAAAACACTGTTGCAATATTCTTTCATTATTTTACCACTAAAATTAGTGAGGTTTCCAATTCTGAGAACTGGAAGTGCACACTGTAGACTTCACAAGCCTAACTGTGCTACTTAGCTGTCCCTAATTGGCCTGAGTAGAGCTTATCAGATAACAAACTGCAAAAAAATGCATGTTTTGCTTACATAATTACTGTGGTTAAACTTTTCTACACCAGTAAAAAGCCTGGATTTTCTTTTACATATAAGGCAAATGGCAGTGCTTCCATTGAAAACAATTACTACAAACTAAGGGCTAGATTATAAGTGGAGCAGTATTTTGCACTCCCGCTTGCGCGCTAACGCTGCACGAAGTAAGAAGTATAGATATAGATTTATACAGATATATATAGGAATTTCTATTTAGAAATACATAGAACATATTTCCCTACCGTAAATACATAATTAAACACTTTATTAAATATGAATATTGCATAAATATGCTTTTAAATGTTTTCAGCTACTTGACTGTAAGGGGCTCCAATACACTTATATATATATGTCTATATGTGTATACATATACACATATAATACAGAAATGGATACGTATACACATATAAACATGTACATTCCTATACATATTTAGATATGTGTATGTATGTATCCATCTCCATTTTAAAGCCCTTTGCCTGCCTTTTTTTTCTAACACTAAGACTGCATATCTTTGAGCCCTTATAACTTTTTTATGCATTTTTTTAAAAAACACTTTTTCTTAGATTGCGCTATTATGAGTGTAACTGTAGTTTTTAATGTATTTTCTTATGTGTTTTGTGAAACATTTTAGTCTCATGTAACAGTTAACCAGAGCTTTGAGGTTGTCCTATCCCGAACCGCGTTAAATTCAATTGCACTCAAGCGATCGCATTTACTGTCAACTTGTAATACACACGCTACTTCCAACAAGCGCAAACGGATGCAATAAACTTGATATCGCTTGTGTGCAACTGTTAGTGCACAGCTCGTAATCTGACCCAAAGTGTTAATTTACTATTCTATAGCAACACAAAATAAATAATTATTATTACAGCGCGTTTTGTATATTGTACCAAATGTTTTCAAATTTGAGCTAAATTAAAAGTAACAGATTTCCGATGTGATTTTAAACTGAAATGTGATTATAATCTAATGTTATTTTGAAAAGTTATTTTTAGAATAAATGTGGGTATGATGTAATAATAAGTGACCAGCTCTCCATACAAAAAAAGTATAGCCACCTCTACTGTACGCAATTATAAACAAAGTGCAGCTATCATAATTATTGTTAGACAAGCGTTTTGTGCTCTAACAAAGTGATACACAGATTTGTTACACACAGCAGGCTCTGTTGTCACTTCACATACCTTTAAGGCTATAACTGGTCTTTGTGGGCAAGTGGTATTCTGGGAACTTAACCACCTGTTTGTGCCGGGGTGTCCCTGTTTTTCCCAGTCTCCAAACAGCAGTTTATGACAGTCTCCTATTAAAAAAGTATATTCATTATCATTTATCTTGTATTAATTGACCAGTATTATTGATTTTTTTATTATTTGTATTATATAGTATTACATCCATAAACACATTACAATAATTAAAAAATAAAGCACATATTGATAAAACATTAAACAATGGGCTAGTAGATGGTGATAGCACAATGTGTGTCATTTTTTGTACAACCTTGTGCAAAGAATAACGTGTAACTTTTAGAGTGTCCTATACTTTAATGGATAACAGAGGGAGGACAGTTAGCATGATCATTGCGCTCATGTTAATAAGTAGGGAGTTAAGTGTTACACTGGTGCACGATCCAAAATACAGCTGTAAAATATAGTGCTTTTTAAGACCTGAAGTAAACCATTATTATTAATAGTATAGCACAGAACAACCTGAAGAACCACCATTGCGATACCTGGCATGAATTTTACTGCGCTCCCCCCATAGAAGTCCATTATGTAAGCGATTTAGTGCACCCACGCTATTTGAAATCAAACTGGCCCTGGAAATTTTTAAAGACCGGTCCTAATCCCTGCTCCCCCCCCCAGCCCAACCAATAAGGCCCCCCCTTGTGCAGCTACCCTTGCCCCCCCCTCGTATGTTACATTCCCCTTCCTAGAGTGGAGCAGACGATGCTCACTCCATGTCCTAGCTGGAAGGCTTCCTCTGCCGCGGATGGTGGCCCACTGGAAAATCTCCCAGCATCCCGGAGGGCCAATCCAGCACTGATATGTTTGCACTCCACTTGTAAACTAGCATATCAGAGAATTTTAATGATTGCTCCTATGCTTAGATTTGTTTTTTCAAACTTGTGAGGCTGTGTATTTGTCCACGAATACAGTTGTCCTAATTAACCAGTGAGCAATCTGCAACTACTGAGTTGTGCAAAACGTACACTTCATGTTAGTTTAGATATTCATTTAAACAGTTTTAACAAACTCAGAAACTGTCTATAACAGAGCTCTTTTAAATGTCTTGACAATATTTTCTTGCATTAAAATGTTAAAGCGTAGACCCAAAAAGATTTATTGTTCTCAGCACGTGGACATCTGTTTTACAAAATACAGAAAGTTGTAATACAATACAAGCATGTGCACATAATCTGTTTTCTTTATACATTTTTTGAAAACAAATGATGTTCATTAAAGAAACAAACCAAATTAACAAAAACAACTTTAGTTCATTAATTAATTTCCTTTGTTAATTTGTTTATCTTTTATACGGGAAGCAAATTAACTAATGAAGGAAATTAATTAACAAATGAATGAGCAAATGTGGTTTCTTTTGGTATTGAATACATTTTAGCAAAAATGTCAAATTTGTTATTTCTTTTAAAAAAAACAAATAATTTAAGGGCCATGATACCCAAATGTTGAAACACTTGAAAGTGATGCAGCATAGCTGTAAAAAGCTGACTAGAGAATATCACCCGAACATCTCTATGTAAAAAAGAAAGATATTTTACCTCAAAAGTTCCTCAGTAGGCACCTCCCATTTTAAAAGACTTCTAAGCAGCAAATCAGTGTGTCTGTCCTGCAGAGGCGTAACTAGAAACCACATGGCCCAGCTGCAAGAATCTAAGAAGGGCCCCCCCCCAAAAAAGTGAATTTGATACATATCTTTTTTTTTTTTTACATTTAACACAGAAAAAAAATGTGAATCAGATTACGTCTGCAAAAGGAGGTACCCTGTGCCCACAGTCTGTGAGATGGTCTGACCCCCTATTACTGTGGTGACACTGTTTAACCCACCACCAGTACTGTATATAGTGAGTCAGTGACACAGTCTGTAATCTACCAGTGAGATGGCTGGCCTGACCCTACCTGCCCCAGTACTTTATAAAGTGACCACAGTAGTCTGTGACATGGTCCAGCCCCCCCGTACTGTATATAGTGGTACTGTATAGACTGACACTGTTTACCTCCCGCCCCCCCCCCCCCCCATGCTGTAGTAACATGGTCTGTAATTTGCTGGTTCCACAAACTTACACACACACACATACATGCATAAATACACACAGAGTCACATTTTTTTTTATTTTTTTTAATCTGGGCCCCTACCTTTGGGGGCCCAGTCGCAATTGCGACCCCTCTGCACCCCCTGTAGTTTCAGCACTGCTGTCCCGGGACAGAGAAAAGAGCAAGCATTCGTGAACACTCATATTATTTCCCTATTCAGTTTAAGGAAGTTTACCATGAAATCACAGGAGAGTTAAGTAAAATCTCATGAGATCACAGTAAAAGAGTTCATGACCTCAACACTGTTGATGCTGATTGGCTGCTGTTCATTTCTTCAATTTTTTTTATTTTTTATACCTGCAGCTGGACAGTAACTGAAAGATAACTTTTTACACAGAACTTACTCTGCTGAGCTAAGGAAATTCTGAGGTAAAATATCTTCCTTTTTTACATAGAGATGCTCAGGTGATAATTTTCCTGTCAGCTTTTACAGTTATACTGCATCAGTTTCAAGTGATTTAGCATATGAGTATTATGTACCTTTAAGAAAACCAATGTTCGCACATTTCTATTTTATGTCACACTCTCTTGGATTTAACTTTGAAAATGTTGATGTTAATGTCCTTTTAACCTTTTTTTCCTGAAAAAAACAAATAAAAAAAATGGAAGATGAAATTCTTAAAGTATTAGTTATAAATTACAGTAGAGATGTGCTGTAGAAATCAGTTCCGTACATTTAAAAAATTACTTAATATTAATTGATTAGAATTATTTATTTTTTGTTACGCGCCATAAATTACTGACAAGCAAAGTGCAGCGGGAGGAAAAATCATTTTTTATTTAGGCTTTAATATCTACTTTATGTGTAATCATATGGAGTTTTTAGTAAATGTTGCGGGCATCTTTTATGGTTGCCACCTGTCTTGCTCCAAAAATACCAGTCAACCAGCAGGGGTTTGGGAGAAACAGTGGGTCTGACGTTAGATCTCAGATCAGACACCAGGTTCCTGCAGTTTCAGTTGCTCATATGTCCACATCAGACCTTAGATAGACCCTGTGGACTTTGTCAGTTATATTCCCATAATGGAACCAAAGTCCTGTGTCAGCCAGTTCCTAAAAGCATTTCGAGAACACAACCAAGCAGCGTCAGGCGTCACAACATTGTATAGTATTCCTAGACTACAATTACAAACATTTACATAACCCATTTTACAAGCATGATTCATAACTGTTGCATTACAGTTATTGCCTTACTGCATTGTACGCGGTGCTAATTTGATGTGTGAGATATCATGTATATATATTAATGTAAGGAACACCCACTAACAGAGAGGTGGAAAATATAGTAAACATGATTCTCTATGCTGTAGGAAAGAAACCTCTGGGTAAAATAACAAATTATTGCCCCAAATGTAGCTTTATGGTGTAATACACAAACCTGAACTCAGCTGTATCTGTTTATTGTTTTTTACAGAGTTGCAGGGTTATCATATGTTAGTTTAGGGACGAACAATTTTCATATTTCTAAGGACCCTTAAAGTCTTAACAGACAGTAAACTCAAGCTTATGAAACAGCGCTATATATATATATATATATATATATATATATATATATATATATATATATATATATATATATATACATGTTACAGTCTGATATTCCTTTACATACAAAAGGTTAAAGCTGTGGATTTGTACTTTATGCCAAACAGGTCTGGTCTGTATACCACTAGGTCTTAACAAGTCATCACTATTGCACTTGTGTATAAAACTGAAATTATATGGTATAAACAGTGTAAATATCACCCTGGAAGTAACTATATTTGGATTTTAATTGGTCAAGTTTGATTGGCAAAAGTACTGAGCACTCTAGGTACATCATAATCATGTGACATGAAGATGTAGTGTAAACACATAGATGTGCACAGACAAAGGGCTCTAGTTATCAAGTTATGTATGCAGCTTTGGAGTGCCTTTGTTGCAGGCTCACACGAGCCTGCAGTCGATAGTTAAAAAGAAGCGGTTATCAGACCACTGCTTCCTAAGCCTTATGCCAGCTCTTAGCTGGCGGATTGGTAGCTATTGCTCATCATGCGCCATTGGCCTAGCATGATCAGGGGGTGGGGTGGCATTGCACAAGCAGCTGCTTGTGCAATGTTAAATGCGGGCTACCTACTGCTGCCTGCTGGCTGCAAACCTGGGCAGACAGGTTCACGGAAACAAACCTTGTCTGTCCGGGCATTGATAAATGAGGCCAAAAATATTTGTTTTAACCAAAATTGGTTATCAAGAAAAAAAAATGAATTTAATCCGATATTAAATCATGAGGTTGTTTGGTTCTGTCAAAGTTTGACAACATTATTTGTTCACTAGCAAAAATTAGTTATCGTCTTATTTCCTTAACCCCTTAACCCCCTTAGGACGTTCTATGCCGTCCTAACCACACTGGGCGTTAATGCTCTTAGGACGGCATAGAACGTCCTAGCCTTTTGGGATCTCAGGCAGGAGGGCGTGCCTAGCATCATAGGCACTCCCCCCAGATACAATCCCATCATTGAAATCCTGTGATCGCATGAACGATCGCTTGATTTCAGTTTTAAAATGAATTTGTTTACATTGGAACTTTGTTCCGATGTAGACCTATACAGTAAGTCCAGCCATTAAGGGGTTATACTTAAAGTAAATGCTACTGCTGCTGCTATAATCACATGAACAATTCAATGTGTGCGTTTCAATCATTTGTTCTTTTGTTTATTCTTTAAAGGGGCTGTTTATTTTAAGTTTTCAAATGAATATAAAGAATATAGCTAGTGTGATTTTTTTATTTTTATTGCAATTGGCCGACTCTGAAGTCACATATTTAATTTATTAGTTTGTTTTGTGTTTTTGTAACTTTTGTTTATGTTATCATTTTTTTTCTTCAATCAAGTGCGGTAAATAACAGTTTAAAGCTGCTAGAATTGTAATTATAAGTTTGATAGCGTTAAAATGCTGATTATGTGGGAGATAAATACTATAAATGTACACATTTGCAGATATATGGAAACTATCCCATTTTATTTTCATTCCCATCTTGGCTATATATGTTTCTTGCACTCTAAGGACACCTGTTATGTATATATATATAGAATCCCTATTATCTTTTCATTTGTCTGGTGGAATGTGTAAAATTGCTCTGCTCACAGTCTGTAACTGTATGGGGGGTATGACCCGCTTCATTATGTTAGATACTGGAATTAAAAAAGAGATTCTATTTTGCTATTATCTCACACTAGGTGACTTGTTAGGGTACTATTTTGTTAATTCTTTAGAGGATTTGTGTAATGTATACAAATATAAATATGTGTACGGTACACATGTGCGTTTCGTTTCAAATCGAAATTCGGACAAATTTGTCAAATTCGGAGCTTTGGATCGATTCGAATTTCCGAATTACTGAATCGCAACTAACGAATAAATCCAAATTAGTTCGGTTTTATTTGTTACATTCGGGTGGCCATGGACTAATCACAATTACACTAGTATAGGTACAGTATATTCGGTTATATCACTCTGCTATGGGCTACACCTAATATTACAGTACATAATACTAGTCTAATACATCCCACCTAACACATAGGGAACTTCCAAATTTAAGAATCGAATCCAAACCGAATACATCCAAATTTTTTCGAATTTGAATGAATCTGAAACGAATGCATTTGAATGTATCCAAACTCGAATCTATCAGAAATTTTAAAACATCCGAATCACTCCGAAACAAATTTTTCCATCACGCACAAGTCTAGTGTATGGTACATCTGTATTAAAAAGCAATTGCCGTAATACCACTAATTATTGTATTAATCTTGTTTAATTTGCTGTGACCAATCAGAGATGTACAGCGTATTCAGTGATCTATACCTTTGTTTCTCAACCGTGGTCCTCAAGTACCCCCAACAGATTAGGTTTTCATTATAGCTGAACCAGTGCACAGCTGATGGGTGAGAGTATGTTTGTTACTATGGTTACTGATTAGCTGATTACTTCACCTGTGCACTGGTTCAGCTATAATGAAAACCTGGCCTGTTGGAACTCACTAACAGGTCTCTACAGCCTCTTCAAATTCCCTTGCTTCTCTAGTCCCTCGAATGAGGGTGCACGTCTTATGTACACATAGGCGTGCGCAGCAGATTTCATAAGGGTGAATATGTGAAAAATAGGACATTCATTTTCTTCCATTATAATGAAAATAAAACCAAACAAAGCAAAGTTTTAAGGCAAGAACTTTGCTTAAAGATTTAAGGGCCGATTTATCAAACTCTGTACGGAGCTTAATGCCCCTCTTTCCGCACAAGCCTTCAGGCTCGCCGGAAACAGAAGTTATGAAGCAGCGGTCTAAAGACTGCTGCTCCATAACTTGTCTGCCTGCTCTGAGACCGCGGACAGAAATCAACCTGATCGAATACGATCGGGTTGATTGACATCCCCTGCTAGCAGCTGATTGGCTGTGAATCTGCAGAGGACGGCATTGCACCAGCAGTTCACAAGAACTGCTGGTGCAATGATAAATGCCGACAGCTTATGCTTTCAGCATTTATCGATGGCCAGCGATGTGCAGCGGACACGATACGCTACTTTGTATAATGTCCGCTCGTACTTACATAAATATGCCCCACATACTCAACAAATATGACACAAAATACCAACATTTCCTAGTAGTGGTAACCAGGCACAGAGAGTTAGTTTCAATAGAGAACTTAAACCATCTACATGCAAACCGGAAGCAGTGACTCCTCCCAGCTCCGCCTACACGGGCTGCCTGCTGCAGGGAAACCAACTGTCAGGGGCTCTAAGAAATTGACTCCTTGTGCTGCTGAAGCTGTTTACATCATTCTAATAACTGCACGACATGGAGACTAGCATTGTGCCATGCTCAGATTAAAGCACAATAGCAGCTACAGTAATGGCAGTGAGTAAATTAAGTCCTAGTCTATCAGGCGGGCGGGGATAGCCCTGTGCCCCTGACACCATTGACCAATGTCCTCACTCTTACGCGGTGTTAGCGGCGTTAGCACAGTTCTCACATGTCATGATATATTCATAAAATAACATTATAATTTGAATCTGTTGGGTCTGCTGAAAATAAAATATATATATATGTGTCGGTTTCTCAATGAAAATGGCCTACAAACTCTAAAACAGCTCAGCACAGGGGTGGAAATAGCTCAGCAGTTAAATGGACATGAAACCCAATTTTTTTCTTTCATGCCTCAGATAGAAAATACAAATTTAAACAACATTCCAATTGACTTATATTATCTAATTTGCTTTGGTATCGTTTGTCCAAATGGATACCTAGGTAGGCTCAAGGGCTGCTGATTGGTGGCTGCACATATATGTCTCATGTAATTGGCTCACTAATGTGTTCAGCTGATTCACAGCAGTGCGTTGCTATTTCTTCAACAAAGGAGAATGAAGCAAATTTAGATAAAAAAACAATAAAAAATTTGTTTAAGATTGTATTCTTTATCTGAATCATGAAAGAGTTTCATATCCCTTTAAGGGGTTAATGATGCCATTGCAGTATACTTTAATCATTTATCCCTCCTCCCATTTTCCTGTAATATAAATCTGAAAATTGTAGGTAACAACTCAAGAATTCAAAAGTGCACATGACAAATTACCTATGCAGTTCCTTAACAACTTACAAGGTACTTTAAACTCATACCTCTGGCAAAATAAAATGCCCAGGATCTCCAGCTCCACATTATACAGACCAAAAGCAAGAGGTGGGTTGGGAATGCCCAGCCTCCTTTATTATCACATTGCAGGTGCATTGGTACAGATATTGGATTGGTGTAAAAATACAGCTCATAAAGAATGGGTACAGATAGAATATGACTTAGCGGGAAATGAACAACTAGGAGCTTCATGTTGGATCCCACACATACATAGAACTTTAGCCCCACACACAACCACCACAACCCAATTGACTTTTGAAATCTGGGACAAACAAATAATTAGGCGCCAGAGACTCTCCACAATCCCTTCACCGCTTACCCCACTGACAGATAATTTAGAGTTACAATTAGTTAATAGCACAGTATATCAGCGACCAAGATCACTAAAGGAAACAATAACAAACTACTCCATTTTGAAGAGTGGCAAATTGAAAACTAAAATAGAACTGACAGACACTTGGGGAGAATTCTTCTTGTCGTGGTATAGATATTTCCAAATACACCACTATCTTGCTACTCCCCCTATGGTAGTCAGCTCCGCAGATCCCTCACCCCATTTGAGTCTATGTCATGCCTCCAGGTGATATTAATAAATAAAAATTAGATTTGTAGCTTTTTCCAATAGTTAACAAATATAGCTTTGAATGAGTTAAACACATGGAATAAAGCAGACTTAATATTAGTAATTGAGATGATTTGTATAAGGAAAAATAATACAGAGTGGTAAATCTGAGGAGATTGAATCTTTAGGTTTAACTCACACAGAATAAGAATTGTCTTAATAGAGACAAGTTGTATAATAGGCAAAAAATAAGACACTCTGTGCTCACTAGAGTTAACAGGAGACAAATGGTAAACGAATGATAGAAAAAATATATATCCGTTATAAATGAGATGTTATATGGAATGAGAAAAAATAACAATGTAAGTTACAAGCTGATCTTACTTGAACAAAAGACAGTTTTTGAGCAGAGGGAGATTGTACCTGAGCGGAGACTGGTATGAAACAAAGTCACAGCAGGGAAGCAGCGGTATTGATTATGCAGCGTACGCTGAACAGGTCAGACAGGAGGAAGGCTGCAGGGAGCGAGTGCTGTGCGGCTCCAGAGAAACAGCGTGTGAGAGGTGTAGAGACACAGCTGGTAGTCGGAGTGAGATGACGTCAGAGGTTCTGGCTATGGGTTTCGGCAAAGGATAAATACCTTAGGTGAAGAAAGTTGAAAGAGATAAACACTTGAGACACACTTTGAAAATGATGGCTTGATCCAACGTAGGAGATTCACAAAAGTAGATAAAGGCTTGAATGAGTAGAAACGGAGGAACAGGAAGTTCATCAGAAACACAACTTCAATAATCAAGCATTAAACAGGTGCATCTGATAGCCTTTTATAGGTAAATAGTAAAGGTGGACAGGGGGATTTAAGGTGGAATCATGACAGTCTATGTGTTATACTTCACTATCCTCTAAGGGCTCCCTCTCACGCACCTATAAATTAATCCTTGAACACCACTCCAAAGACCTCCCGACTTATACACAAAAATGGTCGGAGGACCTTCGTATACAGATTACAGAACAAGAATGGTCAAAAATATTTGTCAACATGAGTGGCCGTACTTCTTCAATCATCTACACTGAAATGAATATGAAACGTATGTATCGCTGGTACTATACACCCATAATATTGGCTAGTATGTTTAAAAATGTAAATATACACTGTTGGAGGGGATCTGAAGGTATTGGCGATATCCAACACATTTGGTGGACATGCCCACATATTAGACGCTACTGGCTGGGAGTTCAATCAGTGGTTCAAAAAATCATAGGTACTGCAATACCCTTAGAACCGGCTATATTTTTATTAAATAACTTCCCCAAAATTAAGTGTAAGCTAAGACTTAGACTTTTATTCCTTATGATAAATTGTGCCAAAAGATTAATTCCAAGATATTGGAAATCGTCTGTTGTTCCCTCTATACCGGAATGGCAAACCCTTATAATGCATACACTAACACTTGAAAAGTATCAGTTTGTCAACACCACAAAGTCAGATGACTTTTTTAATATGTATTTTCTCTGGGAAGAATACTGCAATTCCCAAAATTAGTTAATAAATCACTGATTGTACTGCACTGTCCAAATTATGAAGTTCTTTAGGATATACTAAGAGGAATAAAATTATGATTATGCTGTAATGTCTTTGCCAATAATGAATCAAAATGTTCAAAATGTAATACTTTGATACATCGTGCCAGATGTAAATTTTGTTTTTGTAATATTGTTTGAATTATTTTTACTCAATAAAGAAAATCCTTTATTTAAAAAAAAAAAAAGTGCACATGACAGACATCACAAGTCTAACCCTGCCCCATATCTGCCCCTAATTGGTTTCAGCATAGATGATAAGAACTGTACAACAAACATGTTTGATAACGTAATGACTGTTGTTAAATGAGTATCTAGAATCAAGTTCAATTTGGCTTCTCCAAATAAGGCAAGGGGTGAGTGGAGTTTGGCTATTAAAAAACAATTTTCTCAAACAAGGTGTTAATACATTCAAAAATGTTCACTCTTATCTGTTATGTCAATTTATTGTAAGACTGCAGAAAACTACAGGTATACCTCACTTTACAGCGCTTCACTTTACAGCGATTCGCTAATACAGCGCTTTGTGGAGCTGAAGTTCAACCTCCAAGGATTTTGAAACAGTGCTGTGATCATCGTGAGATTGCTAGAAAAGTGAATGGCACCATTTTGTTATGCTAAGTTCACTCTGTTTATAGCATTGCAGTGCAATCTGTGTCTCAGTGTTATAGTCTGGCAAATTTAACTACAGTAATTGTCACTATTTTACAGGTACAGTTTTTATTGAATACTAATTGAATACTGTGCTGTGTTAGTGTTAAACTAAACATAGCACTATTGCACCCCTAATATATGTTAGTTCAAACATGTTTTCAGGATTTTAAACACTGAAAAGAAAGCTAAAACTGCCTTGTTTCACTTTAATGCGGTTTTCACTTTACAGCGGGGCTCTGGTCCCTAACCCGCTGTATGAGCAGGGTATACCTGTATTGAAATTAAAAACATTTTACTGTCCCTTTAAGTGCTGAATTTCCATTAAAGGGATAGGAAAGTCAAAATTAAACGTGAATGATTCACATAGTGCAGGTCATTTTAAGACACTTTTAAATTCACTTGTATTTTCAAATGTGCTTCGTTCTCTTAGTATCCCTTATAAAAAAATTAATATGGACATATCCTACACTAGTGGGAGCTGCTAATAATTGGTGCCTACACACATTTGTCTCTTGTGATTGGCTAACTAGATGTGTTCAGCTTCCTGCCAGTAGAACAATGTTGTCCCTTCAGCAATGGATAACAAGAGAATGAAGAAAATTTAATAATAGAAGTAAATTGGAAAGTTGTTTAAATTTGTATGTTCTATCTGAATCATAAAAGAACAATTTTGGGTTTACTATCCGTTTAAGCAACAGCTGAAACCTCCAATTTCCTTGCTTTTTTTTAAATTTGAGCAAGAACTCAAGCTCTGGCCGGAACAAAATGTTTTAATTGAATTATTTGAATAAAAAGATAAAAATCCACACACAAAAAAAGCAGAGAGGATAAATACATAGTTAAAGTCAGCTCATGAGAGGCAAGCGGAGCACAGCTGCTGAGCTATTTAGCACTGGACGGGAAAAGTATCACCACACTGTAGCAGACTTTAACTATGTGTATATCCACTTGGTAGATGTTTAACCCATACCTATGCACAAGCTCTTTCATTTATTTTTAAGCAGTAGTTTCCAGATTATATAAGCCATTGTGTTGCTTAAAGGGATATAAACCCCCCAACAATGTTCATGATTCAGATAGAGCATGCAATTTTAAACAATTTTACAAATTATTTCTATCAAATTCTCTTCATTTTCTTGTTATCCTTTGTTGAAAATCAGGGAGGTAAGCTCAGGAGCGTGTTTGCAGCACTAGATGTCAGCAAGAACCCTAGATGGCAGCACTTTATTCCTGCCCTGCATTGCTCTAAACATGTGCACACTACCTACATAGCAATCTCTTCAACAAAGAACACCATGAGATCAAAGCCAAATTGATAATTGAAGTACATTGGAAACCTTTTTTTTTTTTAAATGATTTGCTCTTTCTGAATCATGAAAGTAAAAACTATCTGTGTTGCAGTCCTGTTTGTCCGAAGTGGACTTGCAAGGATATTTCAGGCCACACAATCACTAATGGGTTTAACCCCTGGATAGTCAGATGGGTCTTTAAATGCCTTTAGGTGTGACTTTGAGACAGACAATACCGGGATTAGTGACAGTAGCTTGTCAGCAGCCTCTTATTACCGTCTGTTTCTTCCCGAGTTGCACTAGTCAGTGGGAATCAGATGCAATGTACTCTGTAACCCAATCAGTCGGGAAAAATGATCAATTAACATTGCTAGGGTACATAATACTCCTCGTGACCGAACCCTTTCACCACTGCAGCGCAGGGAGGTCAGCATTCCTCACAGATGTATCATAATATTTTCCAGCCACTTGCAGGACAACTGAAAACACCAAATTGGTTCTGGGTAATGGAGGGAGTTGGTCATTCTGAGAAAAAAAGGGAGAGAAGGGAGAAGGTTCTGACATTTTAGAAAACTAAGGGTAGTTCCTATTTGGAGGAATGTAGCCTGAGATTATTTGTGTATGTTACAATATCATATAAAATACTAATATAATCTTGTGATACAATAACACTCAGAGTGATATACTAGAAGTGCCACATTTATTCTGTGGTGCCCCATGGGAGAGATTTATAAGAAGCTCCATATACATATAATAAATTCCAAACTTCAAATATATAAAATAACAAATACTTTTTAATTGCAGAGATAAAAAAAGACTTTTAAAACCATGTGTTTTCTCAAATATTTTGCTTTTACCTTATTTGCAGTGTAATAAAGGTTTATGTTGACTAGATGTAAGTTGTCCTTTAAAGAGCAAATTTAGGGACCAGTACTCGCGCAAGAGTTTTGGAAACCTGTAGCGAGTCCTTGAGAGGAAAGGTTTTTGCAAAAGAGTCGTCTTGGGACCATGACTCTCCTGCCCTAAGGCTCTGTCTAGATAGAGTAGCTGACCATCTTGTTGGTACTTTGGTATTGATGCTGGGAGGTTGAAGCCTAAGGATACCATTAGTGGTGCATTATAGGCCAGTTCTATACGAGTCATTTATCCTACCCCAAGTGTTTGTTGGAATATGATGTGACCAAACCAGTTTTGGTGGCAGTGAAGCATGCCTCTAGAATGCATTCCACGGGCTTCCCATGGTGCCCTTTTGGTTAACATAAGAGGGACAATGACAACTAGCAGTGCAGAAGGTACATGGATCACCATAAGTAGTGTTAGAGATAGTCCTGCATTGTAGGCCTGTACTATATGAGTAATTTACCCTACCCCAAGTGTTTGTTGGAATATGATGTGACTAAACCAGCTTTGGAAGCAGTGAAGCATGCCCCTAGCAATCGTTCCACAGGCTTCCCATGATGCCCTTTTGGTTAACATGAGAGGGACAATGAGAACTAGAATTGCAGAAGGTACATGGATCACGGCAGGACAGGTTTTGTGCCAAGAACATTGAATCTGTGAGTTCAGTTGTATGGAGGATTAGGTGACCGGGCATTTCATTTGTCCTTACATTCAGTTACACCCACAGAGCAGATTTGAGGGGAAGCAGGTGGGTGAGTTTTATGGGGAGATGTGAAATCCTTTACACAAAGCCCAGATTGTGAAAGATGAAAATTTGTCCTCTTCCTGGGGGATCCCCCATTTCAGATCTTGATCCTGGGGAGCTTTCACACTGTACCCTACTCTAAAAAGGAAGTTTCTTTATGCCCAAAAATGTAATAAAATGTTATTGTTATTCTTCTTCAGAGGCAGAGCCAACCCTCCTGATAATCTATGCCCCCCTTATTTTGTATGTGCCTAATAGCAAATCGGGACAGATGGCTAGCAAGCCGGGACAGGGGGACAGACCCCTAAAATCGGGACTGTCCAGCGAAAATCGGGACAGTTGGGGGCTATGCGTAAATACAGCAGAATTGTCGAATCCATAAACGCATAATAAAAAGACAAGAAAATGGTGTTTCTTTTTAATTTCAAATGATCAGTAATTTTTTTTTTAAGAACTTTCAAATCTTAATTTTTCTGCCCACTCAATCATGTGACAACCATCAGCCAATTACATACTCATATATGTATGCACTGTGAACTCTTGCACATGCTCAGTAGGAGCTGTTGCCTCAGAAAGTGTGCATATAAAGATACTGAGCACAAATTGATTATAGAAGTAAATTGGAAAGTGTGGTTTTTTTTTTTAAACTGCATGCTCTATCTGAATGATGAAAGTTTAATTTTAACTTTAGTGTCCCTTTAAAGGAACAGTAAATATAGTAGATTTGCATAATCAACAAATGCACAATAAAAAGACAATGAAATAGTACTCTCAACTTGAAATTAACAGTAGATTTTTTTTTCTGACAAATTTCAATTATATCTATTTCCACTCCCACTGCATCATGTGACAGCCATCAGCCAATCACAAATGCATACACGTACCATATGACAGTAATCAGCCAATCACAAATGCATATACGTATATTCTATGAATTCTTGCACATGCTATAAATATAAAAAGACTGTGCACATTTTGTTAATGGAAGTAAATTGGAAAGTTGTTTAAATTTCCATGCTCTATCTGAATCATGAAAGTTTAATTTTGACTTGAGTGTCCCTTTAAGTTAAAACCCTACAAACATCAATATTGAATACATTAGTTATCATATTTAACTTTTGCTTTAGAAATATTTTTTTTGTTTTTGTAGATGTCTGTTAAAGGCCTTGTAAAAAAAAACTAGAAAATCATGTTATACTACTGTTTCTTAGAGTTTTATATTTGTTTTTTTCTCATTTAGATGTTGCTGCCCTATGTTTTTCTAACTCTTGGGGGTCTATTTATGAAGCAGCGGATGCTTCCTCCGACCCACACCGCTTCAGTTCCGGCTGAAGCGGAAGTTAAGAAGCAGCGGTCCTAAGACTGCTGCTCCTTAAAGGACCAGTCAACACTGTAGATTTGTATAATCACCAAATGCAAGATAACAAGACAATGCAATAGCACTTAGTCTGAACTTCAAATGAGTAGTAGATTTTTTTTCTGACAATTTTAAAAGTTGTCTTTTTCCACTCCCCTTGTACCATGTGACAGCCATCAGCCAGTCACAAATGCATACACGTACCATGTGACAGTAATCAGCCATTCACAAATGCATACACGTACCATGTGACAGTAATCAGCCATTCACAAATGCATACACACTTATTCTTGCACATGCTCAGTAGGAGCTGGTGACTCAAAAAGTTTAAATATAAAAAGACTGTGCACATTTTGTTAATGGAAGTAAATTGGAAAGTTGTTTAAAATGGCATAAATGGCATGCTCTATATGAATAATGAAAGTTTAATTTTGATTGAGTGTCCCTTTAACTTGTCCGCCACCTCTGAGGTGGCGGTCAGTAATCAGCCCGATCGAATATGATCGGGTTGATTGACACCCCCTGCTAGTGACCGATTGTCCGCAGATCTGCAGGAGGTGGTATTGCACCAGCAGTTCACAAGAACTGCTGGTGCAATGATAAATGCCGAGAGCGCATGCTATAGCGGATCATGTCCGTCCGTACATTAATAAATGGACCCCAAAGGCTTTTTCTGATTCAGAGAGTAACTCTTTGTATTGATTGGAAATGCTTTGAAATAAATAAAAATAAATAAAACACAATCATATGAACATGCAAAACAAATGTTGTGTGAAATTATTCTACTGGTATCCATGATATTATATTTTTGTGGTACTAATAATAACAATAACACGATAAGAACCTTCATGCTATTATACTATTTAAGCAATTATAAAGAATATTCTCTATACAATAATGTAATATTTACATTTTGGGGTATTACAGCTATTACAGCTGATTCAGCTGCTTAAGGAGCCTGCTGTAATACCTGGGTCATAGGTTCAAATCCCAGTGGGGTCAACCTATCCTTATGATGTTAACAAAATGAGTCCCATTAAGTTGACCCAGCTGTTAATTACCAGGTGCAGGTTATTGATAATTATCAGAGGCCTAAGTGTGAGGGGTTTTGAGTTCCTTAGGGGAAAGAGTAGTATATAAATATTACATTTATTTTTAATATATTAATATTTTTTTCTAATCATTTGTTAATTTTTCTCTCTCATTTAACATCTTTCTTGACTGATTAAATCATATTCATCTCACCCTTAAAGTGTGTGTGCCTATGCATGTGTGAGTGCGTGCGTTTGCATGTGTGTGTGCGTGTACATGTGTGTGCCTATGCATGTGTGTGTGTATTATACATGTGTATATATGAGTATGCATGTGTGTGCGTATGCATATGTGTGTGTGCATATGCATGTGTGTGTATGCATGTGTGTGTGTGTGCATTTGTATGTGTGTGCCTATGCATGTGTGCGTGTGTATTACACGTGTGTGTGCCTATGCATGTGTGTGTGTATTATACATGTGTGTATATATTACACATGTGTGTGTGTGCCTATGCATGTGTGTGTATTATACATGTGTGTATATTACACGTGTGTGTGTGCGTATGCATGTGTGTGCCTATGCACGTGTGTGTGTATTATACACGTGTGTGTATATTACACGTGTGTGTGTGCGTATGCATGTGTGTGTATTATACATGTGTGTGTATTACACATGTGTGTGTATTACACATGTGTGTGTGCATTACACATGTGTGTATTATATATGTGTGTGTGTATTACATGTGTGTGTGTGCCTATGCATGTGTGTGCCTATGCATGTGTGTGTATTATACCTGTGTGTGTGTTTGTATTACACGTGTGTGTGTATTAGAAATGTGTGTGTGTATTATGCATGTGTGTGTATTATACGTCTGTGTGTGTATTACACACGTGTGTGTGTATGTATTAAACATGTGTATATGCCTATGCATGTGTGTGTATTATACATGTGTGTGTTTTACACATGTGTGTGTATGCATATGTGTGTGCGCGTATGCATGTGTGTGTGTGCATGTGTGTGTGTGCGTATGCATATATGTGTGTGTGTATGCATATGTGTGTGTGTGTATGCATATGTGTGTGTGTGTGCATATGCATATGTGTGTGTGTGTATACATATGTGTGTGCGTATGCATGTGTGTGTGTATGCATATGTGTGTGTGTGTATGCATATGTGTGTGTGTGCATATGCATATGTGTGTGTGTGTATACATATGTGTGTGCGTATGCATGTGGGTGTGTATGCATATGTGTGTGTGTGTGTGTATCCATGTGTGTTTGTGCGTATGCATATGTGTGTGAGTATGCATGTGTGTGTGTGTATGCATATGTGTGTGTGCGTATGTATGGGTATGCCTGTGTATGTGTGTGTATGCATATGTGTTTGTACGTATGCATGTGTGTGTGTGCGCGTATGCATGTGTGTGTATGCATGTGCGTGTGTATGGATATGTGTGTGTGCATATGCATGTGTGTGTGTGTGCGTATGAAAATGTGTATGTGTGCGTATGCATATGTGTGTGTGTGTATGCATATGTGTGTGTGCGTATGCATGTATGTGTGTGTGTGTGTGTGTGTGTGCGTATGCATATGTGTGTGTGCGTATGCATGTATGTGTGTGTAAGCATATGTGTATGTGTGCGTATGCATATGTGTGTGTGCGTATGCATATGTGTGTGTGCGTATGCATATGTGTGTGTGCGTATGCATGTATGTGTGCGTATGCATATGTGTGTGTGCATATGCATGTATGTGTGCGTATGCATATGTGTGTGTGTAAGCATATGTGGTGTGTATGTATATATTACACATTGCTGGTGCAATGCTGAATGCGGAGAGCGTATGCTGTCCGCATTCAGCGATGTCTGTGGGACATGATCCTCTGATCGTATCATATCGGACAGACATTTGATAAATAGGCCCCCATATGTACATAAAAAACAGCACCAGAATTCCTATTTAATATATATGATACATTTAAAGCTGACCTCTTTTTTACTATTTCCCATTTTGTTGTTTGTTAGCGCAAAATTAAAGGGATAGTAAAGCTGAAGTTAAACTTTCATGATTCAGATGGAGATCACAATTGTAAACACATTTCCAATTCACTTCCATTATCTAAATGTGCAAAATATTTTCTGCACACTTTTTAAAGCACCAGCTACTACTAAGCATGTGAAAGAATTCACAGAATATATCTACATGCATTTTGCATTGATTGGCTGATCGCTGTCACATGATGCATTGGAAGGAAAATGTAACTATCTTTAAAGTTTGTCAGAAGAAAATATAGTGTGAAATTCAAACAAAATAATTATGCATTGTCTTTTTATAATAAATGTATTGATAATGCAATTCTACTGAGTTTAAAGGTCCTCTAAAGCCATGGAAAAGTTGTGTATACAGAGCCAGCAGAACAAATTACACTCCCAGTGGGGGTTGAGAGAGATAAGTAATACAATGTTAACATAGTCATACCCACATGAAATTGCCTTTTTAGCTTTGTCAGTCTCACAATCCGTGGGTTCAGAGAACTGGGCTAATTCTCTCTGTTCCGAAGAGTGGCAATGTGTCTCCCTTAGGAAATAATAGGGATCGCAGCTTCGGCAAAAGTCTGTCAACATCACCAGTTATCTCTGATCTTGGGGGGGGGAGCGTGTATTAAAAGTATGTTTACACAACACATAGACTGTGCGTTCACTAAAACTAAAATTGCTTTCTGTGTAGTAACACTTCAAATAATACATATGTAACTTAAAGGGACAGTCTACTTCAGAATTTGTATTGTTTATAATTAAAGATAGATAACCCCTTAAGGGCTAAAACCCCTAAACAGTCATACCTTACCCCATACAAATAAAAGAGACCACACAAGAACTGGAGGTTAAGACCAACGTGGTCACGTTTATTTAATAAACAATTAACTATGACTAACTTATCACAAAGTCATCTTCAAACTGTGGCGGCCAATGGAGTCCCTAAGACAGAAACCCCAAACGGAGAGAGGGCGGTGGCAAGGTGTAAAAATTATGGGGCGGAGCCATTGGTGACGTCGCCCCTGTGGAACGGCTACAGACACCATAGGGGCCCAAAGGCCAGCAGGCCTGCAGGGTGTGGTACCCCTAGATCACGACCCAGGGACATTACCACACCCATTAGCTCGACCCACAGCCCCCTAAGGACACTGCACCAACATTCAGGCCCCGTCCTCCCACCGAAAGAGGATAATTACCAGCTCCAACCTTATGGGTACCCCCCAGAAAGACGAGCCATACAACACGCCAAACTGGGAGAGCTAAAAACTAAAGGCCAGGGGCTTACCAAGAAAAGTTCAACCAATCAAATCCCCGCCCTGGTACTGAAGCAACTCTAGAGCAGCCAACTTCTCCAAGGCCGCCGCCAACTGCACCTGCAACAAAAGGATTAAACAAAGGGAGGGAGGGAACATTTTTCCACGACAGCCACCAGGAAAGAGGGAGAGAAAATGGCCCCCACAGCTTAAACAGGTAAGACAAACTCCCCACCCCCAAAACTGCAACAATGTTGCACCAACCTAACATGCCTAGTTCTGCCTGTAGAGGTCAGGCCCTTCATTTGTTTCAGGCTGACAAGCAGCCCTACACTTTCATTATTACCCATTCCCTAGTTTTGCGTATGCAACACTGTTATATTAATATACTTTAAACCTCTGTGACTATCGTGTATCTAAGCCTCTGCAGACTGCCCCTTATTTCAGTTCTTTTGACACACTTGCATTTTAGCCAATCAGTGCAGACTCATAAACAACTCCACGGAGTGAGCACAATGTTAACTATATGGCACACATATGCACTGAGATATTACACCGCACAAAAGAAAAGTATTTTAACCATTTAAAGAAAAAGAAAGAAAACTCACACATTTGTTTACATTTTGGAGTGCATTCATTCGGACATTCAATTAATGGAAACAAAAGGAATATTCCTGTTTCGTCACAAATTTGCATTTGTAACTAAACTGACTGCGCAGGTTTATTGTATATACATGTATAATATACCCACATCCCCACAGCTCCTATAGGTGTATTACTGATGTCCCAGATTCACTATTGTATTGTAGCGAAAAGAGTTGAGTTTGGGTTGACACATGTAAATTACAGTATCTCAAATAGTGAGTACACCCCTCACATTTTTGTAAATATTTTATTATATCTTTACATGTGACAACACTGAAGAAATGACACTTTGCTACAATGTAAAGTAGTGAGTGTACAGCCTGTATAACAGTGTAAATTTGCTGTCCCCTCAAAATAACTAAACTCACAGCCATTAATGACTAAACCGTTGGCAACAAAAGTGAGTACACCCCTAAGTGGAAATGTCCAAATTGGGACCAATTAGCCATTTTCCCTCCCTGGTGTCATGTGACTCGTTAGTGTTACAAGGTCCCAGGTGTGTTAAATTTAGTGTTATTGCTCTCACAATCTCTCATACTGGTCACTGGAAGTTCAACATGGCACCTCATGGCAAAGAACTCTCTGAGGATCTGGAAAAAAAAGAATTGTTGCTCTACATAAAGATGGCCTAGGCTATAAGAAGATTGCCAAGACCCTTAAACTGAGCTGCAGCACGGTGGGCAAGACCATACAGCGGTTTCACAGGACAGGTTCCACTCAGAACAGGCCTCACCATGGTCGACCAAAGAAGTTGAGTGCACATGCTCAGCGTCATATCCAGAGGTTGTCTTTGGGAAAAACGTATGAGTGCTGCCAGCATTGTTGCAGAGGTTGAAGGGGTGGGGGGGTCACCCTGTCAGTGCTCAGACTATACGCCGCACACTGCATCAAATTGGTCTGCATGGCTGTCAACCCAGAAGGAAGCCTCTTCTAAAGATGATGCACAATAAAGTCCGCAAACAGTTTGCTGAAGACAAGCAGACTAAGGATATGGATTACTGGAACCATGTCCTGTGGTCCGATGAGATCAAGATAAACTTATTTGGTTCAGATGGTCAAGCGTGGGTGGAGGCAACCAGGTAAGGAGTACAAAGACAAGTGTGTCTTGCCTACAGTCAAGCATGGTGGTTGGAGTGTCATGGTCTGGGCCTGCATGAGTGCTGCCGGCACTGGGGAGCTACAGTTCACTGAGGGAACCATGAATGCCAACATGTACTGTGACATACTGAAGCAGAGCATGATCCCCTCCCTTCAGAGAATGGGCCGCAGGGCAGTATTCCAACATGATAACGACCCCAAACACACCTCTAAAATGACAACTGCCTTGCTCAAGAAGCTGAGGGTAAAGGTGATGGACTGGCCAAGCATGCCTTCAGACCTAAACCCTATTAAGTATCTGTGGGGCATTCTCAAATGGAAGGTGGGGGGGTCAAAGGTCTCTAACATCCACCAGCTCCGTGATGTCGTAATGGAGGAGTGGAAGAGGACTCCAGTGGCAACCTGTGAATCTCTGATGAACTCCATGCCCAAGAGGGTTAAGGCAGTGCTGGAAAATAATGGTGGCCACACAAAATATTGACACTTTGGGCCCAATTTGGACATTTCCACTTAGGGGTGTACTCACTTTTGTTGCCAACGGTTTAGACATTAATGGCTGTGTGTTGAGTTATTTTGAGGAGACAGCAAATTTACACTGTTATACAGGCTGTACACTCACTACTTTACATTGTAGCAAAGTGTCATTTCTTCAGTGTTGTCACATGAAAAGATATAATAAAATATTTACAAAAATGTGAGGGGTGTACTAACTTTTGTGGGATACTGTATATTGCCATACAGTAGTGTGTAAAGGGATCATAGGCAGTACACCTTCAATCTAGGTGGTGATGCTTCTTTGAAAATTTCAGCAGTATCAGAAAAGCATAAAATGCCTCAATCCCACAACGGATTCTTTTTAACCCATTCAGGACTGAGAATTTTAGAGAAAAATGTGTTTAAAGTACCTAGAGAACTTTTAGCATTTTTGCTATCACTCAATTTAAACAGAAATAGAGCTTTGTTTTTTTTTTTAATTTACCTATAAAAAATAATAATATATATATATATATATATATATATATATATATTTTAGTAGATTACAAAAGGTATTGATTTAGGCCAGGGGTCATCAATTGTGGACTGCTAGAGGTTTTGAAACTACATTTCCCATGAAGCTCAGCCAAAATTTCCGCTGGCTGAGCATCATAGGAAATGTACAGTAGTTCCAAAACCTCTGGAGGGCCACAATTGATGACCCCTGGCCTAGATCAATACCTTTTGTAATGTGCTAAAAAATATATATATATATATTTTTAAAAGGTAAATTAAGAAAAAAACAAGGCTCTATTTCTGTTTAAATTGAGTGATGATCTAGGCCATTTTGGTATATTTCATGCCACCATTTCACTGCCAAATTTGATCATATTAAAAAAATTGTTAACTTTTTCACAAACTTTGTGGTTGTCACTGAAATTATTTACATACTGCTTGTGCAGTCATAACACAAATGGTTGTAAAAGCTTCTCTGGGATCCCCTTTGTTCAGAAATAGCAGACATAGGACTAGTTTCCTTTGAGGTGGTAACGTTTGGAAACGTTGTAATGTAGATAAATATGTTTACCACCAGTTTCCAAACTTTACCACTTCAATGGAAACTAGCCCATATATGGCTTTGCCATTGCTTTTTGGTAATTAGAAGGCCACTAATTGAATGGAATAATCAGGTAGCTTGTAAGGTTAAGTTTACCTGTAGTGTAAAGATTACCCTCCCTCCTGACACCTCCACCCCTGATCCATACCTGCCCCCCTAAACAAATCTCTTCCACAGTTACCATAATGCTTTGTTCATCAAAAGCTAAGTATTAGACTTTGGTATACCGAGATAATATAAAGAAGTATGTGTGTCTACAGAATGCAATAAAATAAGGTGATTTGATTTCCCTGCAAGCTCATTTTAATGGGTTGTTATTTCAAAGAACAAACCAGCTATTTCATATAAAAATAAACCTAAATAAGCAATTTCTTATACACTTTATACTCTGCCGCTGGTATAACAAGTCATTGGAAACACTTTAAGGGAAAAACAATTTTACAGTACACTGTCCCTTGAACACCATTTTACACATAAGATCATGCACTGCTCCTCTTGGTTTCATTTTCATTTGACTAAAAGCATTCCTCATCACCTCCAATGTCTTTAGGATTTTACTGCTTTCCTCTCCTTTATTCCCACCAGTTTCTATACCTTGTTCTTATTTATCTTCTCCTGGTCTCATTCTTTCTTTCATACAGTGGCCCCTCCTCTCTCTGCTGACTCTGCCAAAGTAGAAAGGGCGAAGTGGTAACTGAAGTCCCTTGTGCCCGCAGCTGTTACTCACATTACTGGGATCAGAAATCTGTCCCTCTGCATCCCTGACATAGAAATTCTGCAGGTTCCCTGAGACACACAAACATTGCATAAAGTTGTTTTATATTGTGAACTACTTATAACACTAGATAATGAACCAAAGGCGGTGGTAGCTCAGGTATTTGTGTGATTTTGGTAGTGTATTGATTTTTGCTGCCACCCAAATCTCACCCCTCCTCAATCCCAACCCAGTGGAGGTCCCTTCTAAACAACCATAAACCAATTATTTGTAATATAATTAAAGGCATAGTAAACACAAAAGAAAACTTTGATGATTCAAATAGAGGATGCAGTTTGAATCAACATGCCCATTTACTTCTATTATATAATTTGCTTTCTTCTCTTGGTATCTTTTGCTGAAAATCATATCTAGGTAGGCTCAGGAGCAGCAATGCACCACTAAGAGCTATATGCCTCTTGTTATTAGCTCACCAAATGTGTTCAGCTATCTCCTAGCAGTGCATTGATGCTCTTTCAATAAAGGATACCAAGAGAATGAAGCAAAACTGTAAGCTCTATATGAGTCATGAAAGAAACCTTTTGGGTTCATGTCCCTTTAATAGATTAAACACCTGGAAAGCAAACATAGGTGTGGGAAATGATCATGCCACAAAGCTGCCCTATAGATAGATAGATGATAGATAGATAAATAGATAGATAGACAGATAGATAATAGATAGATAGAGATAGATATATAGATGATAGATTTGTTATCAATTTACATCAAATTCATATACTTGTAAAGCTAATGATTATTTTCAAATGTCAAGTTAAGGGATAAATTACAAGTATAAATTTGCCCATTTACGTGCATGCGATAATTGATCAGCCATTACAAGTGGCTGGTCATTGGTACCGCAAGCTCGCAGCAGCAATTAGTGTTCAGAAAATTAACCAGAGGTCAGATCTCTGGTTAATTTTCTAAATGTCCCCAATTGCCCCCAAAATTAAGTGGTGTGTTTTGGTTGTAAAAACATAAATATAAAAATATATAACTTCTAAAAGCAGTTATAAGGGATTAAAAGTGGCGGGTGTGGGCTGTTAGAAAAAAAATGGCACCGAAAAGTGCCTTTACATTGTGGTCTATGGGGACTGTGTTATTTCTGTAATAATATGTATATGAAAATATATATATATATATATATATATATATATATATATATATACAGGTAGCCCTCAGTTTACGCCGGGGTTAGGTTCCAGAAGGAATGGTTGTAAATCGAAACCGTTGTAAATTGAAACCCAGTTTATAATGTAAGTCAATGGGAAGTGAGGGAGGGAGGTTCCAGGCCCCTCTCGAAATTGTCATAAGTAACACCTAATACATTATTTTTAAAGCTTTGAAATTAAGACTTTAAATGCTAAACAGCATTATAAACCTAATAAAATAATCACACAACACAGAATATATAATTAAACTAAGTTAAATGAACAAAAACATTTGCTAAACAGCATTATAAACCTAATAAAATAATCACACAACACAGACTTCACTTGCATTTTTCTGCAAACAATTCTTTTTTATGCATTCCAATCTGGACTGATTTATAGACATGAAGATCTTGTTCCTTTGAAATCTGCTCAATAGCTCAGCTCTGGTGAAACTGATTATTTTCAGCTTGCTTGGCTTTGCTGCAACACAAGCGGACAGCTCCACCTACTGGCTATTTTAATAAATGCACTGCTTCTCAATGCTTTTCAATAGCAGTCACATGACTGGAAAAAAAGGTTGTTATTCTGAAACGGTGTAAATTGAACCGTTGTAAAACGAGGGCCACCTGTATATATATATATATGTGTGTGTGTGTGTGTGTGTGTGTGTTAATATGTGCATATACTCATATTAATGCATAAATATATATGTATATATTCATTTCATATACATATATATTTCAATTTGCTGCCCATCGCTGCGCGACTCACCCCCTTCTCGTGAGCATAATGCTTCTGTGCAATGCGAACGTGAGGTTGCATCCGCATTGCACCTCATTTGCATGCGCTGATATCTGGCCCTAAAAGTTAACATTTTATTTTTGGATTTAACCACCTTTCAAATGGCCATTAAGAAAAAAATTATTGAAAATAACTGTATACGTATTAGAATTAAGAGCGAGGAGCTGCTGAATCTCGCTAGAGAAATGACATACAGCAGCCTGATTTCTATTCTTTCTCTATCATTCTCGAGGAGACTTTTGGTTGATCATTGTAATGGACTCAGAGGGAGAAGGGTGCTGAGTTATGAACTATAATTAACCACCCATAATTAAGAGACATAACTCAGCCCCTTCTTGCTTTCTCATTACATCATAAGTTGTTTGCCAAGAAGCAAGCTATACTTACTAGAAAAGAGTATGAGAGGTTTCAGTCACATCCATCTAGTTATCTATCTATCTATCTATCTATCTATCTATCTATCTACTCCTGATCTGTCTGTCTGTCTATTTATCAATGTTTCTTTCAGTCTGTCTGTCTGTATGTCTGTCTTTCTTTCTTTCTGTCTCTATGTCTATCTATCTATCTATCTATCTATCTATCTATCTATCTATCTATCTATCTATATGTCTGTCTGTCTATCTTTTCTACTGGTCTGTCTGTCTATCTATCTTTCTTTGTGCCTGTCTGTCTGTTTGTCTATCTATCTATCTATCTATAATCTATCTATCTACAGTATCTATCTATATGTCTGTCTGTCTATTTATCTAATCTATCAGTCTGTCTCTCTGTTTAGCTATCTAGCTCTCTGTCTGTCTGTCTATCTATTCTACTGGTCTGTCTGTCTCTCTATCTATCTTTCTGTCTATCTATCTTTCTTTGTGCCTGTATGTCTGTTTGTCTATCTATCTATCTATCTATCTATAATTTATCTATCTATCTATATGTCTGTCTGTCTGTCTGTCTATTTATCTAATCTATCAGTCTGTCTCTCTGTTTAGCTATCTAGCTCTCTGTCTGTCTGTCTATACATACATACGAACACGGCATACATATTTGAAATATTTCCATCTGGTGCATTAACATTGCAATTAGTTACAAATTACATAAGGAAATATTGCACTGAGTATACAATTTGAAAATATATAACAATATTTGGAACTTGGTAATACTATATTTACTGCTACTAATAATAAGAATATATATTTAAACCAAAGTGAAGAGACAATCATCTTCAATGGTTAATGTAGATGAGATGCCACAACCTATTTTGTAATTTTAAGATAGAATCTTTTCCATTTTTATTTTTTATTTTTTTATTTAGTATTAAATTGTATATCATTAGGCATTTACAGTACAGATGATTCTGCTGGATTCTTTTTTGTGTTAAGCAGGGATAAAAAGGGTTAAGAACTCAAAAACTGATTGCAGTGTCCCTTTGTAAAATGTTTGGATAGCTGAGATAATCTAACATTTAATACATAATGATTCGCCTGCAATAGCATTAAATTGTTGTGTGAGTAAAATGTTAAGTCATTGTGCCACTTTACTATTTCAGTAGGGGACAGGTTACTAACAGGTTTGTGAATACCTAAGCCTTACTTGGTTAATTCTCCTATCCCAGAGGAGGCCGTATTTGACATGATGTTGGTGTGACATAACTTTTGTTTGTGCAATGTATATTACGTGACCTTTTGCACTTCAAAGGTCACTTAAAGGGTTATTTGATCTACATGGTACCAACTGCTGACATATGATATGGCTCTAATTGCATCTTATATATTTATGTATTTATATACATAAAATGTATATATATTTATATACTTACGCATCAATGGAAGACTTAGAACATTATGAAGTTTGCCAGTGCATCAGACTGATTGTCGCTCATTCATGAGAGTTGAGCCTTAATGGTTTTTAGCATTTGTGACACCTTATCCTGAAAGATTACCGTACAGCATATGTCAGGAAATAAATTATAATTTAACAGGACGCATTTTTCAGGAATCTATTTTGGGACAGTCAACACAAAAGTTGTTATTGTTTAAAAAGATAGATAACGCCTTTACTACCCATTCCCCATCTTTGCACAACCAACAGTATATTAACATACTTTATAACATTAAAATCTCTAACTTGTCTGTTTCTACGTCCCTAAAGACAGCCCGATGATCACATGCTTTTGTATTAGCTTTTCACATCAGGGGAAGCTAGTTCATGTGAGACTTATAGATAACATTGTGCTGACGCCCGTGGAGTCTAACAAGTACAACACAGCACTAATTGGCTTAAATGCAAGTCAATAGATAAGTCATGTGATCAGGGGGCAGTCAGAAGAGGCTTAGATACAAGGTAATCACAGAGGTAAAAAGTGTATTAATATAACTATGTTTTCTGTGCAAAACTGGGGAATGGGTAAGCAATTATCTATCTTTTAAAACAATAAAAAAAAAATTGAGTTGACTGTCCCTTTAAGCTTTTGCCAATGGATTAACTGAATTGATATGAGTTAGATTCATAAAACTACTCAAGTATTAAAACTCCACGTATTTGTTTGCTTGTTATCTATGATTATCTTGCAGATATTAAGTTTTACATTTAATTAAATCTAAATTAGTTAATGGCTTGTTTTACCTGTAAATCGCTCATTTCTTAGTGATATTGTCATGTAGACCAGTGTCTAAACTGTTCATAAATTGTCATAATAATAAAATTAAAAAAACAAACAGGTTACTTTTATTAAAATATCATGAAATGCAAAGTTAAAGGGACAGTCTAGGCCAAAATAAACTTTCATGATTCAGATAGAGCATGTCATTTTTAACAATTTTCCAATTTACTTTAATCACCAATTTTGCTTTGTTCTCTTGGTATTCTTAGTTGAAAGCTTAACCTAGGAGGTTCATATGCTAATTTCTTAGACCTTGAAGGCCACCTCTTTTCAGAATGCATTTTAACAGTTTTTCACTACTAGAGGGTGTTAGTTCATGTATTTTATATAGATAACACTGTGCTCGTGCACGTGAAGCTATCTGTTAAAATCACCCACCAATAAACAAGTGATGTCCAGGGTTCTGAACTAAAATTTGGCTGGCTCCTTAGCTTAGATGCCTTCTTTTTCAAATAAAGATAACAAAGAAAAATTGATAATAGGAGTAAATGAGAAAGTTGCTTAAAATTGCACGCTCTATCTCAAGGGTGGGCACACTTTTGTAAGGCAAGGGCTACCTCTAATTTTATTCCAAGTGACGTGGTCACCTAACGACAAAAAAACCCGCCAGTCTTGATAATCATAATTACAATAATGTATTTATTATAAGAACATTTTAAAATACAACAAAAACTCAATATAAGTCAGATATTTTTTAATCTGAAAACATAAAAGTTCCTTATTAAGTTGTTGAAGAACACTTGCACTGCATACTTTCTTCTAATTTTGAGTAGCTCGGTGTATAATTGCTAACCGCTACTCTTGCACAGGATTCTACCGTACGTCTCAGTGTATTACTGTACTGCCAAGCCAGCTTTGCGGTGTGCAGACCGGGAAGCAAGAGTAAATTTTACTCTGCAGGAGGTATCAGTAAATTAAGAACATAGATAAGGATCTGCTGGCTGAAAATTATATTTTTGCCTCTTTTGCTTCTACAAATTAATACAGCAATCAGCCGCTCTCTTTTACTAACAAAATACAGCTCTTTACTTACTGCGAGAGCTCTCTCTTTACTATGTCACGCTGGGACTACTGCGCCACCTTATTTAGAGTATGAATAGGACGACGGTCTCACAATCAAGACAGTATTTAGTCGCGCATGCTGAAATACACGGAGGCGGCCCGTCATAGGGGAGAAACATTTCTCACACATCTACGGCGGCGAGGCTCTTCACTCAGAATATATTCTCGCCGCCGTAGAGGTGTGAGAAATGTTTCTCTTATGCAGATTTTTTTTATTTACAGGTGGTCACCCAAAAATTCATTTGAGGTCCACCGGTAGACCGCAATCTACGTCTTGCCCACCCCTGCTCTATCTGAATCACAAAATAAAAAATTTGTGTTCGGTGTCCCTTTAAACCATGTTGGGCTGAAATTTGTTTTGTTTTGTTTTTTTTTAAAAAGAGGTAAACTATAATATAATTTTTCTGTACCTGCACAATATTGCATAGTTGTCATGACAGTGCATATAAAGGGCTAGCTTATGAGTGGAGTGCTATTTTGCGCTTCAACTCGCAAATTAACTTTTCTAGATGCAGGCTTTTTACGCACGTCGGGTTGTGCTCGTATTACAAGTTAAAAATAAAAAGCGCAAGAATGAAATCCTGAAGTTTGAATATCGCAAATGCGTTAACGTATTCTCCCTTAAACTTCAATCAAGTGCAAAAACTGCAAAAATAATATGAATTCTCATAAAAAATATGTTCTACTATTTAATAGTTACCTAGTTAAAATAATTATAAAATTACCTGTAAAATAAATCCTAACCTAAGTTACAATTAAACCTAACACTACACTGTCAATAAATTAATTAAACAAACTATCTACAATTATCTACAATTATATCAACTAAACTAAATTACAAAAAAAAACAAACACTAAATTACAAAAAATAAAAAAAGATTACAAGAAGTTTAAACTAATTACACCTACTCTAAGCCTCCTAAAAAAATAACAAAGCCCACCAAAATAAAAAAATGCTCTACCCTATTCTAAAATAAAAATTGTAAAGCTCTTTTACCTTACCAGCCCTTAAAAGGGCCTTTTGCGGGGCATGCCCCAAAGAATTCTGCTCTTTTGCCTGTAAAAAAAAACATACAATAGCCCCCCCCAACATTACAACCCACCACCCACATACCCCTAATCTAACCCAAAGCCCCCTTAAATAAACCTAACACTAAGCCCCTGAAGATCTCCCTACCTTGTCTTCACCACGCCGGGTATCACCGATCCGTCCAGAAGAGGGTCCGAAGTCTTCATCCTATCCAGCAAGAAGAGCTCCTCCAGAGGGTCCAAAGTCTTCATCCTATCTTCTTCCATCCGGCGCGGAGCGGGACCATCTTCAAGCAGCCGACGCGGAGCCATCCTTCTTCACCGACGGACTAACGACGAATGAAGGTTCCTTTAAGGGACGTCATCCAAGATGGCGTCCCTCAAATTCCGATTGGCTGATAGGATTCTATCAGCCAATCGGAATTAAGGTAGGAAAAATCTGATTGGCTGATTGAATCAGCCAATCAGATTCAAGTTCAATCAGATTGGCTGATCCAATCAGCCAATCAGATTGAGCTTGCATTCTATCGGCTGTTTGAAGATGGTCCCGCTCCGGGCCGGATGGAAGAAGATAGAAGATGCCGCCTGGATGAAGATGTCTGCTGGTCCGGATGTCCTCTTCTGCCCGGATAGGATGAAGACTTTGGACCCTCTGGAGGAGCTCTTCTTGCCGGATAGGATGAAGACTTCGGACCCTCTTCTGGACGGATCGGTGATACCCGGCGTGGTGAAGACAAGGTAGGGAGATCTTCAGGGGCTTAGTGTTAGGTTTATTTAAGGGGGGTTTGGGTTAGATTAGGGGTATGTGGGTGGTGGGTTCTAATGTTGGGGGGGGTATTGTATGGTTTTTTTTACAGGCAAAAGAGCAGAATTCTTTGGGGCATGCCCCGCAAAAGGCCCTTTTAAGGGCTGGTAAGGTAAAAGAGCTTTACAATTTTTATTTTAGAATAGGGTAGGGCATTTTTTTATTTTGGGGGGCTTTGTTATTTTTTAGGGGGCTTAGAGTAGGTGTAATAAGTTTAAAATTCTTGTAATCTTTTTTTTTTTGTAATTTAGTGTTTGTTTGTTTTTGTAATTTAGTTTAGTTGATATAATTGTAGATAATTGTAGGTAGTTTATTTAATTAATTTATTGATAGTGTAGTGTTAGGTTTAAATGTAACTTAGGTTAGGATTTATTTTACAGGTAATTTTTTAATTATTTTAACTAGGTAACTATTAAATAGTTCTTAACTATTTAATAGCTATTGTATCTGGTTAAAATAAATACAAAGTTGCCTGTAAAATAAATATTAATCCTAAAATAGCTACAATATAATTATTATTTATATTGTAGCTACATTAGGGTTTATTTTACAGGTAAGTATTTAGCTTTAAATAGGAATAATTTATTTAATAAGATTTATTTTATTTTGTTAGATTTAAATTATATTTAACTTAGGGGGGTGTTAGGGTTAGGGTTAGACTTAGCTTTAGGGGTTAATACATTTATTAGAGTAGCGGCGAGGTCCAGTCGGCAGATTAGGGGTTAATACTTGAAGTTAGGTGTCGGCGATGTTAGGGAGGGCAGATTAGGGGTTAATACTATTTATTATAGGGTTTTTGAGGCAGGAGTGAGGCGGATTAGGGGTTAATAACTTTATTATATTAGTGGTGAGGTCCGGTCGGCAGATTAGGGGTTAATAATTGTAGGTAGGTAGCGGCGACATTGGGGGGGCAGATTAGGGGTTAATAAATATTATGTAGGGGTCGGCGATGTTAGGGGCAGCAGATTAGGGGTACATAGGGATAATGTAGGTGGCGGCGGTGTGCGGTCGGCAGATTAGGGGTTACAAAAATTTAATAGAGTGGCGGCGATGTGGGGGGGGGCCTCGGTTTAGGGGTACATAGGTAGTTTATGGGTGTTAGTGTACTTTAGAGCACAGTAGTTAAGAGCTTTATGAACCGGCGTTAGCCCAGAAAGCTCTTAACTCCTGGCTTTTCTCTGCGGCTGGAGTCTTGTCGTTAGATTTCTAACGCTCACTTCAGCCAAGACTCTAAATACCGGCGTTAGAAAGATCCCATTGAAAAGATAGGATACGCAATTGACGTAGGGGGATCTGCGGTATGGAAAAGTCGGGGCTGGAAAGTGAGCGTTAGACCCTTTCATGACTGACTCTAAATACCAGCGGGCGGTAAAAACCAGCGTTAGGACCCCCTAATGGGGGTTTGGACGGCTAACGCAGAACTCTAAATCTAGGCATATGAATTTCTCTATTTTAGAACACTGAGGGCTAGATGATTGAAAGCTCTCTGGGCTGGCGAGAGTATTAAAGAATGTTTGCCAGTCCTTCTGATGGAATGATCTAAAGCTTTTTACTCTGAAAAAAGGGTGTCTCGCTAAGGGGCTTATACTGCATTTTCATATGAAAAATGCACAATAAAATTTGTATTTTTAACATCATACAAAACAAATATTTGAACCAATCAAAATTTGCATGTAATTTACACAGGAATATATCAAATTAAATATGCACATCTTAAATCGTAATTTTAGTACACTGGATGTGCAAAAATCACACCAAAATGTGTACTTATAAATACAAAATGCAAAGCGTAATTGTTGTTTTTTCGCAAAATGGGTGTATATGAAAATGTCTCTCTAATACCTGTATAATTCTATTAATATTTTCTCACTACACCTCTCATACACCGAGATTACAAGTTTTGCGGTAACAGGGGTGCGTTGCTAACGAGCATTTTTTTTTCAACGCTCCCTTAAGACAACGCTGGTATTACAGGTTTTTTTAAACCCGGCGTTAGCCGCAAAAAGGTGAGCGTAGAGCAAAATTTAGCTCCACATCTCACCTCAATACCAGCGTTGCTTACGGTAGCGGTAAGCTGGCTAAACGTGCTCGTGCACGATTTCCCCATAGGAAACAATGGGGCAGATTCAGCTGAAAAAAAAAACTAACACCTGCAAAAAAGCAGCGTTCAGCTTCTAACGCAGCCCCATTGATTCCTATGGGGAAATAAAATGAATGTCTACACCTAACACCCTAACATGAACCCCGAGTCTAAACACCTCTAATCTTACACTTATTAACCCCTAATCTGCCGCCCCCAACATCGCTGACACCTACATTATACTTATTAACCCCTAATCTGCCGCTCCGGACACCGCCGCCACCTACATTATCCCTATGAACCCCTAATCTGCTGCCCCCAACATTGCCGACACCTACATTATATTTATTAAGCTCTAATCTGCCCCCCCATGTCGCCGCAACCTACCTACATTTATTAACCCCTAATCTGCCGCCCCCATCGTCGCCGCTACTATATTAAATGTATTAACCCCTAAGCCTAAGTCTAACCCCCCTAACTTAAATATAATTTAAATAAAACAAAATAAAATTACTACTATTAAATAAATTAATCCTATTTAAAACTAAATACTTACCTATAAAATAAACCCTAAGCTAGATACAATATAACTAATAGTTACATTGTAGCTAGCTTAGGGTTTATATTAATTTTACAGGCAACTTTGTATTTATTTTAACTAGGTAGAATAGTTATTAAATAGTTATTAACTATTTAATAGCTACCTAGTTAAAATAAGTACAAATTTACCTGTAAAATAAATCCTAACCTAAATTACAATTACACCTAACTACACTATCATTAAATTAATTACATAAACTAACTACAATTAACTACAATTAAATTAAATAAACTAAAGTACAAAAAAACCCAAACACTAAATTACAGAAAATAAAAAAATAATTACAAGAATTTAAAACTAATTACACCTAATCTAATCCCCCTAATAAAATAATAAAGCCCCCCAAAATAATAAAATTCCCTACCCTATACTAAATTACAAATAGCCCTTAAAAGGGCTTTTTGCGGGGTATTGCCCCAAAGTAATCAGCTCTTTTACCTGTAAAAAAAAATACAATACCCCCCAACATTAAAACCCACCACCCACACTTCCAACCCTACTCTAAAACCCACCCAATCCCCCTTAATAAAACCTAACACTATCCCCTTGAAAATCACCCTACCTTGAGCCGTCTTCACCCAGCCGGGCACAAGTGGTCCTCCAGAGGGGCAGAAGTCTTCATCCGATACGGGCAGAAGGCTTCATCCAGGTGGCATCTTCTATCTTCATCCATCCGGAGCGGAGCGGGTCCATCTTGAAGCCATCCGACACAGAGCATCCTCTTCTTCCGATGGCTAAGACTGAATGAAGGTTCCTTTAAATGACGTCATCCAAGATGGCGTCCCTTGAATTCCGATTGGCTGATAGGATTCTATCAGCCAATCGGAATTAAGGTAGGAAAAATCCTATTGGCTGATGCAATCAGCCAATAGGATTGAGCTTCAACCCTATTGGCTGATCCAATCAGCCAATAGGATTGAGCTCACATTCTATTGGCTGTTCCAATCAGCCAATAGAATGCAAACTCAATTCTATTGGCTGATTGCATCAGCCAATAGGATTTTTCCTACCTTAATTCCGATTGGCTGATAGAATCCTATCAGCCAATCGGAATTCAAGGTACGCCATCTTGGATGACATCATTTAAAGGAACCTTCATTCAGTCTTAGCTGTCAGAAGAAGAGGATGCTCTGCGTCGGATGGCTTCAAGATGGACCCGCTCCTGGTGGGTTTTAGAGTAGGGTTGGGAGTGTGGGTGGTGGGTTTTAATGTTGGGGGGGATTGTATTTTTTTACAGGTAAAAGAGCTGATTACTTTGGGGCAATGCCCCGCAAAAGCCCTTTTAAGGGCTATTTGTAATCTTGTATAGGGTAGGGAATTTTATTATTTTGGGGGGCTTTTTTATTTTATTAGGTAGATTAGATTAGGTGTAATTAGTTTAAATTTCTTGTATTTATTTTTTTATTTTCTGTAATGTAGTGTTTGTTTGTTTTTTGTACTTTAGTTTATTTTATTTAATTGTAGTTAATTGTGGTTAGTTTATGTAATTAATTTAATGATAGTATAGGGTAGGGAATTTTATTATTTTGGGGGGCTTTATTATTTTATTAGGGGGATTAGATTAGGTGTAATTAGTTTTAAATTCTTGTAATTATTTTTTTATTTTCTGTAATTTAGTGTTTGGGTTTTTTTGTACTTTAGTTTATTTAATTTAATTGTAGTTAATTGTAGTTAGTTTATGTAATTAATTTAATGATAGTGTAGTGTTAGGTGTAATTGTAATTTAGGTTAGGATTTATTTTACAGGTAAATTTGTACTTATTTTAACTAGGTAGCTATTAAATAGTTAATAACTATTTAATAACTATTCTACCTAGTTAAAATAAATACAAAGTTGCCTGTAAAATTAATTGATAAAGATTCAGATAGACAAATAAGCAATAGGGAAACCTCCTACGATGATATAGATAAGAACGTAACATCCCAAACTGAAACATTAAATTACAGAGTAAGGTCACATGACCTATTAGGAGAAATAGAGACTACCCAACATAGTATAGAAGACGTTACATCACTATTGAGAACTCTGGAAAAATTGCTGATTAGTGACGTAAAAGAGTGGCAGGACTTAACCCTTTTGGATAACTACGTACTTCATAATATCATTCCAAGAGGGCTGAGAATATTTAAGTATCCTGCTTTCAATCTTGATGATGTTGAATTCTCCTCAGAGTGGGATAGTATTCTACATGAGTGCTCCATGAAATTAATCAAGCTTTTGATTAAATATAGGGAAATGAGAGTAAAAAACTTAAAAACTGAAATTGATAAATTAGAGAATAAGATTACACCACAGTTAAATGAAGAAAAAGTACGTACATTACATAAGAACATAATAGCTAGAACAAATGCATTTAACTTGGAAATAAGGGGCAAAAAAGCACAAAAACTAAAGAGAGACATAGAGGACTATAAGAAAGAGGATTTATTTCCTCTAAAAAATAAAAAGAAAGGAGGGAACAAAATTAGAAGCATAATAGAACCAAATAAGATCGTAGCCAAAAATGATTCAGTAGAAAAATTGTCTCTAGAACAAAATAGAAAAGCAGATAATAAAATATCAGTAAATAAGGAGAATACGTGGGAATTAGTAGGTAATAAAAATAAACATATGTATAAACCTAATGGCAGTAATGTATATAATGATCATCCTAAGAAAGAGAACCATAATAGGAGTAATGTAAATAGTGGCATGTATGATAAGGAAAGACAAAATAGATTTGAAGTGTTCAGAAACAATGATGAATTAGAAATCAATAGATGGACTACAGAAGGTGCAAAACCAAAAGGTGATACACCAAGGGATTACTATCCCACACACCAAAATAGAGGTCCCCGTCTACCATCATCATCATCATCTTTTTTAGCCAGGGAGAGACAGAATTGGGCCCCCCCCCTAGAACCCCAATGGTACAATCAGGGGAATTGGAGACAGGACAGAGAAATAAGGAGAGAGCCAATGAAAAGAGGAAGGGAACCAAGAGAGGATGTAGAGGAGGGGCAGTGGTACAGAGACAGAAAAAATGCAAGAATGAACTAGAGAGAGCTAAACAGGATATTTTTAATCTATCTAGTAAAAAATTAAATGACAATGAGATCAAAATATTAGGAAAAGGATTAAAATTTGCTCCCAAACATCCCCCCAACAAGTTTGAAATGTATATAGACCTGCAAAAATTTGTTCGAAAAATGACGCTCAAAAGGTATTATTTAAAAGATGAATATACAAGAAATCGGTCAATCTTAGATTCTAATGATATTAAATCACTATCAATTCTGAAGGCTCTAGAAAGAGACCAATGTATAATAGATCAGCCTGATATAGAAGATCAACTGTTAAATTTGAGTACTTATGAGGAAGAACCCAGTATACAACATAGTAATCTGAAACGTAGATCAACATTTAATCCCATACATGCTCAAGGTGAACATATTCGAGTGTTTAATGACCTTGTAACTAGGGACTTTAATGAAGCATTTGACAAAAAAGCCAAACATTTTGTACATAAATTTAATGATAACATCACTATCCAAGAAAGGAAGGCTTTGAAGGACCTGATGAGTGACACTAATGTGGTGATCAGGCAGGCTGACAAGGGGGGGGGGATTGTCGTTCTAAACAGGCAAGACTACATTGATGAGGCAGATAGGCTATTGAATGATATATCTACGTATCAAAAATTAGAAGGGGATCCCACTATGGAGTACAATACAATACTGAGAAACAAATTGATAAAGGCCAAAGAAAATGAAATAATAAATAGTGATGAATTTGGATTTATTTATAATTGCTGCCCAAAGATCCCAACCTTCTACCATATACCAAAAATCCACAAAGATCGAAATAGGCCCCCAGGGAGGCCTATAATTTCTGGAATAGACTCTATAAGTAGTAATTTGTCAGTATATATAGACTGGTATTTACAGCCAATAGTCAAAACGATCAAATCATATATCAAAGACACATCTGATATAATTCAGAAATTAGAAGGAATGGAATGGAGGTCTGACTACATATGGATATCATGTGATGTTTCTGCCCTCTACACAAACATCCCACATGATTTAGGGATATCGGCCTTTAGACACATGTGTGAGGGTTGGAACATCCCTGATATCCATATGGAATTTTTAACAGAGGCCATGAAATTTGTATTACAGTACAACTATTTCCAATTTGAGGGAAATTTCTATAAACAAATTCGGGGTACGGCCATGGGTACTACCATGGCCCCCTCATATGCAAATATATATATGGCACACTATGAACACCTATATATCTGGAACAATAATCCCTTTAAAAAGAACATTTACCGTTTCTATAGATATATAGATGATATAATAATGATATGGCAAGGAACCAGTGAGGAATCAATAGAGTTCTTAAAATTTATGAATAATAACCAATGTAATCTGAATTTTACAAACAATAGTAACAAAGAATCTATTGATTTTTTAGATGTCACTTTTTTCATTAAAGATAATAAAGTAGCGACAAAAAATTTCAGGAAACTGACAGATAGAAATGGCTTCCTAAACGCCAAAAGCGGGCATCTCAAAAGCTGGAAGGACAATATTCCATATGGACAGTTCAGACGTATAAGACGTAACTGCACATATGACGAGGACTATTTAAAAGAAGCCAAAATTTTAGAGGATAAACTAATCCAAAAAGGTTATAATAAAGAACTGGTAGAAAGAGGAAAAGAAAAATGTTTAGTAATTCCAAGGGAACAGGGTGTCATAAGCTCAGTTCATAAACAGAAAGAAGATATTAATACACAAGTGAAGTTTATTACAACATATAACGAAGGATCAAAAATGGCTAAGAATATACTAAAAAAGCATTGGGGAATACTAACAGGTGACCCTATTCTAAGAAATCATATAGGGAACAATCCACACGTAATATTCAAAAAGAATAGAAATCTAAAAAGCCTGATAGCTCCTTCAAAATTGAAAAATATAAAAGGAAGGAATATAAATACAAATGGGCCCACAACTCTATCTAATTGGCTACAATTGAAAGCAGGCACATATAGATGTGGCAGAAAAAATTGCAGTATGTGTGACAATATTATTAAAGGAACAGAGGTTAACAACTATGATAATAGTAAAAAGTTCAACATTAATTGTAGAACAACATGCCAATCCACGTATGTGGTTTATCAACTCCTATGTAAATGTGGGAAAATATATGTAGGGCGTACGAAAAGAACCATAAAAAGAAGATGGTACGAACATATTGAAAATATAAAGGCAGGATTTGACAAGCATAGTGTATCCAGTCACTTTAATAATGTGCATAACAGTAATCACAAAGACTTGTCTATAAGAGTATTAGAGCAGATAAAACCAGGACCATGTCCAAATAGAAGGTTACTATTACTTAGGAAATGTGAGACAAAATGGATACATCGCCTAGATTGCCTGGAACCAAAAGGCCTGAATATTGATATTGATTTGCAGGCATTTATGAATTAGGGCATCATGAATTAAATAAATACTTCTCAAATGTTCATAAATAGGTGCAATAATAGAGAAGTATACGGAAGTGTGTATAATCTTTTATTAGGTTCTTTTATCTTACATTAATTTTTCCATTATTATTTTTTACCATCTGCTACGACTATTAAGTTTATATTTTCATGAAGCATAAATGTATGAATTAAGTGCAATATGAAATGGGGGTCAAATACCATAAGTGAGATTAAGTTAGTTTTTTAAAAAAAGTACTTTTAATAGGTTTAGTAATAGGTTTTATAATTTCAAAATATTTTACATACTGGTGATTCTCTCTTTTATTTATGTTAGGGAATAGGTGAAGACATAGAATGCACATCTCTGTGACTGTTTGTGGTACTAGTGCCTATGTATTAAGGGTAATATGGTATACTAGTTACCCTCCCACAAACAGGTAATGAGTGCGGGAAAATTTGAAAGTTTAAGTTTGGTCTGAGAATAGAATCAGTCATACAATACATGTCCCTTGAGAAAGTCTGCCTGTGAGCAGAGGAAACGCGTTGGGTGTTCAATATTTCCCTGATATGAGGAATATTGTGTTTTAAATTTTTGTATTTGTATAAGTTGCTGTATTTAAGCCGGAGCAGGGAGGTCGAATTGGAAGCTGCTGGTCGGCATAAAGAGGAAACTTCTGTATGGACTGCTCAGGATTCTAACCATCAAGCTAAATTTTGAGCTACAGGCATTTTTATCATCATTATCTTGTAAGTGCAATTTTATATATGTAGGTGTGTCTCCTGAATAAACTCTACTGTGAATCGTGGATGCGCTGTTTTCTTGTTTCTCCTATTAAATAGTTAATAACTATTTAATAACTATTGTACCTAGTTAAAATAAATACAAAGTTGCCTGTAAAATAAATATAAACCCTAAGCTAGCTACAATGTAACTATTAGTTATATTGTAGCTATCTTAGGGTTTATTTTATAGGTAAATATTTAGTTTTAAATAGGATTAATTTATTTAATAGTAGTAATTTTATTTCTTTTTATTTAAATTATATTTAAGTTAGGGGGGGTTAGACTTAGGGTTAGACTTAGGTTTAGGGGTTAATAAATTTAATATAGTAGCAGCGACCTTGAGGTCGGCAGATTAGGGGTTAATAAATGTAGGTAGGTGTCGGCGATGTTAGGGACGGCAGATTAGGGGTTAATAAAATTTAACTAGTGTTTGCGAGGCAGGGGTGCGGCGGTTTAGGGGTTAATATATTTATTACAGTGGTGGCGATGTCTGGTCAGCAGATTAGGGGTTAAAAACTTTATTTAAGTGTTTCCGATGTGGGGGGGGCCTCAGATTAGGGGTTAATAGGTAGTTTATGGGTGTTTGTGTACTTTGTAGCACTTTAGTTAAGAGTTTTATGTTACGGCGTTAGCCCATAAACTCTTAACTACTGACTTTTAAATGCGGTAGAAGTCTTGACAGGAGAGGGTCTACCGCTCACTTCTTCCAAGACTCGTAATACCGGCGTTAGGCAAGTCCCATTAAAAAGATAGGATACGCAATTGACGTAAAAGGATTTGCGGTAAGCTCGAGTCGCGGAAGAAAAGTGAGCTGTAGACCCTCTCCTGCCAGACTCGTAATACCAGCGGGCGTTAAAAAGCAGCATTGGGACCTCTCAACACTGCTTTTTAAGGCTAACACAAGACACGTAATCTAGCCGATAGTTTTTTCTCTCCAAATTAAATGCATACTAAAATATTGGCGAATATAAGATGCAGAAAGCAGCATAATGTGAGTTATATTGGCTGCAGGATTTTAATTTTAAAGTGCTCCCTCTGCTCCCTGCTAACTTTGCTCTAAATAGCGAGGTGTCCCTATCCAGCGAGCTCCAATACTTTTAATAGGAGCCATCACGCCACTCGCTGTGACTGCCCCTTTTCTACAATCATTCCACCAGGACAGCCTTGGGAGAGTCGGCAAGAAGTAGCTTTGAGCAGGCAAAGTTTATCTCAACGAGCCCTGAGTGAAATAGTAACGTTACTCTCCAAGAGCCGATGATCTAAAGCTCTCCTCTCAGATGAGATGATCTAAAGATCTCCGCTCAGGTGATCTAAAGCTCTCCTCTCAGATGAGATGATCTAAAGCTCTCCTCTCAGATGAGATAATCTAAAGCTCTCCTCTCAGATGAGATGATCTAAAGCTCTCCTCTCAGATGAGATGATCTAAAGCTCTCTGCTCAGATGATCTAAAGCTCTCTGCTCAGATGATCTAAAGCTCTCCTCTCAGATGAGATGATCTAAAGCTCTCCTCTCAGATGAGATGATCTAAAGCTCTCTGCTCAGATGATCTAAAGCTCTCCTCTCAGATGAGATTATCTAAAGCTCTCCGCTCAGATGATCTAAAGCTCTCCTCTCAGATGAGATGATCTAAAGCTCTCCGCTCAGATGATCTAAAGCTCTCCTCTCAGATGAAATGATCTAAACCTCTCAGGTGAGATGATCTAATGCTCTCCACTTAGATTAGATTATCTAAAGCTCTCCTCTCAGATGAGATGATCTAAAGCTATCCTCTCAGATGATCTAAAGTTCTCCTCTCAGATGAGATGATCTAAAGCTATCCTATCATATAAGATGATTTAAAGCTCTCCGCTCAGGTTAGATGATCTAAAGCTCTCCTCTCAGATAAGATGATCTAAAGCTCTCCGCTCAGGTTAGATGATCTTAAGCTCTCTGCTCAGATGATCTAAAGCTCTCCTCTCAGATGAGATGATCTAAAGCTCTCCGATAACATGATCTAAAGCTCTCCTCTCAGATGAGATGATCTAAAGCTCTCCACTCAAGTGATCTAAAGCTCTCCTCTAAGATGAGATGATCTAAAGCTCTCCATTCAGGTGAGATGATCTAAAGCTTTCTGCTCAGGTAAGATTATCTAAAGCTCTCAACTCAGGTGATCTAGAGCTCTCCTCTCAGATGAGATGATCTAAAGCTTTCTGCTCAGGTGAGATGATCTAAAGCTCTCTGCTCAGGTGAGATGATCTAAAGCTCTCCTCTCAGATGAGATGATCTAAAGCTCTCCTCTAAGGTGAGATGATCTAAAGCTCTCCTATCAGATGAGTTGATCTAAAGTTCTCCTATCAGATGAGATGATCTAAGGAGTCTTGTAACTACAGGGAGGCCCCTGGGAAAAAATTAGAAACACAAATTTTATCTTGAGACATGTTTATGTCACTTTGTAGTGTTCTTTGTGTGAAATAGAGACTCCTAAATTAAAATATAAGGTAATATATACCTTATATTCCAAAGATATTGTGTGATTTCCTTTCAAGCCAGCACGTTTTTAAACATCAGGCCAAAAGTGACTAACTCTTTGCCCTGGACATATAAACTAGTGATATTTTCAAATAATTATAATATCAGTTGCGTGAATGATTTAGATTAGTTAATTATTGTATTTAGATTTGTTAATTATTGTATTTAGCTTAGTTAATTATTGTAATTGGCCACTAATATGATAGATCCACTAACTTAACAGATGTTTCCATTTACTCAGTCAGCTGATGTTTTTTTCCTAAAAGACAACTTTAAGTTATTAAATTGGAAAGTTATATCTTATAAAGAGACTCTAATTATATGACTGGTATTTTCACTAGATAATATCCTGTGTGTATGTTTTTGCTCACAGAGATTACTATACACATGAATATACTGCATATACACATGTGGATCAGTTTATTTTGTAGGTTTGTAGGTTGCAGCTTCTGGATTAGTTAGGGGTCCTATATATGTTTAATTGTTGCCCTTCTATAAGATCTGAGAAAGGGGTGAGTTACCCCAAATTGTTAGTTTAATAATAAATATTCTTTCTTCTAAAAAAAATTAGTTCCTACACTTGTTTAATATACCCCAAGAAAGTGTACAAGTTCATGTGGATTTTGAAGCTGTTGAAAAGTGCACAGAGATAGACTAATAGGATCTCAGGAGTGTGCACACAATATTTGCAGCAATGTTATACACTGTTGCAAACACTGCTGCCATTAGAAAACTAAAGAAAAATGCATGCTTCTAAGATTCTATGGCCGACGTACTAAGGCATCAAATTTAACATACGGATTGAATTTACCCGCCATAGTTCAGGCATTGCAGAATCAACTTCATTACAGATATGTACTTTAACCCTTTGAGTGCTAAGCACTTTCCCACCTGGGTGCTAAGATTTTTTAAGGGTTTTTTTATTTTTTGACCAAAATCTTTTTAACTTTTTTTTTCTTCCAGATCCCCAAGACTTACACCGTTGGAAATTTTTAGGCAATTACCTTTCTAATGGTGGGTCTTGGGGGTCTGTAGCTGCTTAGATGCCTGAGATACAGGCTTCTAAGCAGCATGCCCCCTGCTTCTACACTTGACATTGCTAAGTATAAATAAAGTTGCGCAGTGATGTCATCACGTTATTGCGCGTGATGTCACTGCACATAACGTGAAGCCCCGGTGATGCCTGTCACTATGCAGGCCCAATCGCCGGGGTAGGAGCAGGTGGGTGCCCCCAGATCTCTCTCAAGGTGGGAGAGTGCTAGTGACGACTCTGAGCCGTCAGCACCAGAGTGGGAAACTCTGTGATGGCTCAGACCCGTCATTAGCACTCAAGGGGTTAAAAAAATCTGGAAAATGTTGTGTCTAATCTGTCTAGAAGACAATTGGATTATTGATAACTTTGAAGGTTTGCTTTGATTTTGCACCTAATGTGACCATAAAAATGAGTAAAAAAACATCATAGGAGCTGCAAGATAAGAGAGGTCACATGTATAAGAAGGAAGCTTTTCCAGAACTAATAAACAACTTTTTAATACTGTCGCTGTCTTCCTTTGGTAACAACGCAAATATGGCTGCCTTTGGAGATTCTGGAAAGTCAAAGAAATCTCAAAACCCACAATTTTCCCATCAACAAAATGTAGTACTCATGGACAAAATCCTTTTGGCATTCCTCCATCCGCAAACTTCCTATGTATTCCAGACTGCCGTAGAATATAGGACTCATGACAGAAGCCTGGCTAGTTGGAGAAGACACTAATAGTTTTCATATTCTAATAACAAACTATCTGTACATTTAGAGAGTGGTAATTGTTAATATTACTGTAAACCTCTTCACGTTCACTGCCACGTGTACAATTGATGGCTATGGGGGGCATTAGTCATTCTGGACCTCTTATAACAATTGGACTTTACATATTGCCACTCCTCAGGAGTAGATGGAAGGCAGACATATTGTGTATAGACAACCATCAATGCGTCAATCACTTTTTGATTGATGAGAAAATACTGACTGACTTATACCAATTATGACCCTTGAAACCACCTGTAGCAAAGTAATGTAATATAGCCAAAAGATTCAGAAGTCCGGGAATGGCCCACGACCATGCCATCATTGGTTTCAGATACTCAGATATCTCATTGTACAGGGCCAGAATAGATTCTCTCTCTAGTCTGAATTTCACAGCCAGAAAGGGTATCTAAACCCATACGAGGAAGGAAAACTCTTGGCACTCTCCTTCTTCTTTCAGTATTTACGTTGGCTGCTTGAATCTGCCTTCTCCCTCTAATTTGTAATAATCAGAGAATAAAAAGGTGTAAGACTGTCTCCATGGTTGAGGGATTGTCCAAAATGTAAGTCAAATTGCTCAGATACTTATTTATATTACTTTACCTGACATCAGTCTCAGACCCCCTATTGATTTCTATTGTGTTCGCCACCTAAATGGTGGTGAAGGAAAATCCACAAAGTTGACACTGAAATTATAACGAGTGGATATATTCATTTTTTTGTAACTTTCCATTATGGAGAGTTTACTGGCAAACGATGACATAATCGCAAGAAAAAAAGGTTGGATCAAACATTGGCGGATAAGTATGATCAAATTTATATAATATTTCATACAATAATCAATATAAATAACACAAATTCTTTAACATGATCCAAACAAATACTCTTCTCCACACATTGCAAAACAAAATCCATGGGTGTAACTGGTATTATATTAAGGAAGCTTCACATTCTCAAAACAAGGTACCCACACACATTTGTCATACCACTCTTTTATTAGCAAGATACTTTTTATCTCACATAAATAAATCAATTTAAAGGGAAACCTATTGTTTTATGTATGGAGCATCACAGAACCCACCCATCACAAAGATTACAAAAACGCATATTAAATTGTAACATAATATGAATGCTTGTTGGGTCCATAATATGAAGCACTAGTTGACACACTAGGGAGCAGTTGTGAGAAGTATTAGGATGAGTTATAGGGAACAGATATCTCGAGAATATATACAAGGGTGTATGATTATATTTAACATAAACTGAGTAACAGAACAGGTGTAACAGGATATGTTTTATTAGAGCTAAAGGAAGTACAAAGAAAACTATCTACTCACAACTTTTTTTTATAAATAATATTAGACTATGATAGAGCAAACACCTGATATGATGCAGAAACCCCAAATCTGTGCTGTTTTCCAGGAAAGGTGAGTTTAGGATAGAGGCTGGCACAGCTCTGACTGGTTGGTGACTGTGTGCCAGTGAACACAGGCCACTGTCACTGCTGCCAGATATAAGGGATACTTAGCCGTCCTCAGAGTCACTGCAAGATCATCTTGCTGCCAACACCCAATAAATCAGCATCTCTCCTGGGAGCTGAGCTGTGCATTGGACACTCTGCCAAGTCTTTCCTTGGGTACATATATAGGGGGCAATGTGTATCTTCCAAAGAAAACACAGAGTTTGCCCTCTTCCCGGAGACAAATCCCCTGCGTGCACTGATAGCAATCAACCTTATGTCCCAGAACATAAAACTGCATTCAAGTAAATACTCAATGTTTTATGAGTATTGGTTTGTTTTTGCAGCGTGAGAGATACAGTAGCACAGGATGCAAAACAAACAGATAGCCAAACACTATAGATAGCTATATAGATAACTGACTGACAGATGGTTAATACATACAGATTGATGATAGATAGATAGATAGATAGATAGATAGATAGATAGATAGATAGAGGCAGACAGAAGATGATAGATAGATAGATAGATAGATAGATAGGCACAAATAGATAGATAGATAGATAGATAGATAGATAGAGAGAGAGAGAGAGAGAGAGAGAGGCAGATATATAGATAGATAGATAGATAGATAATAGATAGATAGGCACAAATAGATAGATGATAGAGAGAGAGAGAGAGAGAGAGAGAGAGAGAGAGGCAGACATAAGATATGTAGATAGCTAGATAGATAGATAATAGATAGATAGGCACAAATAGATAGATGATAGATAGATAGAGAGAGAGAGAGAGAGAGAGAGAGAGAGAGAGAGACATAAGATATAGATAGATAGATAGATAGATAGATAGATAGATAGAAGGACAGACATAGATAGATAGATAGATAGATAGATGATAGATAGATAGATAGATAGATAGATGATAGATAGATAGATAGATAGATAGATAGATAGATAGATAGATAGATAGATAGATAGATGATAGACAGCAGAAGAACGGGTATTTATCCTTCACCACCTCCATATTTGTTGTTGATATTTTGTGTTAATAATATTGTGGCAGATTACAGAAAAAGTAGCCAGACCATCTTGTAGCACGCATTAACCCTTTGGCTGCCTACAGAATTTTGCAATATCCTGCAGTCCCTGTTGCTCTCCATAGGTCTATATTTGATGATTTTGTGTGCTTAGGACTTGTGTAGTACCAACTAAAAACAAAGCTGGACATTAGAAGATGGCTCTTAAATATATAGAAGATTGAAGATGGCTCTTAAATATATTGCAATGCCAGTAATTCTCAAATCTATGGGTATTTTTGCTGGCATTTTGCAGTCAGGATACTTAGGTATATGTCTCCTTTGTGGGCTTTTCAGAGTCGGTTGCTTTGCAAGAGTCCAACAAATTTCTATTTCTGTTTGAGGCTTGGCTACCCAAATTAAGCAAAATATGTCACACCATTTGCATCTGACTGTAATCAAGCTGCTCCAGCCATTAGATCTTTCTATCACCCAGCGGGGTAATAAGTACTATTCAGATTGAGTAACTGTCAGGTAATAACTCTCTTTAGGTTATGCAGCAAAATCTACTGTCTGTAAAAAGGAGATAGAATCCAGAATAAATACACGTATCAATAAATAAAAAGATTGCTTTAATTAAAAATGAAAGATTCTCTGATATTTACCTAGTAACAATTCATAACCCAGATATCTGATTGATTTTCTTGAGTGACTGACAAGAGCTGCAAATAGCTTAATGGCAACTATTTGAGCATTTTTTATAAGAATAGGTTGTAATAAGGGGTTATTGTAGAAAAAAAGTAAATTTTGTTTATTATCCACTCTCATTAGTACATAAGCATTATTTCATCTCTCCTGGACATTCATGAGATACGTCTACAAATGTCAGATGATCAAATAAAGGATTTAAAAATTCCATATGTCTTGTAATATTGATGTATCAGTTCTGGAAATAGAGGACTTCATAAGATGTACTGTACCTATTTATCTATCCTGTATGTTTGCTTTTGGTTTGCCCAGTACTGGCATTGATAAGAAAAATGTCTAGACAACATGTGGACTATATTCTCATTCCATAAATGCTGCACCTTGTTGCTAAAGCAGTTTGTGAAGACAATAGTTTTGCTGTAAACCTTAGTAGTTTCTTCAAACACATGTAAAAAACAAAAAAGTAAATCTTCAACTATTTTTTGCAGGAACCTATATATCATAGGTTGTTATGGACAATTCTCACAGCTATATTGATGGAGAGGAACAAACCTCCGAAAGCATAAAAATGATGCATGTTCGTTTATTTAAAAAAAAAAATAGATGCAAAATACCACCAAAGTGGTAACTACCTTCATATATTTCTGTGAATTCTAAGTGGTAGAGACAGTAAAAATAAATCATTCACTGCGCGTCTCTTTTCATTACTTATGTGCTCTCAGTGGCCCCTAGTTATCAAGGTCCGACAGACCTCGCTGAATAAGGCGAGCAATACGCTCGCCGTATTCAGCATTGCACCAGCAGCTCACAAGAGATGCTGGTGCAACGCCGCCCCCTGCAGACTCGCGGCCAATAGGCCGCCAGCAGGGGAGTGTCAATCAACCCAATCGCCAGAAACACGGGTCATCAAGCTCCATTCGGAGCTTGATACATATGCCCCAGTATCTCTGCATCATCGTACAAGACATATTTTGAACAAAAAAATATTAGTGAATAGTACAAGGATACAAATAGATTTTTACTGTATGCTTTAAGAAAACAACATACAGAAAAAAAGGAAAAATAGGAAATAATAGGGTTTTAAATTTGGACTTAGTAAACAGATTTACTAAGGAACTGTACTAGGTTGGGGCATGAGATGTGAGGCAAAGAAAAGTGTTTGGGTAGAATGGGATATGGGATATGATTGGGAAGCAGGGAATTAAATAAGCCTAAGTAAAAGATAAGAAAGAGTGAAGATGAGCCGAATGTCATGTGATTTCCAAAAGACTGTGCTTCTGTTTCTCAATGAAGATACTACATTTGAAATGATACATTTCAAACCTTTATTGATGCCTTATAAATAAAAAAAATATGTTTACAGGATTAGTTACTACTAGTACTAATTGTATAAATGACAATGGACTGCCAGACTTGAATGTGCCAATAACTGTTAATCATTAATATAATCATTTTATTCATTTAATAATGTTAGTCGAACCCTAATGCACCAAAACACCATTTGTCAGCTAATTAACTAATTAATAATTTCATATTATTTTGAGTAAATTTATTATTAAGGGGACAGTTATTTCTGAACAAAGGGGATCCCAGAAAAGCATTTACAACCATTTGTGCCATAATTGCACAAGTTGTTTGCAAATAATTTCAGTGAGAAACCTAAAGTTTGTGAAAAAGTGAACAATTTTTTTATTTGATCGCATTTGGCGGTGAAATGGTGGCATGAAATATACTAAAATGGCCTAGATCAATACTTTGGGTTGTCTACTAAAAAAAATATATATATATACATGTGAAGGGATATTCAGGGATTACTGACAGATATCAGTGTTCCAATGTAATTATCTCTAATTTTGAAAAAAAAAATTGGAAATAGCAAAGTGCTACTTGTACTTATTGCTTTATAACTTGCAAAGAACATGTTAACATTGGTACAAAATTATGTTAGGGGGCGCCCTTACTGTAACAGTGGTTCTATGGTAACAGTGTGACAGTTCTATAATATTGTACTTAAAGGAGTTATGTGGGTGTAGATCTATCTACCTTATGTGTTGTAAGAGGCTATATACTATATGTCCCCAGTGTTTAACATAAACTACTCCGTAAAAAATTAAACGTAAGTGAATGTGATGAGCAAATATTAGATGGCACAATTGTAATTATGCAGAGATAACAGATATGATACTCCTAGATGGTATAATCAACAATGTGAGTATATAAATAAAATATACAATATACAATAGTAGCAAGGAATGATTATATCTACAGTGTAGGTATATAAATCAAAGTCTCTGGTGATGACAGAGTAATTGATGAAGGCAGCAATCTGTGATGGACCAGGCCAGGATCCAGGAACAGCAGTCTAAAAGAGCAAGAGAAGACAGATGCGCCACATGGCCCAATATTGTTTCATTCAAGGGAATAATATTGATGTGTGACAAATACACTCACATGTGTTGGAGCACCTCAATTAGTGCTGTAGGAGCAGTCTGGGATCTATAACAGTCACCCAGAAGACCAACCTCCTAAGATTGGTATAGGATCTGTAGAAGAGAAATATAAAAGACACAAAGTGCCTATATGGCCTAGTACTGTTTAGCCAAAGATAAAATGCAGACAGATGTAAAGGTTTGCACTCACATTTGTTGTAGCATCTCCAATGATGCTAATAGAGTAGGCTGGGGTCAATTCAGTCACTCAACAGACTTAGTTCAGAGGCAATCAGGAAAGTCCCGAACTCCAGGAGATTTGGGAGGCCCAAATATATTCCAAAAGTGGTCCAAATAGAGGCAACAAGTGTTAAAAGTAATACAATTACTTTATTAAAATGTTAAAAACAACAAGTGACGCGTTTCTCAGCCAGTGGCTGTTTCATCACTGGCTGAGATACGCCAGTGATGAAAGGGGTTAAACACATGTGTGTGTGTGTATTTATGTGTATATATGTATGTATGTGTGCACATACACATTTACTAATATAAACAAATAAATACACATATATACACCTATATATACATATGTAAATATACGCTCACTGGCCACTTTATTAGGTACACCTTGCTAGTAACGGGTTGGACCCCCTTTTACCTTCAGAACTGTCTTAATTCTTTATGGCATAGATTCAACCAGGTGTTGGAAATATTCCTCAGAGATTTTGATCCATATTGACATGATGCTGCAGATTTGTCGGCTGCACACCCATGATGCGAATCTCCTCTTCTACCACATCCCAAAGGTGCTCTATTGGATTGAGACCTGGTGACTGTGGAGGCCATTGGAGTACCGTGAACTTGTTGTCATGTTCAAGAAACCAGTTTGAGATGATTTGAGCTTTGTGACATGGTGCATTATCCTGCTGAAAGTAGCCATCAGAAGATGGGCACACTGTAGTAATAAAGGGATGGACATGATCAGCAACAATGCTCAGGTATGCTGTGGCATTTAAATGATGCTCAATTGGTACTAAGGGGCCCAAAGTGTGCCAAGAAAATATCCCCCACACCATAACACTGCCACCACCAGCCTGAACCATTGATACAAAGCAGGATGGATCCATATAGAAAAACAATAGAATCGAGGAGCACTGGATCCGTGGGTAAAAAACATAAACTTTATTCCATATCATCCAAAAAGTTAAAAATTGACATCTTTAAAAATGCAACCATTGTAATTTCAAGTGAGTCCCCTGTGAGTGGAAAACAGCTGATGCTTAGATTATGGCTTTTTGCCAAAACGCGTCAGCTGGTTTCAACTCACAGGGGACTCACTTGCAATTACCATTGGTTGCATTTTAAAAGATTTAAATTTTTAACTTTTTTGATGATATGGAATAAAGTTTATATTTTTTACCCACGGATCCAGTGCTCCTTGATTCTATTGTTTTTCTATTTGGATTGGCTCTTGGAGTGAGCACAGTAGTGACTTTGCCGCTCCCCTCAGCTGAAGTGCTTGGATGGGAGAGAGGTGCCAGGTGTCAAGTGACATTATCAGAAGCAGCCACTAGTCGCATTGCATCACTGGGGAGAGAACGCTGGCAGATCAGTGCTACAGGTGCAACAGGGCAGAGGTTTACCATACTTACCGACTGTCACAGCTAAGAATTTGGATTACGGAGCTTGACCTGATGAGGGGACTTCCACCTACTGGGGAAAGATAATGTTTTAGCCTTAATTGTGTTTGAGTGACTTAAGGCTACGTTACTCAGTGAAAGTGTGGGACCCTGTAGACTGGGCATGCTCAAGTGGATATATCTAGTGGCCTCATCGATACTGAGTATATCACACCCTCCCTTTATGGTTAATGGAGTCTGGCTCACGGAGCAATTTGGGGAATTTTGTGTCACTATCCCTCTGACTCCTGCTAGTTTGTTTGGAAGAAGAGACATTTACTGTCAGACACCTCCTTACCTCCATGCACTTATTAAGCAACTACCTGGACATTTCAGTCTAACGGATTGTTTACATTACTTTGTCTCCCGCATTACTTGGCACTGTTTTCCCCTTTTAGGATGGATCCATACTTTCATGCTGTTTATTCCAAATTCTTACCCTACCATCTGAATGTCACAGCTGAAATCGAGACTCATCAGTCCAGGCAACGTTTTTCCTATCTTCTTTTGTCCAAGTTTGGTGAGCCTTTGCAAATTCTAGCCTCAGTTTCCTGTTCTTAGCTGACAGGAGTGGCACCCAGTGTGGTCTTCTGCTGCTGTAGCCCATCTGCTTCAAGGTTCGACGTGTTGTGCATTCAGAGATGCTATTCTGCATACCTTGGTTTCATTTAGTGGTTATTTGAGTTACTGTTGCCTTTCTATCATATCGAACCATTCTGTCCATTCTCTTCTGACCTCTGACATCAACAAGGCATTTTCGTCCACACAACTGCTGCTCACTGGATATTTTCTCTTTCTCGGACCATTTTCTGTAAACCCTAGAGATGATTGTGCATGAAAATCACAGTTTATAAGCACACAACTGCTGCTCACTGGATATTTTCTCTTTTTCTGAACATTTTCTGTAAACCCTAGAGTTGCTTGTGCATGAAAACTCTGTGTCTTGTATCCAGAGCTCATACACAGAGTTTAAACTGAGATAGAGAAAGTGTAAACAGTTAAATTCCTGTCTCCAAGCTGGAAGAAGTGATTTAAACTGGATGTTCAACTATTAATCACAGCTCAGTCATTTCTACAACTGGATGCTGCAGAGATTGTCGTCCCTCCAATAGGAGCTTGAACACTTGCAAGAGCATCACACAACCAATCAACGCACTCCGTTCAACAGATCATCGCTCCAATAGTATCCTGGGTACTCGCAGAAGCATCATATTGGCAGTTCACACCCTCTTATTAATGGCTAACCGTTGGCAAGTGGTAATTTAACGGTGGCGAGTGAATGTTGAGTCTGAAGTCTGGTGGCATATTACGAACCAGGGAGGCATACCATGGATATCTTGATTAAGCACTTCAGACGCTGCACAGCTGAGTAAACCTTTCCGGTTTCAGTTTCTCTCTTCACTACAGATCTGGAGACACCAGCAAGTTGGGCGTTTTTTACAAACGGTGGCTACTTACCTCATATGGATTGAGGTTTTTTAGAAGTGTGTGGTGATAGGGGATTCGTTACTTCGTTTACCCCATAATAGTTTATACACCTATTGTCCATAGTTGTCACATAAGTAAGGCGCTGACACCCAGTCTTTTGTGCATATCTGTTTTGGAGAAGATTGCCAGGGAGTCTTCACTTTTCTTTTGGTCCTGCAGCCTTCTTCTGGATACACTATTACCTGTGGACTTTATCATCATTATTATTTGTATATTTATAAACATCTATATTTATTGTCATATAGCATAGCGCGGTTTTACATAGTCTTTTAATGCATGTGTATATAGATATATATATATATATTTTTTATATGAAGCACTAACCACCAATGCTTAACATGGGAAAAGAAGGGGGGGGGGGAATGCCCAGAGTCAGATGTGGAACCTTCAGAAGATAAGGTGATACAGGCAATGTGTTTTTGTGTTTTTAAAATTAAATGGTCACAAACTATTGAATGTTTTGATTTTTGATATAATAATAGCCTGAAATTGTAATAAGAAATCTATCTGTGCATTATAAATTGCATATAGTCGTAACATCCAAATGCCAATACAATCCACAGCCTATACTGTAAATAATAAGAGTCAGTTATACTGCACTGCAAATTCCATAATTTATTATATGTGAGGTGTGAGTGTGAGGTCTGTGTGTGGAGGTCTGTGTGTGTGTGGTGTATGTGTGTGTGTGGTGTATGTGGGTGTGGTGTATGTGTGTGTGTGGGGTGGTATGTGGGGTGTATATGTGTGTGCGGTGTATGTATGTGTGTGGTGTGTGTGTAGTGTGGTGTATGTGTGGTTTATGTGTGTGTGTGGTGTATGTGTTTGTGTGGTGTGTGTGTGTATGGTTATATAAGAAGTGGTGACCAGGTATGTTTGTCAGATACAGTCATGCGCAGTAGAGACTGCACAAGGACAAACATACCTGGCCTTGAGCAGCAGAGTGTGAGCGTAAGCGGCCATGGTGGGGGTGTGACTGGATGGGAGCGCCATGATGTGGGCGTGGCAGGGTGTAGCGAGGGGCATGGCAGACGAGATCGGTCGTAATGGGGACGTGGCCGGACGGGAGCGCAGTTATGTGGGTTAGGGTTGTTAGGGTTAGGGGGCTTAGTCGACGGGAGCGGTCGTGGTGGGGGCACACGCATACACATATTTAGAAACATATATATATATACATATACACAGTATATATAAAGTATATATATATTTAAATATAAAAATACTGTGTATAATCTACATTGGAGCCCTTCCCAGTCAAACACCTTATCATATACCATATCCTTTTCAACCTTTTTAGAACTTTTTATTAATATTTAAAAGACATTTAAATATGCGGAATCTGGGGGGGGGGCGGAGCCTGGTCGTTCAGGGTGATGGCCACATAACTTAATAGCTCCTAAGCCCCACTCCCAAACCAAACCACATACACCTAAGTGACCGCTCCAAAACTGACAACAGAGGTGCCTGAAGGACCTGGGAGCACCCTGGACATAAAATCGGCTCATTCACCGGAAGTGCGCTTTCCAAAACCGGAACTGCAGCCCTGCACGCTGTATGCCCGCAGCTCCTCAGCTATCACACATTACGAGTGGAGCACAATGCTGTGCCTCATAAGGGGATAAAGTTTTAAGTCGCCCCTTAGCTGTTGCCTCCTTCTGCTCCATTTTCGGAGGGAGATACATCACACAGGGCTTTGATTTAGTGCCCCATCATCTGAACCAGCACCATACAGCCACAAGCAGGCTTCCTTGCATAGAGGTCCCTGGAGGAACACAGAGGTTAGCAGTTTCTGTACTCACATAAGTGGATAGACATAACACCTGCATTGGTATAATTTTGCCTATCCGGGGTATATGAGGCATAAGACCTGGGGCCACACTAGCCAGAACCCTTAATCCAAACCCCAGCACACAGGCCACAATCCCATCTGGGGAGCCCAGCCTTCTAACTTAATCAACACTCACGCTGCACTGTGGCCCAGACAGAGACAATCTGTGGGGACACACTGTTTTACTACTGCTCTCCAACCCAGCATTCCTTTGCTTTCAGCCATCAGACCCAGCCCTGACACACAGTGCCTCTGGATATGCCTGGTCGCAGAAATACTAAGACCAACAACATAGACAGCACCAATTTAATGCAGCAATTCCTCAAACAACAAGAACCTGTTGCAAAAACTCCCAAAATGGCAGCCACTTCAGAACAGCAGCAACAAGAGAAAGAAACTATAAGTCTGCCAGCCCTCACGAAAGATGATCTGCAAAATCTATGCGCAAAAGATGATATTAAAGACATCATAGGAGAAGTCAAAAACTGGTATGGGGAGCTTAAAAGAGACCTCTCTAAAATCACCCAAAGAGTATCGGTCTTGGAGGAGAGCCACAATACGGCCAATAATGACATAAAGCAAATCTCCAAAGTCGCATGTGATCACTGATCAGGAAGAAACTATACATCAACTGATGGAGAAAGTTGAGGACCTGGACAATAGAGGTAGGTGTAACAACCTGCGCAGAATCAATCCAGCTAAACGCCATCGAAGGATGCCTCCAGGACTTGTTCAGGACCCTGAAAGGTCCAAAAAGCACAGCTGACATATGCATTGAAAGAGCCCACAGGGCCCTAAGAGCAAAAACCCCCAAAGGCGCCTCCTCGGGACATAATTGTGAAGCTATTGGACTATAAAGACAAAGAAGAAATCCTGAGATTGGCCAGACAAAAACAAAACGTCATGCACGCTGGAATCCATATCCAGATATTTGCTGATCTCAGCCCAGCAACACTGCAGAAGAGGAGGGAGATGGGCTTCATCACTACAGTTCTAAGGGAGCAGCAGATCCCATACCCGTGGGGATTCCCGGTCAGCATTACCCCCTCCAGGGGAGACACGACAGCCATCCTCAAATCTTTGGAGGACCTGTCAAGGTTTAACAAAACTCTCCAACTCAACATCATTCACCCAGAGGACCGACAATTCCCCCCCCCCCCCCCGAGACATCCAGAGGACAAATAACTTCCTGCACGAGACTCTTAAATCTGCAAGTCCAAGACTTCACTTCACATCTAATCCTATGGACTAGGTATTGATGGCCACCAGAACCGCAGCATCACCCACCTCGGACTGAACTTTTCTCCTAGCCATGGCGGCTACAGGTCGTATGCAATAACTTTATTTTTTCCTAGAATTCTTTAGGTTTGGAAGTGGGGATACTACCCCAATTGTTTATTCATTTTTGCAGAACTGTAACTTACTGCTAAGTGAACTTTTCAGTTAAAAAGAAGAGATAAGAAGAAAGAAAAAAAAAAGAAAAGACTTAAGTTTGCCTTTACACGTTTTATTGCATTCTGTTTATATTGTATTTTTCTGTTATTGCATACCTCAAAAATGTATTGTTGCTTTTTGAACCAGTTATTTTGTCTTTGCTTGCTGTGCAATGGTAATATATTTTCCCTGTCTTGTATCAGACACAGTGAAAAACACACATCAAGTAGGGAAGATCTCCCTCAACCTGCTCACACGCACCCATTTATCTTAGATCCATAATGACACACACAATATCCATCACCTCTAATAATGCGAAAGGGTTAAACAGCCCAGAAAAAAGGTCCAGACAGAACTTTAAAAAACTTCCAGCGATATACTATTTATACAGGAAACGCACTTTAAGAGAGGACACAAACCTAAACTTCTGAGTCATAAATATAGCTTGAGTTACTTGGTCTCGGGTGGCACCAGGAAGGGAGGAGTGGGCATACTACTTAAAAACCCTCTACACTTCCAAGTGACCCACACAGAGAAAGACAAAGACGGCAGGTACCTCATTATAACAGGCTTGTTATTTAACAGGCCGATTACTCTTGCAAACATATACCTCCCAAATAAAGAACAGCACCTCCTATTTAGACACGTAACTAACCTCCTCTTAGAACATGCCCAGGGGACAATATTCCTGGGGGGGCGATTTTAATTGATCACTGGACCAGACAATAGACACTTCTACAGGCTTCATCAATACCCCTAAACGAGTCTTAAAATCGGTATCCAATAACCTGCACCAGCTAAGGCTACATGATATCTGGAGAACCATCAACCCGGACACTAGGAACTACACTTTCTACTCACACCCACACAACACATATACCAGAATCGACCACTTACACACGGACCAGATTGGCCTATCCATGATTACCAACTCGCAGATTCTGCCAATCACTTGGTCTGACCATGCCCCCCTACATTGCGTGGTGGTGTGGTGGAACATGCCTCAGCACCCCTTTATATGGAGGATGGATGACTTCTTATTAGGAAACACTCTAACCAAACAAGCTGTAGACCAGTCCATAGAAATTTATTTTAAAGAAAATTACACTGACCACATAACCTCAACCACCCTTTGGGAAGCACACAAGTGCGTTATAAGAAGAGAGATGATAGCACACAAAGCGAGGGAAAAGACGAATAGACAATTCATAAATTCCACCATGTCCCAAATTAGCTTCTGGGAAAAAGAGCACAAAAAACAACCACACTCCACCAGTATATTAGATTCCTTAACACAATCCAGGAAAGATCTTAAAGACCACCTTGTTAAAGAGCACCAAAAGAGAGCAGCCCTGTTGAAAAAAAAATATTTCGACACCAAAGATAAAGCGGGCTCTTCACTCGCTAAAGCACTTAAGAGAACCCAGCTAAATGCACATATACAGTCTATAAAAAACAAACACAGAGAACTTCAAAAGGATAGCAAAAGCTTAGCAGAAGTGTTCAGACAGTATTATGCTGCCTTGTACAACCTAGACAACACCTCCACCCAACAAGACATGGAAACTTACCTCAAAGACATAGACCTACTGACCTTAGACAGGGACGAGTCAGATAGCCTAAATTTGCCTATCTCTGTGGGAGAAACACAAAAAGCAATTAAAGATATGCCTGGAGGTAAAAGCCCAGGCCCCGACGGGTTCAACATGAAATATTACAAGACATACACCCATCACCTTTATATTCCCTTAACAAACACCTTCAATTCATTAATGCGCGCTGGAGGTTTCTCAGGTAACTTACTCAAAGCCCATATTTACAGTCCTCCCCAAACCAGGGAAAATGCCAAAAAGACCCTAAAATTTCCGCCCTATATCGCTCTTAAATTCTGACAAAGATCTTTGCCAAGATACTCGCCACAAGATTGAACAGATATTTACCCAAATTAATCAACATAGATCAGGTTGGCTTCATACCGGGAAGAGAGGCTAGGGATAGCATCATGAAAACATCACAGATTATTTCCCACGTGCAAGCCACTCACATCCCTACCATTATAGTTTCCACAGATACAGAGAAAGCTTTTGACCGTGTTAATTGGCTTTTCCTTAAAGCAGTAATGCAGAAAATGAAATTCGGCGACAAATTTTTAGACCTGGTCTTCTCTCTGTATTCTCACCCCACTGCGAGGGTCAAAGCTAACAGCATTCTGTCTGATAGATTCAAAATACACAATGGCACAAGGCAGGGCTGCCCTCTCTCAGGGAAAAAATGTTAGCTACAGACTTATCAAGCTGGGAAAACAAATCAATATCTTGGATAAGCAGAATAAATGTTGTAAAAATGAACATCTTGCCACGACTCCTATACCTGATGCAAACTACACCCATGTACCTCCCCACACAATATCTTGACAAAATACAATCACTAATGGAGCAATACATCTGCAGGGCTCCAGGCCCAGAATTGCAAGAAAGAATGTGTATCTACTGAGGGACAGGGGAGGGCTGGGCATTCCCAACATTCTTATTTACAAAGAGGCTATAATGCTGCACAAACTATTGGATTGGTGTACAAACAATAAAAATAAGCAATGGGTTCAGATTGATAGGCACTTATTGGGCCTATGTAACGCAGGACTAGGGACTAGCAGCATGGATACCTCACAAACACAGACCCACTAACATTGCACAATACCCACTCCTCACGGACTTCTTTACTACATGGGATAAACTAATAAACACATCCACCAACATCTCAAACATCCTATCTCCAATGTACTCCATATGCCATAACCCAGACCTGCCTTGGAATTATAAAGACACCTTATTAGACTCTGGCTGTCACATTAAGGGTAGAACAATATCGCTCTTCCGAGAAAGTAAAACACACAGACCCCTCTCTTATTCCCAAATCCGCCATTATGTAGACATCCACCCCAAGAAGCACCAATTAATTAGAAACCTCACCCCATTTGAGACCCTATGCCACTCAGAAAACACCTCAAAACACGCCATATCAAAATTGTACAAATTAAATTACTACTAATAAAAGAACCACAACTATTGCCTTCATGCACTAACTCATGGGACAAGGAACTGGGCACTAACATCGATACCAAAGACTGGCTGACAGACTTTAATACTACAAAGCGCTCGTCGGTATCCACAAGAGTTCTTGAAACCAATTTTAAATTCTTAACAAGATGGTAACCCCAGCAGACTATGCACTATTTACAAAACAGCTAGTAACAAGTGTTGGAGAGGTTGCGGAGAAGTAGGTACTCCCACACACATATGGTGGCAATGCAGTAAATTGGATGCATTCTGGCTGGCAGTTCTTGAGCGCATGTCAGATGCAAGAGGCAAACAACTGCCAAACAACCCACAGATTCTATTATTTCTACTCCTACCTAAGTTGCATGACAGCACTGCTAGGTACCTACTGATACTTATGTTAAACAGCGCCAATCCCTAATTCCAAATCATTGGAAATCACACACATTCCTGACAGAAAAAGAGTGGGAGGACCAGGTAGAGAGTTTCCTACACCTTGAAAGATACCACCACCTTCAATCGGACACACTAGTTACACACAAACTTAAAATACTATTATGGAACCAGCACAAAGAACGACATAAGCTCAGATCCCATTAAACCACACTATCCCTCTCATTGGGTCTTGTCCTCAGACACCCTTAAAGCTTACTGCCAATACCTCCTGTGTATAATGTTAATAAAAGTAAACTGTTATTTATGTATCTTCTTCAAAACTAATGTAGAAACTCGATTTACCCAGGCCTTTGTACTGAACCTATGCACTGGAATAGTAGCACTTTCATGTATGATATATGGACCTTTAACCTACAAGCACTTTACGGTTGTGCTTCATTGTTACGCTTTGGAAATAACTTTATATACGTATTGTAAACATCTGTTATTTTTTAAAAATAAAAACTTCTTAAAAAAAAAAGTTTATAATAAAATGTATTTTATATCATGTAACTTATTATTTTAATGACATACAGTATGTGTTCTGTAATATTTTGCAACAGTAATAAACAGCAAGTGTAGTTGAAAAAAAAATAAAAAAAAATATGCGGAATCTATTGGTGCTCTACAAATTAATAATAATAATGATGTCTTATAATAAATAAATAAATAAAAAATATTAAAAAGTGTATATGTGTGTAATTCTTTATTTTAATGTGTTTTACTTGTGTTTTGTGCAACTTTTTTTAACTCCTAAAGTTTACTTCAGTTCTCAAGTCGCACTAAATATTCTAGAGCAGTTTTTTCTTTTGCTTGAGTGTAAAGTATAACTTTCAGTTTGTAATATGCGTACAAGTTTGTAATATCCATTGAAAGTATAGGTTGCACTCGAGTGAAGTTGACTGCGTTAACCCCTCTCTGGTTAACATGGACTAATATGAAGTTGCATGGTTCGGCGATATTGCGTATCGTGAGCTGTGCTATCATTATTTTGCCACTTGTAATCTTGACCTGTATGTTGTAATCTTGTGGAATCTAATGTTTCTTTCTTTTTATCTGATAATTTCCACCACAATATATTTGTGGTTCTTTTCACTTCCTACACGTCTGCAGTATCCCTCTAAAACCAAGACACTTGCATGAAGGCATCTGTCTGTTCCATCTCTCACTGATAAAATTAACCAGCAAAGATGTCATTGCTGGGGTCAGTATTACTCATACCAAGGTCTACAGTTACTTGAGCTTCTGGCAAAGAAAATTACTACAACACAAGGAATAGCCCTTGTCATTATATGGGTTTAGAAGAAGCTCTTTAACTCCTATTAGCATTTTCTAGCAATGCCTATGTTCTTTGTATATATTCCTGATGGCATAAATGCTAATAATATCCAGGCTATACCAACATTAAATGTAGGGGAGGGTAAGATAAATCCTTAACCCAATCAAAACCACTCAAGCTAGAACTTTCATCCTTGAAAATCCACTAAGAACCCTATTGTCCACTACAGATAAGAGTCAATTAAGTATTGAGATGAATCTAAATGAATTGTCTTTTGGAAAAAAATGTATTCCATTATACTGAAAGCCTTTATCAGTACACGGTTTATTGCAGGGCAACACTTGACTCTATGACTATCTTGTGATTACCTTGGAAGATGGTTATTTCTTGAAAAAACTCTACTTTAGACATAATTTGTGTTTCCAACCAGCCCAAATTAACATCTGCTGAAATTGTCAACATATTATTATTTATTAATACTGGGGTCAAGTGTAATTCACATGAAGAAGATGGAATTATCCAAGTAGTTTAGAGACATGTGTCAAGCTACCATAGATTATGATGAATAGAGCACTGATTTGTTGAGAGCGTCACCTCAAGGTTTGGTACCGGATAATAAGGAAATTATCTGTCACCTATTATAAAAGCAACTATTCAGAACAAAATTAAGGAATTTACAAAGATTTTAATGGAGTCAAATTACTATCATGTTATACCGCTTAATGCATTGCAGCTCTTACTGGTAGCCAATAAGTGATGTGAGAAAAGCTTTCAAATATATTACTGGATTTAATAAGGTCCTTTAATAAGGATTTAATAAGGTTGTGTTTGAGAGCATTTTACACAAAAAAGAGAATCCCCAGAAAAAAGGGTTATTATCTCAAGTTGGAGTGTAGCAAGTTTTTCAGGAGTAATTTTCAGGACCACTTAGTTCATGGAACAAACTTCCAGTAAAAGTGGTAAGGACAATTACTATAAGGGAATTTGATAAGGGAATTTGAAACACATAAGATTACCATTAATTAACATTAATTATTAGGCCTACACTTCAGAGGTAAATATGACTGGCAGACGATTAATATTTTGATAATTTTCTGTGTGAATATACAAGTTATTGAATGTCTCAAGTGGTATTGTCTAACTCCTAGCTATCATTTAATGTTTTGCAGCTAACAAATTGAAACCATTAAATGGAATTCAGGATCAGGTCAGAATTAAAGATGAAATTAATCTGTACAGTATTTGAGGGAATGACTGTGTTTGAGGGAATGACTGTGTTTGAGGGAATTATTGTGCTTTAATGAATAATTGTGTTTGAGGGAATGACTGTGTTTGAGGGAATAATTGTGTTTGAGGGAATGACTGTGTTTGAGGGAATAATTGTGTTTGAGGGAATAATTGTGTTTGAGGGAATAATTGTGTTTGAGGGAATGACTGTGTTTGAGGGAATAATTGTGTTTGAGGGAATGACTGTGTTTGAGGGAATAATTGTGTTTGAGGGAATAATTGTGTTTGAGGGAATGACTGTGTTTGAGGGAATAATTGTGTTTGAGGGAATGATTAAGGGAGTTAATCCCGAAACGTCGCTGCTACCTGTCGCTGTGTAAAGTTACCTAATAAATCTATCAATTGCTGTCACTCGCTTTGGAATTTTTGTGAATATTGTTGGAGACTGGAGTGAGTCTCCTGAGTGACCTGCAACTGTCCGTTGAGTGCTGGACTGAACTGTTTGTATTTGTGTTTGAGGGAATGACTGTGTTTGAGGGAATGACTGTGTTTTAGAGAATAATTATGTTTGAGGGAATGATTGTCTACAATAATATCGCATAATGATGTAATAATGTTCTAGAGATGTAAAAGATATTAAACAGAGCTTCCAAATCTTTTTACAAAGTCATCACAACATTGACAACACAGCACATCTTCTTGTGATCAGGTCAGCCTGCGCTGAAGTGCCTATTACACATCATGAAGGGTTTATCTAGCCAAGCAATTGAATAAATTAGAGACTTTGCAGCAGGTGGGGCCATTACATATATTTAGAACAGTGTGCATTTCACTAAGAAAAATAAATCTTTAAAAAAATGTATATAACCTATAGGTGCCTCTCAGCCTGGTCTAGTATATCTGAGTATCATCTATCTATCTATCTATCTATCTATTCATCTATCTATTTATCTATATATCTATCATATATCAATCCATCTAGCTTAGCTATCATCTATCATCTATCTATCTTTATGTCTGTCTGTCTGTCTATATCTCTAGTTTGTCTTCCTGTCTCTTTACCTATTTGACTGTTCTGCATCCTTTCTATCTCTCTTTACCCGTCTGTCCCTCTATCTAGCTGTCATCCATCTGACAGACAGACGGTCTGACTGTCTGCCTATTTGTATTTGTGTTCTATAATTGCTGTTTGTCCGTCGGTCTATCAATCAGCCATTTGTCCTTTTGCCTGTGCCTGACAACCTATATTGGTCAGTGTCTGTCTGTATGTCTGTCTGTCTCTGATCTTTCCTTCTCCAAGTCATTCTATATATAACTGGCTTCTTGTCATCAGTTTTCAATCTCTCTTAGCTGCTGCTACTTCTCTGTTTGCGGTGCCCCCTCTCTGTTTGCGGTGCCTCTCTCATTCTCTGTATTCCTGCGGGCTGATAGTTGGTGCTGAACATTCAATGCCGCCTTTGGTTGCTGATCTGTACAGTAAATCCCAAACACATTTCCCCACTCCCACTGTGTGAGAGAGAACGAGAACAGGAGAAACCGTTACAGAGAGAGGGAAAGAGAAAGACCAGCAGAAATGTATTACCAAAAAAAAAAGATAAATAAAATCATAGAACACACAACAAAGATACGTCAGAGATAATAACTGAACAGTTCATTACTGTACAAAGGATGATAAGGTTAAAGGACAACTAAATACAGTAGAATTGCATAATCAACAGGTGCATAATAAACAGACAATGTGTAATCTGTTGGCGCTCTACAAAAAACTGATAATAATAATAATAGCACTTACTCTGAATTTTAAATTAGCAGCAGATTTTTTTGTTTTGATGGCCTCCTGTGTCAGGTGACAGCTATCAGCCAATCACAGACTCATATACGTATACACTGTGAACTGTTGCACATGCTCAGTAGTAACTGGCGCCTTAGAAAATGTGAATATCAAAAGACTGTGGCTGTGCACAATTTAATAATGGGGGTAACTTAGAAAGTCTTTTAAAATTGCTTGCTCTATCTGACTCATGGAAGTTTTATTTTACTTTTTTTTACAGTCAAAATTGTAATATACCTTGGTGCATTTAAATTTTTCAAGGAAGCATTTTAAAATATATTTGTATTAGCAAAAAAAGCTGTTCATATGCTGTGCATGGCTCGTGCCCCCAGATTTAAAAACATTGCATCTGATTAAAGAGCCATGATTTGTCTGATGCAAACTCATTGATACACATAACTGCCAGTGTTTGAGCGTGGGGGCGTAGGGCATATGTATATATGCCCCTGAAACACACATAGCTTTTACAAAAGTCAAACATTTTCTTTCATGATTCAGATAGAAGGAAAAAAACAACTTTCCAATTGACTTATGGGGGTAGATTTATTACACTAAAGCAAATCATGTCCACTCGATATCGCTAAATGAGGACAATTTAACATTGCACAAGCATTTCTGGTGAAATGCTTGTACAATGCTCACAGGCGGCCAATCGGCTGCTACCCGGGGGTGTCAATCATCCTGATCATATCTTATCGGGATGATTTCCCTCCGCCACCTAAAAGGTGTCAGACAGGTTAAGGAGCAGCGGTCTTACGATTGCTGCTTCTTAACTTACGTTTCAGGCGAGCCGGAAACAATGGCCCCTGAAGCAGCATCCGCTGCTTAATAAATGGAGGCCAAACTATCAAAATGTGCAGTCTTTTTATATGCCCACTTTCTAAGGCTCCTACTGAGCATGTGCAAGAGCTTACAGTATATGAGTCTGTGATTTGCTGATGGCTGTCACATGATACAGGAGACTGGCAAATAGAAAACATTTTAAATGTATCATAAATAAAATATACTGCTCATTTGGAATTCAGAGTGAATGTTATTACATTACCTTTTTACTATGTACTTGTTGGTTATGTAGTTCTGCTGATTCTATTGGTCCTTCAACTTAAAGGGACACTGAACCCAATTTTTTGTGTGATTTAGATAGAGCAGTAATTTTAAGCAACTTTCTAATTTACTCCAATTATCAAATGGTCTTTATTCTCTTGCTATCTTTATTTGAAATGCAAGAATGTAAGTTTAGATGCCGGCCCATTTTTGGTGAACAACCTGGGTTGTTCTTGCTGATTGGTGGATAAATTCACCCACCAATAAACAAGTGCTGTCCAGGATTCTAAACTAAAAATTGTCTGGCTCCTTAGCTTAGATGCCTTCTTTTTCAAATAAAGATAGCAAGAGAACAAAGAAAAATTTATAATAGGAGTAAATTAGAAAGTTGCTTAAAATAGCTGCTCTATCTGAATCACGAAAGAAAAAAAATTTGGGCTCAGTGTCCCTTTAACTCGTCTACCACATCTGAGGTGGCAGACAGCAATTATCACGATCAGATATGATCGGATGATTGACACCCCCTGCTAGCGGCTGATTGGCCATGAATGTGCAGGGGGCAGCATTGCACAAGCATTTCACCCAAAATGCTTGTGCAATGTTAAATGCCGCCAGCGTATGCTACAGCGAATCATGTCCGTTCGACATTTGTTAAATCGGCCCCAAAGTGTGTCATTTTAAATAACTTACAAATGTGCTTCTTTGATCTATTTTGTTTCATTTTCTTGCTATTCTTTGTTGAAGGAGCAGCAATGCATTACTGTGAGCTAGCTGAACACATTGGGTGAGCTAAATGAGAACAGGCATACAGTATATGTGCAGCCACCAATCAGCAGCTAGCTCCCAGCAGTGCATTGCTACGCCTAAGCATACCTAGGTATGATTTAAAACAATAGATATAAAGAGTACAAAGCTAATTCAATAATAGAAGTAAATTGTTTAAAATGGTTTGTTCTATCTGAATCATGAAAGAAAAAATTTGGGTTTCATGTAAATTTCAGAGTTAACTTTACCCTTGTGTTTAATATTGTTTGAGGGATTAAACACAGCCTAAAGGATGTATATATACGTCTTGTGTCTTGCAGTACTTTTCCTCTCGTACTACAAGACGTATATATACGTCCTAGCTTCAGGAAGCTCCAGCACTCTCGGCTGTTAAGTTACACCCGAGAGCTGAAATTCCTGAAGCTCCAGTCCTCTGCCTCATATAGAGCGCTACAGAAAATGAATTAAAAAATAATAATAAATAAAAAAATAAACGTTTTTCCGTTCGCACTTTCATAAATCGGCCCCTTGTTCTTATACTCCAATGTGAATTGCTCACTGGCTGATACGCATCTATAAAATGTATCTATACAAAATGTATTTATAAAAATTACTTTAATGATTATTTAGAAGAATAATGATCTTTTTTTAGAAAAACAAACAGTTACCAAGCACCTTTATTTATTGCAGATTGTACCAAATGCATCTGTTATGTTTTGTCTAAATTCATTGCATAAGATTTGTTTTCTTTTTCATTGACACATTTTTCTAATTTTCAATGCAGCCTAAATCCAGATCAAAATCTTGAAAGATCCAGTTTTTCACAGCACATAACGGGACAATAAACTCAACATTGCATCTTTGCAAAGAATGTTTAATTAAAGGGACAGTCCAAAAAAAACTTTCATGATTTAAATAGGGTATGCAATTTTAAACAACTTCCCAATTTACTTTTATCACCAATTTTGCTTTGTTCTCTTGGTATTCTTAGTTGAAAGCTAAAACTAGGAGGTTCATATGCTAATTTCTTAGACCTTGAAGATTGCCTCTAATCTGAATACATTTTGACCACTAGAGGGCATTAGTTCACATATTTCATATAGATAACATCGAGCTCATGCACGTAAACTGACCTAGGACTGAGCACTGATTGGCTAAACTGCATGTCTGTCAAAAGAACTGAAATAAGGGGGCAGTCTGCAGAAGCTTAGATACAAGATAATCACTGAGGTAAAAAGTATATTAATATAACTGTGTTGGTTGTGCAAAACTGGGGAATGGGTAATAAAGGGATTATCTTTCTTTTTAAACAACAAAGATTCTGGTGTTGACTGTCCCTTTAAGGAAAATAAAACAACATTGCAATAAATATACTTTTTTTATTTTGCCTGTTTTTGTTGCAAAAATCTGAAATGTATGTTTGTTCCACTCCCCCAAAGAGCCTGGAGTTCTTCCCTCATATTTAAGTATGGTAACATGTACCTGAGTCTGTAACATTCTACACAGTGGTTAACGCAGAGCATAAGATCAAATGTATCTTTCCCTAACTGGGACAGCTAAGAAAACCAGGAAAATGTATTCCACCACGCGTTTCAAGTTGTATATCTGAACTGCTTCTGATTTTCAAAACCTTCCAAAATGTGTTAAATTATTTTCAAACATTTCAAACTGCTGGGGATAACTACAGTGTAAGGGTTACTACTCACACCCCTTTAAGTCCCATTCAGTGAAGCTCTGCATCTTCACGCTTGGGGACCGATTTATCAAGCTCTGTATGGAGCTCGCCGAAAAACAGAAGTTATGAAGCAGCCGTCTAAAGACCCTGTCCGTCTGCTCTGAGGCTGCGGACAGAAATCAACCCAATTGAATATGATCGGGTTGATTGACACCCCCTGCTAGCGGCCGATTGGCTGCGAATCTGCAGGGGGCAGCATTATACAAGCAGTTCACAAGAACTGCTGGTGCAATGATAAATGCTGACGGCGTATGATGTCAGCATTTATTGATGTGCAGCGGACATGATACGCTACATCGTATTATGTCCGCTCGCACTATGTTAAATATACACCTTGGCACTTTTGGAGCTTAAAGGGACACTGAACCCAATTTTTTTCTTTCATGATTCAGATAGAGCATGACATTTTAAGCAACTTTCTAATTTACTCCTATTATAATTTTTTCTTCGTTCTCTTGCTATCTTTATTTTAAAAGCAGGAATGTAAATCTTAGCAGTCAGCCCATTTTAGGTTCAGAACCATGGATAGCGCTTACTTATTGGAGGATTACATTTACCCACTAATAAGCAAGCATAACCCAGGTTCTCAACCAAAAATGGGCCGGCTTCTATGTATCACATTCCTGCTTTTTAAATAAAGATAGCAAGAGAACGAAGAAAAATTGATAATAGGAGTAAATTAGAAAGTTGCTTAAAATTGCATGCTCTATCTGAATCATGAAAGATAAAATTTGGGTTTAGTGTCCCTTTAAGTATTCTTGCACCCTGTGACAAAAACAGTGCACATTCACAGATCAGTGCAAGTTGCATCTGTCAGTAAGCACTACTTCTGTCACAGGGTGCAAAAATACATGTGCTCCAAGATGGCGGTGCCCAGTATGAAGATGTGGAGCTTCACCAAGCTGTAATGGGTTAAAATATGAGAATGACTTTGAAGAGAGCTGCAGCAACAATAGGAAGAAAACTGCACTGCACTGCTAGCACCTACAAACAAAATAATTCATATATAATATCTACATAAATAGAAGCGCACAACTAGGAATGAACAATAACTCAGTAGGTGGTTATTTGGCGGGTTCTATCCCAAGAGAAGCCTCTTTTGGTCCAATTGAGCTTTTTAAAAAGATGAACTTTCTTGAAACATATCCGTCTGATCCCACCTAAAAAGGATAATCCTCCTCTAAGCAAGGAACAAGGAGCAAGGAACAAGGACCACCCAGATGATCACTTTGGCCTTCTGCTGGCCTATTCAGTCTAAACTAAATGGCAGGAAGTCTGGTTTTCCCATCATCCTTAGGGAGATTTTCCTCAGGGTCATAAAACATTTATACAGAAAGAGAAGTGCACAACCAGAAAAGAACAACAGCTCCGTAGCTTGTTCTTTAGTGGGTCACCACAAAGAAGAACTTTCCTAAAGCATAGCAGTCTGATTCCACCTAGAAAGGATGGTCCATCTCTGAAATACCAGGCAATGCTCCCTGAACAAGAGACATGGAAACCCCTGACAATAATTTCAGCCATTTCTGTCAGCAGGGATTGGCACGGACCAAGGCTTTGGTGGACATTTTACAAAGTACAGACATTAGTGAAGGACACCAAGGTACATTTCAAATTGAAAACATCAAAAAACACTCTCTTTACAGAGAGGGTAGTGGATACAAGGTGGAGTAGCCATCCATACTGGTAGAGAAAGTGAAGTAGTTTAAACATGCATGGGATAGGCATAAGGTTATGCTAGATATAAGACAAGGCCAGGAACTAATAAAAGTATTAAAAAAATTGGACTAGATAGGCCAAATGGTTCCTATCTGCCGACATATTCTATGTTTCTATAAGTCAGGAGAGCAACACTTTGCTGTCAAATGGGCTGCACGTTGGACGCCCCTGGTCTAGTTCAACTTCCACAAGAACAAATTAGTCATCTAATCAAACAAGTTTAAATAACATTTATATAAAGACTGCTTGTGGTATTACCTTTTATTTATTTTTGGTTATATTGAGAGTCTGCAACTCCTGACCAAACCCACCCACCTTGATGTTAATTGCATGATCATCATGGTTGGTTACTTACTTGGTTACATAAAGTTTGTCAGAGTAGGCAGCGGTCTTCTACACGCAGAAATCAGCATCACACTGCCGCACAGATCAAGGAATTGGGACGGGTCAGGACTCAATGTTAGTTGACTGCAGGCAGCTTGCTTCTTCCCTCAATTTCCTGCTACTAAGCGTGGCGCCGCTTGGGTCAAGGAGGAGTGAAGACCAGCATTCATCTGTCCTACTCCTCCCTCCCCTCTGCAAAACGGGTAGCGGACACTGCAAGGGCCAGTCACGGACACCAGTGTCCGTGTATGGACACCTTGCCTATCCCTGTCTGTTAGTGAGGTGCAGCCTTATCCCTTTAAGCACATTAGGCAGAGAGACCCTGGTGAAAATTTTCCTAAATATGATTCGGGAAACCAGAAGTGGACTTTCTGAGGGATATGGCTTTACCTCTCTGAAGGTCTGATTACCTAAGTTATCTTAAAGATTTTCTAGGAAATCTTCCCAGTACTATGAAGCACCTGTCTTAATTCTCCAAATGCAGTGTTTACCTTGTGAACATATAGAGGCCTATTTATCAAGCTCCGTATGGAGCTTGATGCCTCGTGTTTCTGGTGAGCATTCAGGCTCGCCAGAAACACAAGTTGTGAAGCAGTGGTCTAAAGACCGCTGCTCCATAACCTGTCTGCCTGCTCTGAGTCGGCGGATGGACATTGCCGGAAATCAACTCGATCCAATATGATTGGGTTGATTGACACCCCTTGCTAGCGGCCAATTGGCCTGCGAATCTGCAGGGGGCGGCGTTGCACCAGCAGTTCACTAGAACTGCTGGTGCAATGATAAATGCTTAGAGCGTAGGCTGTCGCCCTTTATCGATGTGCAGCGGACATGATCCGCAATATCGGATCATGTCCACTCTCCACGTTCTTAAATAGGCCCCTGTGTCTCACTTTTGTGCTTAAATGCCCCATACTCCTTAGAAAGGCCAAAAGGCAATTGTGTAACCTACAAATGCTATAAGACAATTTGCAGCATATTGAAAACCTAGGTTACAGATTTTGTTTTTCGGTCTCTCTAGGGACCATGGGGCATGGCACAATTTTTACACAAAATATGTTTTTTTATTGCCTCTTAAAGGGATATGAAACTTGTTTTCTTTCTTTAATGATTCAGATAGAGCACGTGATTTTGAAAAACTTCCTAATTTACTTCTACTATTATTTTTTCTTAATTCTTTTGGTATCTTTTGTTGAAAAGCAGGGACTTATTTAGGAGATTGCCTATTTCTGGACCACTATATGGCAGCAGTTTTGCAAGAATGTTATCCATTTGCAAGAGCACTAGGTGGCAGCACTATTTCCTGTCATGTAGCGCTCCAGATGCTACCTAGGTATCTCTTCAACAAAGAATATCAAAGGAATGAAGCAAATTTGATAACAGAAGTAAACTGGAAACATTTTTAAAAATTGTATGCTCAGTCGGAACCCCAAAATTATTGTTTTTTGTTTCGTAACTCTTAAACATACAATACTTCTCTCTGTATCCCTTCTATACGAGCATACTGAGGTAGGCTCAAGAGTGGGCACGTGTCTTAAGCACTATATGGCAACAGTTTTTACAACAATATTTGTAACATTGCAATATATATAGTGCTTGAGACCCATGCAGGCTCCTCACCTCACCCTACATAAGTATGCTCTTATAGAAACAAGATAAGTTTTAATAAAGGATACCAAGGAAAAAGAAGTCAGCTGGAAAGTTTATTAAAACTATACTCCGTATCTCATGCAGAAAAGTTTAACCTTTTACCTCGATGACCCCAAAATAACAGAAAAAGAGGGCAAAATTGAAATTGGAATTAAAGGGACATAGTTTTTGAGACTGTATGTTCTATCTGCATTATGACATAAAAATGTTGGATTTTATATCCCTTTAAGACTAGGTTTACTCTTCAACAAAGGATACCAAGAGAATGAAGCACATTTGGTAACATAAGTCAATTGCAAAGTAGTTGTTTAAAATTGTATTTTCTACCCGAACTATTACAGTTTGACTTAACTGGCCCTTTAAATTACAAATTTAATTACTTCTAAAAGGAGGGGGCCTTAGGCAGTTGCCTGCACAACCCAATGAGAAACCTGACCCTGTAGATGCGCTTAACTTGGGGAAGCCAAGTAAATTTGGAGGCAAGATGTATTTCTAACCTTGAATCTTGCAGTCCTATAAATAGTTACTTACAACTGGCTACAATCTGAAATAACCCAGTGAAATACAAGATCATTTTTACAAAGAGCAGTAGGCTCCTCTGCATTTCAAGGGCAAATTGTAGCTTAACCCTTTGATTGCTAAGCAATTTCCCACCTGGGTGCTAAGCTGGATTTGAGGGGGTTTTATTTTTTTAAATATATATTTTTTTAACTTTTTGATTTATTTTTTTTCAGATCCCCGAGATGTACACCTTTGGAAAGATTAGGTGATTACCTTTCCAACGATGGGTCTTGGGGGTCTGTAGCTGTTTAGATGCCTGAGATACAGGCTTCTAAGCAGCATGCCCCATTTCTCTATACTGTCCATTGTAAATTTTAAAGTTGCGCGGTCACGTCATCACGTAATTGCGCGTGACTTCACTGTGCAAAACGTGAAGCCCCAGCGATGCTTGTCACTATACAGGCCCGATCGCCGGGGTGGGACTCGATGGGAGTCCCCAGATTGCCCTCAAGCGACGGCTCTAAGCTGTCGTCAGTACCTGACTGGGAAAATTTGCGACGGCTCATAGCCGTCGTTAGCACTCAAGGGGAAGGTTATTAAAGTAATTTCTTTTTACAAACATATTATATATAAGCAATTATTTATTGCAGTGCACAAAAATCTGCATATAAAAATTCAAAACAGTCATAATTCTGGAATTTCATCTTGTGTATGTTTCTCTCATTTGCTGTGACAATTTTTTTAAAATTATTTTTATAAACCATCAGCATAACAAAAAAAATACAAAAGTAAAGATATGTTTACATTAGATTCACATATTCCTTTGTCCTCACAGGATGGATTACACATTAATGAAACATTAAAACCTTTTTCACTTGCCCAAATTCCATCCATTACACAAGATAATTTAACATAATTCTATTTTCCCCCAAATTAATTCCCTGATCCTTTACCATAAGGCACAGGTCTTATATGCTCTCACCCTGTTTTCTGTTGGATCAACTCCAGGGAATATCTATGAGGACATAAGTAAAATGTAACATCCTCTTAAAGGGACACTGAACCAAAAATGTTTCTTTTATGATTCAGATAGAGCATGCAATTTTAAGCAACTTTCTAATTTACTCATATTATCATTTTTTCTTCATTCTCTTGCTATCTTTATATAAAAAAAAAGAAGGCATCTAAGCTTTTTTCTTGGTTCAGAACTCTGGACAGCAGTTTTTGATTGGTGGATGAATTTATCCACCAATCAGCAAGGAAAACCTAGGTTGTTCACCAAAAATGGGCCGGCATCTAAACTTACATTCTTGCATTTCAAATAAAGATTCCAAGAGAATGAAGAAAAATTGATAATAGGAGTAAACAAGAAAGTTGCTTAAAATGTCATGCTCTATCTGAATCACGAAAGAAAAAATTTGGGTACAGTGTCCCTTTAAATCCTGAACCTAAAGCTGTCGGTAGTTATTATAACCAACCTATCTCTTTCAACTATTCTTATACTGTTGGATATTTTCCCCTATTTCCCCCCCTCATCCATCTAACAAAAAAACAGCCATAGAAAAAAAAAATACGAATCCTTCCTCCCAGCTATTCAACCATAGCATAGCCATTCTCCCCTTAGATTTGATTCCTGAATAAATATTGAGTTTCTAAAAGGGGAAATAACTAATTTCTGAGTGTTATTATCCAATGAACTAATATATTTTTCCCATTTAGCGAAAAATGCCTTTATATTAGCTTCCATTTCCATTTGAATTTTAACCTGTTCTAAAAACAGTTGATATAATAGTCCGTTTTTCAATTCTGAAAACTTGGGTTCTTTATGAGACTGCCAATTTTTCTAAATTATTTTCCTACTAAGGAGAATGACTGTATTTAATAATAGGGAGTTCCCCCCCACTTCATCATAAGTTGTTAAAAAAAAAAAAACACATTCTGACTAGTAACATAGGTAGAAGTCTTAAAAAAAATTGTAGCCCAGAATGAACTTTTACCCCAAAATCTCTGAATCACCGGAAACGTCCAAAACAAATGAACCATGTCAGCCAAGTTAAATTTACATCTAATACATGATAGGTTACCCCCAGCTCTTAACCAGTGAGAGATGAATTTAGGGGTAATATAGAGTTGATACAAGATCTTGATTTGTTGTTCTCTGTAATATTCCCTCCTCATAGCTTTGGCCTCCCTCCTGGTAGAGCTTGTCAACAACTCCATCTCCATCAATGTGGTAAAATACTCCCTCCATTTTAAAGTGAGATATCCAATATTACTCTGATCTTGATTGATTAGTAAAGACCCATAGATGGGTGAGATAGAGAGTTTCCCTAATCTGAATAGTGATAATATATGTTTTAAAGCTTTATTATTCTATTCCAAATTCCCTACTTAAAAGATTTGTTCAGCATAATGACAAAGTTGCAAATATGCAAAAAATTAGGAATTTGTAATCCCAAAATCTAATTTACATTCATCAAAGGTTTTGACTCTATTCTCCTCTGTATTAATTACTTGAATCATATATCTAACCCCCGCGTTAGTCCAACTCCCATATCTTAGAGAATCGTACCCCTCCAAGAAATCTGGATTCCCCCTAATAGTTAAAGGGCCATTATACACTCATTTTTTCTTTGCATAAATGTTTTGTAGATGATCTATATATAAAGCCCATAAAGTTTTTTTTTTTAAAAAATTTATAGTTTTGCTAATTTTTAAATAACATTGCTCTGATTTGCAGACTCCTAACCAAGCCCCAAAGTTTTATGTGAATACCGTCAGATACCTTCTCCAGCTTGCTCCTGTTTGTGTAAAGGGTCTTTTCATATGCAAAAGAAGGGGGAGGGGGGAGTGTCTTATTTGCCACTTGCAGTGGGTGTTCCAGTAACCTTTTCAACAGAGCTAAACTGGAAGCTTCTAAGTAAGTTTTTAAACAGTTTTATACTGGATTTTTATATCAGTATCTGTGCATATTACTATTTATAGTAGTGTCTATTACATGCAGTTATATGAAAATGAGTGTATACTGTCCCTTTAAGTAGGGGGAAACCCTGAAGTTAGAGCCTGTTCTTGACAGAACTTACGCCAGGCTCGAATCGGTTGTTCTATAACTATTAATTGTTTTATTTCTTTAGGAATCCTGGAGGGGGGGCATATGAGCAAGAGATTTTAGGGAAAATGGTGCCACTAGTCCCTCCTCAATATCATACATCGAAAAGTTATCTGTCTCTGAGAACCAATCTAAAACATATTTCATATTGGCCGCTATGTTATACGCTTCTAAATCTGGAATAGCCAACCCCATACCCCTCTTCCCCGCAAACATACATTAAATAGCTATTCTGGACCTTTTGTTCTTCCAAATAAATTGTCATATATTTATTAATTACCAAACTATCTCTCTTTAACAACAAAAGTGGTATGGCTTGAAATGTATACAAAAATGTAGGTAATGAGATCATTTTATCTGTATCTGTATCCTACCAGATAAAGACAGGGGTAGATTCATCCATCTCTCTATATCCTCCTTGAAAGATGTAATAAGTGGTGGAAAGTTTAAACTATACCACTTTATCGGATCACTCATGAACTTCAATCCTCCTCTGCCTCCTTAAATGGTGTTGTGGGTGAGTTCTTATGTTTGATCAGCCACAATATTTCAGATTTGTCTTTATTTATTCCAAAACCCATAAAAGTCTGAAATCTATCTATCTAAAACATCAATAATTAATGATAAATTATTTTCAAGGTTTTGGATAAAGATAAGAAGGTCATCTGCATATATTGCTTGTATCAATTCCTTCTAAATATCTCCGAAAATATATTGCTAAAGGTTCCAAAGATAAATTAAAAAGAAGAGGTGAAATGGGACACCCCTGTCTTGTCCCCCATTGTAAAGTAAATTGTCTGACACCATGGATTTAATAACTAGGGCGGATGAGGGCGCAGTATACAATAAAGAAATAATATTAGCAAAGTTACCTCTAATTCCAAAATTCCCTATAGTAGTAAACATATGATCCCACATTAAGGAATCAAAGACCTTTTTGTGTGTCTATGGATATAACAGCTGCATCTCTAGCCATAAATGAACCCTTTTTCTTTGCCAAATTACAATAATCTATCACCAACTCCAGTTTTCTGATGTTTATCACTAATGTCCTACCTTTCATAAATCCAGTTTGATCTGGATGGATAAGAGAGCTAAAAACTACCTGGAGTCTATTGGCCAAAATATTGGTTAGTATCTTATAGTCCACATTCAACAGAGAAATGGGCCTATAAGAGTCCATATGTCTTGATTCTTTCCCCTGTTTTGGAAGCAGGACTATCCTAGATTCATTAAAGTATTTGGATGGCAATTTCCCCTCAATGAGAAAGGAATTATATACTCTATTTAATGTTGGAGTAATTTTATCCTCAATAATCTTATATAATTCTCTTGGAATGTCATCTGGACCTGGCACCTTATTGAGCTTCAAATTATTAATAGCCTTTTTAATTTCCTTGTTGGTAATCTGAGCATTCAACATTTCCAGATCTTCCTTCACTATTTGAAGTACCCTAATATTCTACCAGAATGACTCCTTTTTTTTCTACTTCTCTCTCCCCATACAAACTTTTGAAATATTGTTGAAATTCCTGAATAATTTCTAAGGGCTGATTAAGTATTTTGTCTTTTATCCTAATGGCTGTTATAGACTTACTTACCTTCTGAAAATTAACCATTTTAGCCATATATTTCCCTGTTTTATTACCATGAGACATAAACTTACTATTTCGTCTAATTTCAGATTGTGTTTCTCTTGTAATACACCAAGCATCCCTCTGCCTTTTGGCATCTAAGTACTGTTTCCAATTCTCATTACTGTTATTTTGTAAATAAGTTTGATATTTATTAACTATCTGATTTGTAAGTTGCATCCAGTAATTATTATTTACTTTTGTTGTTTTAACCAAAAAAGCTATTATTTCCCCCCGAAATGACTGCCTTAAAGGCCTGCCATAACGTTTCGATATTCTCAACTGAATCTTTATTTTTATCATAATACTCATCCCATTTACTAAGCAAAAAGTTTCAAAATTTCAAATTATTATATAAATAATTTGGAAAGAAAAGTTTATTATTCGGTAAGGTATTGAAGTTAAAAGCTAAGCACAGCAATACTGGTGCATGGTCAGACAATGTAATTGGTGTGATTATTGTCTTTTGAACTAGGGAGAATACATTTTTGCTAATTAAAAACAGATCAATACACAAGAGGGACTTATATGCTTTAGATAAGCAAGTAAATTCCTTGCTATCCGGAAAATTATTTCTCCAAATATCCAATAGTTCCAAATTATAACAGAATTTTTTAAATATTCTACTGTCCCTATTCCCCAATTGTTCCCTTTCCCCACTCCGTTTTCTATCCATAAGTCTGGATGCTACCATATTCAAATCAACCTCCAAAACAATATTTTTGTATGACCACACCAATTTAGCTTGCATTAGTTTCCAAAAGTGGCTTTTCTTTTCATTTGGGCCATATACGTTACACAATGTTATTATTTTCTTCCGTAATTCAACCTCTAGAATAACAAACCTACCCTGTGGATCTATTTCTCTTTTATGAATCTGATACAGTATAGCCACCACTTTTTTCCTATGGATACCCGAAGCATACACTACCTCACCCACCCAGCCACACTTTAATTTTTGACTCTCTATATCGTCCAAATGTGTTTCCTGCAACAGTATGTCTACTTTTAGCTTATTCAAATGTTGTACAACAGCCTTCCTTTTAATTGGGGAGGTAACCCCCCCCCCCCCCCCCAGATTCCAAGACCCCATTTTATACTTCCCAATCATTATCCTTTGTTCCTTTTAGGATCAACACCTTCCCACTAAGCTCCATGATTCCCAGCCTGAGGGTAGGAGAAAAAAAAAATATACCAAATGAAACCATACATCCATACAACCCCCCCCCCCCATCCTCCCATACAACCCTAAAGCCTCTGTGTTCTAACTCTTTTCCAAGAGCTCTACTTAACATCAAGGTAGTGATTCCTATTGTCAAGCCATCCCTATCATCTAATTTCTTCCATTCAATATTTTTCTGCTTTTTGAGGGCTGTCAAAAGTTTTAAAGCCATCCTGAGTTTTTATACTTATTTTAGCTGGATATAACAACCTAACTGATCTGCCTTCCTGTATTAAACGAGAGCATAATGGTGCACACAGTTTCCTCCTATTGGAGGTCTCGTAAGAGAAATCTTGAAATATAAGAAATTTCTTGTCTTGATAGAGGACGTCTTTTTGAAGCCTATATGCCTACAGTATGTTTGTCTTATCTTGATAATTCAAATATTTAATAATAATCGTTCTTGGTCTGGCCCTCCCCTCGTCCTGATTTCTAGGGACCCCAATCCTATGTGCACGTTCAACTAAAAAGGCCTGCTTGACTTCTGGAATTTGTAATAGTGTGGGTATCTGAACTGCTGCAAAATGTAATAGGTCCTTCTCTAATAAGGTTTCTGATATTCCAATAATTCTCAAATTGTTCCTCCTTAATCTATTCTCAAGATCCTCAACTTTATCATTTAGAAATTTAACTTGCTTTTGTATTCCTGATAGTTCTCTGTCTTTTTCAATATCTCTATCCTCCAGATCTGAGATGCGCTGCTCCACTAAGCCTAACCCAGCCGAGATTTGTTTTGTTTCTTGTGATATTACCTCTATAGTTTTCTGTATTGCGTCAAATTTAGGCATGGATAGTGCACTGATCTGTTTCAACAACTCAGTGTTTGTTATTAAATCTGGCCCAGCCTCCTGCAAGGATTCTAAGCCTAATTCTGTGCTTCGTCTAGGTTGCTTTTTGTCCTGTTGCCTTCTCCCTGTCATGGTTACTATTTTAGTATTAGAAGTTGAAGAAATATATTTATCCATAAGAAGCATGATGATAATAATTCTATCTACCTTATGTGAACTTTTTAGTTCCCAAACCGTACTCCCGGCATTCTGCTTCCCCTACAATTCCTAATCTCTGCTCCAAGCCCTGTATTTCCCCCTTTTCCCCTAAACTAACTTAGGTATTGTGTTTTAATAATAACTAATCTCAAATATGCCCAAATGGTGAACTATAAAAAGTAAAAAAGTGCATATACTTAAATAAATACTTACTACATATCATCAGACTACATTAGTGAAAAACATATATAACTTACATAATACATTTAGTAAAGAAATATGAGAAAAGAGTTCTTCAATAGGTGCGCAAAATGTAATACTTAATTGAATCCAGTAAAAGCTGAATCCCAACTGTCCCAATGTCCTCAACAGTAGGGGACATTTCCTCTATCACCAGTGTTTTCTCTAAGTATTCAGGGAATATCCTTCTTAATAACCTAGATTGCTAGCCGTTTTCTGCTCCAGAGATTCTAGAGGGGCAAAAAAGTGGGACGCCATACATGTGTATCGATATCAATGAAGAACATATAAAGCTAAGGGCATGCAGGGTACTCACATATTCCAGCGGCACTCAAATGTGCCAAAAGTTGCGGGCTAGACCTTTAGCAGCAGTCCAGCATGCTGGCTCCTTCTAGGGAGTATTGATGTTCAAGAACAGCGGCACTCTGATGTGCCACATGACGCCGGCTAGACCGTTTACAGCAGCCTAGCTCGCTGACTCCATACAAAAGATGTCGGTGTTCCTACGATACATATAAGAAGAGGGAACAAGAGTGCAAACCACATATGTGTGAATCTGTCAAAGCGGTATATACAAAAACATAAAATCTACAGTGAGGTACTCACAAAAACAGCGGCACTCCAATGTGCCAGTAGGAACAGGCTGGACCTTTTACAGCAGTCCAGGACGCTGATTTCTGTATGCATGGTGTAGATATTCCTCCAATATGCTTAGGGTTAGAAGTATACTGGGCAAATATATATTGTTTGATTGCAACCTATATCCCCATTCTTCAGGAATTCTTAGTTAAAAATAGGGTAGGTAAGAGGAGGGTATTCCCTTGCAGTTCCACAGCCCTTATTCTTGGGGGGCCTTTAAATGGCCAACGTTGTTATATATATCTATGGCCCTAAGTAGACACCTTATTGGTGACAATTATCTCACGGCACCAAGTAAATCAAGCGAAGAGAGGAACAGCCAGAAACAAACAACCCCCAGCCGGTTTAGCAGTGAGGTTTGGGAGGAAACAATTGTTCACTGCTGCCACACTGGGAGAAAAAAACTCATAGGGGGGAGCCCAGACCTCGCTTATCCCTAGCCGCTTCTCCTCGCTATCCTAACCTGCCTAGTGAGAGATCTGAGCCGCTTGCGGGAACCAGGAGTTGAGACTGCCCGCCCGTCGACTGTGGATTCCGACTGCCGCTTTCTGTCTCCTCTATCCTGATAACCCGGCCTGTGCTTTCTTCCGTGAGTTCCGCTCGCAGCGGTGTCTCAAGTATTCCTCTCCTTAGCGCTCACTTCGTGCGCCAACGTCAAGCGTGCTGCATCAGATCGTAGGACCACCCCCTGCTGTGGCAATTTAGTGAAAAATATAAGTGAGCTTCTGCACTGATCAATCTTTCACTGAGTAGCATATTGCAGGGTTAAAGGGATACTAAACCCCAATTTTTTCTTTCATGACAGAGCATGCAATTTTAAGCAACTTTTTAATTTAATCCTATTGTCAATTTTTCTTAGTTTTTTTGGTATCTTTATTTGAAAAAGCAGGACTGTAAGCTTAAGAACTGGCCCATCTTTGGTTCAGCAGTGATCCTGTACTAGATAAGCACCCATCTATACACCTGTGCAATCCTGTATTAGATTAGCAAACCCCCATACACCTGTGTGATCATATATTAGATTTGCAAACACCCATACACATGTGTGATCCTGTATTAGATTAGCACACATCCATAAACCTGTGTGACCCTGTATTAGATTAGCACACATCCATACAACTGTGTGATCCTGTATTAGATTAGCAAACATCCATACACCTGTGTTACCCTGTATTAGATTAGCAAGCATCCATACAACTGTGTGATCCTGTATTAGATTAGCATACATCCATACACCTGTGTGATTCTGTATTAGATTAGCAAACATCCATACACCTGTGTGACCCTGTATTAGATTAGCACACATCCATACACCTGTGTGATCCTGTATTAAAATAGCACACATCCATACACCTGTGTTATCCTGTATTTGATTATCAAACATCCATACAACTGTGTGATCCTGTATTAGATTAGCACACATCCATACACCTGTGTGATCCTGTATTAGATTAGCAAACATCCATACACCTGTGTGATCCTGTATTAGATTAGCAAACATCCATACACCTGTGTGACTCTGTATTAGATTAGCACACATCCATATACTTGTGTGATCCTGTATTAGATTAGCACATATCCATACACCTGTGTGATCCAGTATTAGATTAGCCAACATCTATACACCTGTGGGATCCTAGATTAGATTAGCAAACATCTATGCACCTGTGGGATCCTTTATTAGATTAGCACACATCTTTACACCTGTGTGATCTTGTATTATATTAACAAACATCCTTACACCTGCGTAATCCTGTATTAGATTAGCAAACCCCTATACACCTGTGTGACCATATATTAGATTTGCAAACACCTATACACATGTGTGATCCTGTATTAGATTAGCACACATCCATACACCTGTGTGACCCTGTATTAGATTAGCACACATAAATACACGTGTGATCCTGTATTAGATTAGCAAACATCCATACAACTGTGTGATCCTGTATTAAATTAGCACACATCTATACACCTGTGTGATCCTGTATTAGATTAGCACACATCCATACACCTGTGTGATCCTGTAATAAATTAGCACACATCCATACACCTGTGTGATCCTGTATGAAATTAGCACACATCCATACAACTGTGTGATCCTGTATTAGATTAGCACACATCCATACAACTGTGTGACCCTGTATTAGATTAGCAAACATCTATACACCTGTGTGATCCTGTATTACATTAGCATACATCCATACACCAGTGTGATCATGTATTAGATTAGCACACACCAATACACCTGTGTGATCCTGTATTAGATTAGCACACATCCATACACCTGTGTGACCCTGTATTAGATTAGCACACATCCATACACCAGTGTGATCCTGTATTAGATTAGCTCACACCAATACACCTGTGTGATCCTTTATTAGATTAGCAAACATCTATACACCTGTGTGATTCTGTATTAGATTAGCACACATCCATACACCTGTGTGACCCTGTATTAGATTAGCACACATCCATACACCTGTGTGATCCTGTATTAGATTAGCACATATCCATACACCTGTGTGATCCTGTATTAGATTAGCAAACATCTATACACCTGTGGGATCCTAGATTAGATTAGCAAACATCTATGTGCCTGTGTGATCCTGTATTAGATTAACAAACATCTATGCACCTGTGTGATCCTGTATTAGATTAACAAACATCTATGCACCTGTGTGATCCTGTATTAGATTAACAAACATCTATGCACCTGTGTGATCCTGTATTAGATTAACAAACATCTATGCACCTGTGTGATCCTGTATTAGATTAACAAACATCTATGCACCTGTGTGATCCTGTATTAGATTAACAAACATCTATGCACCTGTGTGATCCTGTATTAGATTAACAAACATCTATGCACCTGTGTGATCCTGTATTAGATTAACAAACATCTATGCACCTGTGTGATCCTGTATTAGATTAACAAACATCTATGCACCTGTGTGATCCTGTATTAGATTAACAAACATCTATGCACCTGTGTGATCCTGTATTAGATTAACAAACATCTATGCACCTGTGTGATCCTGTATTAGATTAACAAACATCTATGCGCCTGTGTGATCCTGTATTAGATTAACAAACATCTATGCGCCTGTGTGATCCTGTATTAGATAAGCAAACATCTATACACCTGTGTGATCCTGTATTAGATTAACAAACATCTATACACCTGTATGATCCTGTATTAGATTTGCACAAATCTATACACCTGTGTGATCTTTTATTTGATTAACAAACTCCCAAATTTTATTTTAAAGCCGAGATCTTCGGCACACAGCCTAGATGTTGTTTTTAGCCAGTTACCCTCTAACAATTTGAAACTTTTCAAAATTAAATAAAATGTGTTTAGCCTGTAGCCATATTTAAATTTACTAAAATAAATAAAACAGAGATTTTTTTTTATTTTTTATCATCTATACATTTATTGATTTTATTACTATACATTCAGGGTTACAATGTCCTCTTAGTTCTGCAGCTTTGTCCGAAATGACTGATCTTGTGTTTAACAGCAGCAGGTTACTATGCCCTGTGTCCTCTGTAATGGCAGGTTGATAGAAGCAAGACATTTAGGGTTACCACATCATGAATTCCATGCCCCTGCAGCTTCCGCTGGAATGGCTGATCTCACGTTCATCAGCAGTAAGACACTGCGGTTTACCATGTGGGGTAGTGTCTTCTGTAGTTTCTTAAAACCTTTGGCTACCAGGAATTTCAGAGAAAAACTTGCCCAAAATACCATAGAATTTTAGCATTTTTGCTATCACTCCATTTAATCTTTCTCTTTAGCATAGGGAACCCTCCCCTTCCTCCCTCTCTCACCCTCCAGAACTGTTGGTCACCTAAACCATCCCCCTCCTTTATGGCACCACCGCAGCAGATACAGACAGTGATACTGTCTGTCTCTTGCTGTCTGTATCAGCAATCTGGGTTCACATGGTAAAGGGAGCACAATCAGTGCTCCCTTACCATATGAAGACAGATACCCTCTGCCCCCGGCTGCAGTCTCTGCACATTCAGAGTTACTTTGTCTTGTGTCTGTTGTAGCTTCGGCTGGAAAGACTGATTTTGTGTTCAATAGCAGTGAGACAATTCAGGTTACCTTGTCTGTGTCTTCTGTAGTGACTTAATGGCCAATCTTACTGTCATCTGAACCAACACATTCAGAGTTACTTTGTCTTGTGTCTCTTGTAGCTTCTGTTGGAATGACTGGTCTTGTGATCAAATTGTGCAGGTTACTATGCCCTGTGTTATCTGTAATGACTGGTTAACAGCAGAAAGATATTCAGGGTTACTATGGCCCTGCCGCTTTAGCTGGAATGGCTGATCTTATGTTCAACAGCAATGAGACAATTCAGGTTACCTTGTCTGTGTCTTTTGTAGTGTTTTAATGGCCAATCTAACTATCATCAGCACCAACACATTCAGAGTTACTTTGTCTTGTGTCTCTTGAAGCTCTTGAAGCTTTTGTTGGAATGACTGATCTTGTGTTCAGCTGCAGCAGGTTTCTATGCCTTTTGTCATCTGTAATGACTGGTTAACAACAGCAAGACATTCAGCGTTACCACACCATGAATTCCATGCCCCTGCAGCTTTGGCTAGAATGGCTGATCTTGTGTTCATCAGCAGTGAGACATATCAGGTTACTGTGCCTGTTTCTTCTGTATTAAGTTAATGTCCAATTTTACTGTCATCTACACCAACACATTCAGAGTTACTTTGTCTTTTGTCTCTTGAAGCTTTTGTTGGAATGACTGATCTTGTGTTCAGCTGCAGCAGGTTTCTATGCCTTTTGTCATCTGTAATGATTGGTTAACAGCAGCAAGACATTCAGTGTCACCACACCATGAAATCCATGCCCCTGCAACTTTGGCTGGAATGGCTGATCTTGTGTTCAACAGCAGTGAGACAATTCAGGTTACTGTGTCTGTGTCTTCTGTAGTGGCTTAATGTCCAATCTTACTGTCACCTACACCAACACAATCAGAGTTACTTTGTCTTGTGTGTCTTGAAGCTCTTGAAGCTTTTGTTGGAATGACTGATCTTGTGTTCAGCTGCAGCAGTTTTCTATGCCTTTTGTCATTTGTGACTGGTTAACAGCAGCAAGACATTCAGTGTCACCACACCATGAATTCCATGCCCTTGCAGCCTCTGCTAGAATGGCTGATCTTGTGTTCAACAGCAGAAAGACATTTCAGGTTACCATGTCTGTGTCTTCTGTATTGAGTTAATGGCCAACCTTACTGTCATCTACACCAACACATTCAGAGTTACTTTGTCTTTTGTCTCTTGAAGCTTTTGTTGGAATGACTGATCTTGTGTTCAGCTGCAGCAGTTTTCTATGCCTTGTGTCATCTGTAATGACTGGTTAACAGCAGCAAGACATTCAGTGTCACCACACCATGAATTCCATGCCCTTGCAGCCTCTGCTAGAATGGCTGATCTTGTGTTCAACAGCATAAAGACATTTCAGGTTACCGTGTCTGTGTCTTCTGTATTGAGTTAATGGCCAATCTTACTGTCATCTACACCAACACATTCAGAGTTACTTTGTCTTTTGTCGCTTGAAGCTTTTGTTGCAATGGCTGATCTTGTGTTCAACTGCAGCCGGTTACTATGCCCTGTGTCATCTGTAATTACTAGCTAACAGCAGCAAGACATTCATAGTTACTACGCCTTGAATTCCATGCGCCTACTTTTACAAGAAGCAAGACACTCACAGAGTTACTTTGCCCTGTTTGATCTGTTAGGCCAGCTTAAATGCTGATCTTGCATTGAGCAGCAGCAAGGCATTCAGGGTTACCACACCATTATTTAAAGGGAAGAACATTTTTGGGTGTGCTATAGTGTGAGTGTGTGTGTGTATATATATATATATATATATATATATATATATATATAGGGGAAGGGGAGAGGGAATTAATATGAATCAAGGGAAGGAGACATTGGCATAAAAGGGAGGGAAAGTTAATGAAGGGGAGAGGTAAGGAAGAGGAAACAGTGGAGGAGAAGAGGGAAGGGAAGGGGGGGAGGAGAAATAATAGGAATCAAGGGAAGGAGAGGGAAGAAAGGGGAGGGATGAGGAAGAGGGGCGCCTCTGTGTTTTCCTTTTTTAGATTACCTACACTATCAGGATCCTGACCATCCTCTGACAGAGAGCTGCCTTTTCACCAGGATTGTTATGGACTAATGTATCACTTTCTTTGTTTTGGTTGAATATTAGTTTTTTTTTTTTTGTTTTGTTTGGTTTTATATTTTTTTTTATATTACTTTTTAGAGAGCGCCCCCTAAAGGAGATTTTTATATATACATCTATTCCTACATCTATCTATTTTTTTTTAGTAATCAAGTGAAGCAGACATCACATTAGGCAGGGAAGAGGGGGAAGTAGACATAAAGAAGAAGAAAGAGGAGAAGAAGAGATAAGGCAATGGCATAAAGTAGACCATGATGCTCTGGAGAGAGGAAGGAGGGAGATAAAAATTCTGGAGAGAGAAAATCGGGAGATAGAAAAGAGGGAGAGAGAATAGAGGATGAAAGAATAGAGGGAGAAAGAACAGAGGGGGAAAGAATAGAGGGGGAGAGAATAGATAGAGAGAGAAAAGAAGGAGAGAGAATAGAGGGACAAAAGAAAGAGGGAGAGAGAAAAGAGGGTGAGAGAATAGAAACTGAGATAAAAGAAGGAGAGAGAATAGAGGGACAGAAAAAAGAGGGAGAGAGAAAAGAGGGTGAGAGAATAGAGAGTGAGATAAAAGAAGGAGAGAGTACAGAGGGACAGAAAAAAGAGGTAGAGAAAAATGATGGAGAAAGAATTGAGGTGGAGAGAATAGAGGGGGAGAAGAAATCAAAGGAAGAGTGGAAAGATGAAAAGAAAGGAGGACAGGGGGGAACAGGGGAGAGGGGTAAGAGGGAGGTTTGTGGGGGAGAAATGATGGGGAGGAACAAGAGGAAGTAAAGGAGGAATGAGAGGAAGTAAAGGAAACAGATGATTATACCTATTATCAGCATTTCTGCAATCATTACCCTAGCTTTGATCCCCAATCTAAGCTTAGAGTCAAAAGACCAGTGAAATGGGTGATCCAGCAATGTTTATACTACTGACGATTATGACATCATAGACCAGTGAAATGGCTGATCCAGCAATGTTTATACTACTGACAATTATGACATCATAGACCAGTGGAATGGCTGATCCAGCAAATGTTTATACTACTAACAATCATGACATCATAGACCACACTTACCTAAATGGTCATTGAAACAACTGTGTGTCAGGGCATAAAATAATGTAAAACTGGATATATCTGGCTATGACTGAAAGGTTTGCATCTTGTTTAAAGGGAAAGTAAAAAAACTTGGTATTACAATATTTTTCTCTAGCCTTGCAATAAATGAACATACTAGGTGAGAGTGTGTGTTGTGTGTGTTTTTTTAAATACATTAACACTTTTACCGAGATTACAAGTTGTGCGCTATACCCAGTGCGTAAATAACGCCAAAAAAATAGCGGAATCACACTTTCCATAGCGCTGCCATTACAAGTTTAAAAAAAAACGTGTTTTGTTGTGCGATATGGTGCAATAAGCTCCATACCACACAAAAACCAAGGCCTGACTTTACGTGCTCGTGCACGTTTTCCCCCATAGACATCAATTTAGAGAAAGTGTTAGAAAAAACTAACACCTGTGATCGCAGAATGGGGATCAATGTAACGCATTCCCCATCGATGTCTATGGCAAAATAAAGTTATATATAAAGCTAACAGCCTAACATAAACCCCTAGTCTAAACTAATCCGCCGCCCCGACATCGCTGACACTAATTAAAGTTATTAACCCCTTAACCGCCGCCCTCTGACATCGCTGACACTAAATAAACCTATTAACCCCTAAACCGCTAGCCCCCCACATCGCTACTAATAAAATAAATTAAACTATCTTTAAATAAATAAAACCTAACCTGTGAAATTAAAAAAAACTAAGATTAAACTATAAATTAACCTAACATTACTATTTTAAGAAAGAAAAGAAAATTAAAATAAAAAAACCTAAATTACAAAATTAAAAAAACAAACACTACGAAAACCCCCCAAAAACTAACATTACCAAAAATAACAAACACTAAAATTATGAAAAATAAAAAAACACTAAGATTACAAAAAATAATTAAATGAAATTATAAAAAAATAATAAACATTAAACCTAATCTAATACCCCTATAAAAACAAAAAAGGTCCCCCAAAATAAAAACAACCCCAAATCTATCAATAAACTACCAATAGCCCTTAAAAGGGCATTTTGTAGGGCATTGCCCTAAGTTAAACAGCTCTTTTACATTCAAAAAAAAGACCTCCCTAACAGTAAAACCCCCCACCCAACCAGCCCCCCCAAAAAACTAAGCTACCCATTGCCCCTTAAGTGTCATTTGTATGGGCATTGCCCCTAAAAGGGCAATCAGCTCTTTTGCAGCCCATAAAAATAAAAAGCCCTTAATCTAAAAAACCAAAAACACCCAAAAAACAAAACAAAAAAAACACACCCGAGATAGGTACTCACAGTTCCTGAAGTCCAGCGGTGAAGGTCTTCTTCCAGGCGGCTAACTCTTGATCCAGTGTGGGACCGTCCATCTTCTTGCTTCATCCCAGTGGTGTGGACGTCCAAGGTGGAGGATCCTCTTAATGCGATCGAAGCCGCACACTGAAGATTGAATGCAATGTACCCGCTATATATTTGGGGTACCTTCTATTCCTATTGGCTGAAAAATTCAAATAAGCCATTCGGATGAGAGCTACTGAAATCCTATTGACTGATTTGAACAGGGGTTAATAAGTTTAATATAGTATTTGCAAAGCGGGAGAATGGTGGTTTATGGGTTAATAGGTAGTTTATGGGTGTTAGTGTACCTTGTAACATTTTAGTTATGAGTTTTGTGAAACATTTTTGATTTGCAAAATTCATAACTACTGGTCTTTGATCGCAGAATGAATCGTGTAGGTATAGGCCATAACGCAAGAATTTTAACCGGATAATACAGGTAATACAGGTGCTATGAAAATTCCGCACTCAAAAGCCATATCTTGAGTGCGGAATGGAGAGTTAAATGCTTGCGGTATAGCCGTACCACTGTGACTTGTAATACGGGAGACCTGTCCATTCAGCGCAATGGCCAATTTTTCAGCGGTATAGTTGTCCACTAAAAACTTTATTAAAGGGTCAGTCTACTTCAGAATTTTTATTTTTTATAAAGATAAATATTTCCTTTATTACCCATTCCCCAGTTTTGCATAACGAACTTGTTTATATTAATTGTCTTCTTACCTCTGTGATTACCTTGTATCTAAGGCTCTGAAGACTACCCCTTATCTCAGTTCTTTTGACAGACTTGCATTTTAGCCAATCAGTGCTGACTCCTAGGTAACTCCACGGCATGAGCACAATTTTATCTATATGGCACACATGAACTAACACCCTCTAAATTTAGAAATTAGCATATGAGCCTCCCTAGGTTTAACTTTCAACTAAGAATACCAAGAGAACAAAGCAAATTTGATGACAAAAGTAAATTGGACAGTTATTTGAATGCCCTATCTGAATCATGTTTCATTTTGACTAGACTGTTCCTTTAAGAGAAGTCAGTCCAGATATTTTACTGCTAGCCAGTTTTGTTAGCTTGATTGATTTGCCGTTCCTTGTCTAATTATCTCTGCTGAAGCCAAATACGGACAGATATATGACAAATATATGCATGTAAAGCCTGCAGGGAGAAGTTCCAATTCTCAGAACTCGAAAACCCAACCATTTTTAAAGCTTAAATAACAGCAACATTGGGGCAAAGTGATAAAGAAAGCATATTGCAAAGTTTTTTTTACTAGTCATAGGGAGCTTAGTTCCTCCTGCAATAATAGTGCAGGAACTCCATTCACATGCATTCCCACTGGACTTGTCATGGAAGCCACCATGTTGAAATCTAGCTGTCACTACATTGCAGTGCTGATGTGTTTGCACATGTGCAGTAACTATCCTTCAGAAACCTGCAGTGTAACCTAGGTTCTAAAATGGTGGCACCCATCATTAAACAAAGGTGTCTGAAATGCATGTAGTATTTAATGTCCTTTAATTTACTCAGTCAGACACTCCTAGGGCGCGATCTGATATATGGCGTAGTTTTCGGCGCAAGCGAGGGAACCCGCGCCGCCCGTAGCTTCACCTCGCACATCGGGGTATCCAATATACCCCGCCGGCAGTTGCTAAAGTGCCATAAGTCGGACAAACTAGCGATGTCCAGAAATAAGCGTAAGTACAAATTTCTGGAGTCGCCAGTGACTTACGACACTTTAGAAACTTCCTGCGCCTACAAAAACTTACTAAAGTATAAAATCTCCCATAACTGTCTAACATGCCTCCCAAAAATAGCCTGACACGTATACCCCTATATCTGCAATCCCCCCTCTCACTCCTAATAATAAATGTATTAACCCCTAAACCGACAACCCCCCACAACGCAATAAGCCTAATTATTAACCCCTAAACTGACGCTCCCGGACCCCGCCGCCACTAAATAAAGTGTTTAACCCCTAAACCGCCGCACCCGGACCCCGCTGCCACCTACATTAAATGTATTACCCTCTAATCTGACCCCCCTACACCGCCGCCACCTACATTAAATATATTAACCCCTAATCTGACCCCCCTACACCGCCGCCACCTACATTAAATATAATAACCCCTAATCTGACCCCCCCTACACCGCCGCCATCTACATTAAATATATTACCTCCAAAAACCTAAGTCTAACCCTAACACCCCCTAACTTAATTATTATTTAAATAAATATAAATAATATTAATATTATTAACTAAAGTATTCCTATTTAAAACTAAATACTTATCTATAAAATAAACCCTAAAATAGCTACAATATAATTAATAATTACATTGTAGCTACTTTAGGATTTATATTTATATTTATTTTACAGGTAACTTTTTATTTATTTTAACTAGGTGCAATAGCTATTAAATAGTTAATAACTATTTAATAGCTACCTAGTTAAAATAATTACAAAATTACCTGTAAAATAAATCCTAACCTAAATTACAAATACACCTAACACTACACTATCAATAAATTAATTAAATAAATTAACTACAATTATCTAATATAAAATACAATTAAATAAACTAAACTATATTACAAAAACAAACAAACACTAAATTACAAAAAATAAAAAAATATTACAAGAAGTTTAATCTAATTACACCTAATCTAAGCCCCCTAATAAAATAAAAAAGCCCCCCAAAGTAATAAAATTTCCCTACCCTAAACTAAATTACAAATAGCCCTTAAAAGGGCCTTTGCGGGGCATTGCCCCAAAGTAACCAGCTCTTTTACCAGCCCTTAAAAGGGCTTTTTGCGGGACATTGCCCCAAAGTAATCAGCTCTTTTACCTGTAAAAAAAAGCAATACAATACCCCCCTCCCAACATTACAACCCACCACCCACATACCCCTACTCTAAAACCCACCCGATCCCCCCTTAAATAAACCTAACACTACCCCATTGAAGATCACCCTACCTTGAGCCGTCTTCACCCAGCCGGGCCGAACTCTTCATCCGATCCGGGCACAAGTGGTCCTCCAGCCGGGCAGAAGTCTTCATCCGATTGGGGCAGAAGAGGTCCTCCATCCAGCAGAAGTCTTCATCCAAACGGCATGTTCTATCTTTATCCTTGCGGCGATGAGCGGTTCCATCTTGAAGACCTCCGGCGCGGAACATCCTCCTCGGCCGCCGCCGACCCGACGAATGACTGGTCCTTTAAATGACGTCATTCAAGATGGCGTCCCTCGAATTTCGATTGGTTGATAGGATTCTATAAGCCAATCGGAATTTTTGTGTTTCTGAGAGTATTATGGGATTGTCCAATAAAGTGTCATCAAGTCTCCAGACATAAGCTGTAGGAGGAAGGTCAGGCCATTGGATCACACAGGTGACCGGTGCGTGATCCGACCATGTTATTGAACCTATAGAACAAGATGTGACCATGTCAAGCCCAGTCGTGTCAGTGAAGAAATAGTCTATTCTAGAGTACTTGTTGTGCGGGGGAGAATAGTATGTGTAATCTCTACTCGTGGGGTGAAGCAACCACCAGATGTCGTGCAACAAAAGGTTCGAGACTGACGTCTTAACGGATTTTAGAATTATTTTAGAAGGGGTGCTAGTCAAGCCATTAGATGTGTCAACTGTTGCGTCCATAGTGATATTAAAGTCCCCCGAGAGGAACACTGGGCCTTTTGCAAAGTCCAGGAGAAGTTTTGATATTTTGGACATAAACAGATGTTGGTCAGTATTTGGGCTGTATAGGGTAGCTAGGGTGATTGGGTGTTCGTACAGTAACCCTGTTAGTAGCAAGTACCTGCCATCTGGGTCCCTCTCTAAACCTTGAGTGGGACAGAGTGGTGGATCACTATACCCACCCCTCCTTTTTTGGAAGGGCCGGATGCAAAGAGAGCTGTAGGGTATTGTGCATTGAACCACTTAGGCTCTCTGCCCCTGCGGAAGTGAGTCTCCTTACGGAGCTTGATAAATAAGCCTCTGAAGCTTGACAGTGAGCTCAAATTTATTATTTGACATTTAACAAAGGAACTTCAAAGTACAAAAAAAGAGATCGAACCAGGGAACAAACAGTATCATAATTGCTTTTTCTTCAGCTATTTAGCCAAGACAACAAACGCTCACTGAGCAAAATATATTACAAAGCCCAGACATATGTTACAGCATGGTATGGTTCTCCGCAGTGAAGTACAGCCATATCTGTCTAGGCACATTAGGCAACAGTTCTGGTTTCCCCCTTAGAGAGACCTCCCCAAGGTCTGTACAAAAAGGGAGAATTGTTCACACCAGGCAATAAAAAATAGTGCAGCAGCTTGTTCATTGGCTATTTACCAACCCAGGAGCAGCCTCTTATTGCCCAGCATGTGCCTTTTACAGAGAGGAACCTTCCTGCAGTATATTAGTCTGGACCTCTTTAAAAAGTCCAGTCTACCCCTGATATACCAATCCCCATATTAGGCAAATAGAAGCTGCCCCTGTGGTGGTAACTAGCCATAGAACAAGCTATTAAAGGGATACTAAACCCACATTTTTTATTTAATGACTGAGATAAAGCATGCAATTTTCGCCTATTATCAATTTTTCTTCGTTCTCTTGCTATCTTTATTTAAAGAACGGGAATGTAAAGCTTATGTTCAGAACCAGGCTTATTGTTGGCTAAATGTAGCCACCAATAAGCAAGTGCTATCCAGGGTTCTGAACCAAAAATGGGCTGGCTCTTGAGTTTTACATTCCTGCTTTTTAAATAAAGATAGCAAGAGAATGAATAAAAATTAATAATAGAAGTAAACTACCTTTTACCTCTCCCTACTCTAGTCAGTAGGGAGAGGTCCAAAAAAATGTTAGAAACACAAATTTTAATTTGAAAGATTTATCTCACTATGCAAAGATTTGTATGTAAACGAGAGACCCCTATAAATTACAATATAAAGTTTCAAAAAAGAAAGATTTTGTATGATTTGTCTCCATGCCAGCGAGCTTTTGAATATCAGGTCCCAAGTGTGATGATAGGAATCCAGAAGTGTGCCCTCAACGTCAATTCCCACACTAGGCTAAAACAAAGACCTTGAGATTGCTGGTTTCTCTCTCTTAGTTGAAAACCTTACACACACAGAAGAAGATACCTTGGCAGACACTTACAGAATGGCTTGCGCTTACAGAATAATATGGAGCTGGCTAAGAGAGTGGAAATAAAGGGATTGTGCAGTAACAGCAGAAGTCTAAAACAGCAGGATAGCTTAGACACACAAAAAATCATGAAGGCTGTAAGAAGAGTCAGGCATAAAGAGGCACACGCTTTTTATATCATTGGCGTGTACCACTGAGCCACCTTAGCGTGCTCCCCAGACTGTGGCTCAGATTACAAGTGGAGCGCTATTTAACTCTTCCACTCAAGCGTTAACTGCGCTAGAAGTTTGGCTTTTTGCGTCGTCTTGCGCTCATATTATGAAGAGAAAGTAAACTGTTTTCGCTCTTGCACTTACCCAATAAGCGCAAAAAGCCGAACTTCGAATATCGTGTGTGCGTTCACGTATTCCACCATAGAAGTCAATACAGCAAAACGTTTGGAAGAAAACCTAACTCGCGCGCATACCCGATTGCATATTCACATGTGCGCTAACTCGACATAAAAATATAAATATTTCACATTCCAATGTTCTTCACGTAGAAGAATATGCTCTATTTATTCAAAATACATATTTCTACATATATCTAATGGTTTTCTGCTACAATATATATCTACACCTATATATGTAGATGATTATATATAAAGGTATAGATATATACAGATATATATAGGAATATCTATTTATAAATACTTAAAACATATTCTGCTTTGTGCAGAACATTGGAATGTGAAATATTTACAGTAAAAACACAGTTGAAAACTTTATTAAATATTAATATTTCATAAATATGGTTTTACATGTTTTCAGCTACTTAACTGCAAAGGGTTCCAGTGCGCACACACATACACACACACACACACACACACACACACACACACATATATATATATATATATACATATATATATATATACACACAAGCAAAAAATATATATGTCTATTTATGTATACATATGTATTTATCTGTTTATATGTATATATATGTCTGTAAATACATAAATACACATATAAATTCGTAAATACATCTGTACACACATACAGTATATACATGCATACATACACATGTATATATATATATATATATATATATATATATATATATATATACATATACACATATACATTTTTAGACATGTGTATGTATGTATCACTATGTTAAAGCCCTTTTTTTCTAACACCTGAGACCTCAGATCATTGAGCTCTTATAACTTTTGTGTGCGAATTTTTGAAAAATATTTTTTATTATATGGTGTTATTATATGTGTAACTGTATTGTGTAATGTATATTTATAGATAGTGTTAGTATGTGTGTAACTGTATTGTGTAATATATATTTATTATATGGTGTTATTATGTGTGTAACTGTATTGTGTAATGTATATTTATTAGCTAGTGTTATTATGAGTGTAACTGTATTGTGTAATGTATATTTATTAGATAGTGTTATTATGAGTGTAACTGTATTGTGTAATGTATATTTATTAGATAGTGTTATTATGAGTGTAACTGTATTGTGTAATGTATATTTATTAGATAGTATTATTATGAGTGTAACTGTACTGTGTAATGTATATTTATTAGATAGTATTATTATGAGTGTAACTGTACTGTGTAATGTATATTTATTAGATAGTGTGATTATGAGTGTAACTGTACTGTGTAATGCATATTTATTAGATAGTGTGATTATGAGTGTAACTGTACTGTGTAATGTATATTTATTAGATAGTGTTAATATGAGTGTAACTGTACTGTGTAATGTATATTTATTAGATAGTATTATTAAGAGTGTAACTGTACTGTGTAATGTATATTTATTAGACAGTGTTATTATGTGTGTAACTGTATTGTGTAATGTATATTTATTAGATAGTGTTATTATGAGTGTAACTGTATTGTGTAATGTATATTTATTAGACAGTGTTATTATGTGTAACTGTATTGTGTAATGTATATTTATTAGACAGTGTTAATATGAGTGTAACTGTACTGTGTAATATATATTTATTAGATGGTATTATTATGAGTGTAACTGTACTGTGTAATTTATATTTATTAGATAGTATTATGTGTTTAACTGTATTGTGTAATGTATATTTATTAGATAGTGTTATTTTGTGTGTAACTGTATTGTGTAATGTATATTTATTAGATAGTGTTATTATGAGTGTAACTGTATTGTGTAATGTATATTTATTATATAGTGTTATTATGAGTGTAACTGTATTGTGTAATGTATATTTATTAGACAGTGTTATTATGAGTGTAACTGTACTGTGTAATGTATATTTATTAGACAGTGTTATTATGAGTGTAACTGTACTGTGTAATGTATATTTATTAGACAGTGTTATTATGAGTGTAACTGTACTGTGTAATGTATATTTATTAGATAATGTTATTAAGTGTGTAACTGTACTGTGTAATGTATATTTATTAGATAATGTTATTAAGTGTGTTACTGTACTGTGTAATGTATATTTATTAGACAGTGTTATTATGTGTGTAACTGTACTGTATAATGTATATTTATTAGAAAGTGTTATTATGAGTGTAACTGTATTGTGTAATGTATATTTATTAGACAGTGTTATTATAAGTGTAACTGTACTGTGTAATGTATATTTATTAGATAGTGTTAATACATATGAGTCTAACTGTACTGTGTAATGTATATTTATTAGATAGTGTTAATACATATGAGTCTAACTGTACTGTGTAATGTATATTTATTAGATAGTGTTAATACATATGAGTCTAACTGTACTGTGTAATGTATATTTATTAGATAGTGTTAATACATATGAGTCTAACTGTACTGTGTAATGTATATTTATTAGACTTTGTTATTATAAGTGTAACTGTACTGTGTAATGTCTATTTATTAGATAGTGTTATTATAAGTGTAACTGTACTGTGTAATGTCTATTTATTAGATAGTGTTATTATAAGTGTAACTGTACTGTGTAATGTCTATTTATTAGATAGTGTTATTATAAGTGTAATTGTATTGTGTAATGTATATTTATTAGATAGTGTTATTATAAGTGTAACTGTACTGTGTAATGTCTATTTATTAGATAGTGTTATTATAAGTGTAATTGTATTGTGTAATGTATTTATTAGATAGTGTTATTATAAGTGCAACTGTACTGTGTAATGTATTTATTAGATAGTGTTATTACAAGTGTAACTGTACTGTGTAATGTATTTATTAGATAGTGTTATTATAAGTGTAACTGTACTGTGTAATGTATATTTATTAGATAGTATTATTAAGAGTGTAACTGTACTGTGTAATGTATATTTATTAGATAGTGTTATTATAAGTGTAACTGTACTGTGTAATGTATATTTATTAGATAGTGTTATTATAAGTGTAATTGTACTGTGTAATGTATATTTATTAGATAGTGTTATTATAAGTGTAACTGTACTGTGTAATGTATATTTATTAGATAGTGTTATTATAAGTGTAACTGTACTGTGTAATGTATATTTATTAGATAGTGTTATTATAAGTGTAATTGTACTGTGTAATGTATATTTATTAGATAGTGTTATTATAAGTGTAACTGTACTGTGTAATGTATATTTATTAGATAGTGTTATTATAAGTGTAACTGTACTTTGTAATGTATATTTATTAGATAGTGTTAATACATATGAGTCTAACTGTACTGTGTAATGTATTTATTAGATGGTGTTATTATGGGGCCCATTTATCAAGCTCCGTATGGAGCTTGAGGGCCCGTGTTTCTGGCGAGCCTGGCGGACAGACATCACCGCAATTCAACCCGATCGAGTACGATCAGGTTGATTGACACCCCCCTGCTGGCGGCCGATTGTCCACGAATCTGCAGGGGCCGGCGTTGCACCAGCAGCTCACAAGAGCTGCTGGTGCAATGCTGAATACGGAGAGCGTATTGCTCTCCGCATTCAGCAAGGTCTGTCGGACCTGATCCGCACTGTCGGATCAGGTCTGACAGACCTTTGTTAAATAGGCCCCCATGAGTGTAACTGTACTTTGCAATGTATTTTTTATGTGTTTTGTGCCAATTTTTAGTTTCGCAAAACAGTTACCCAGAGTTGTGAGGATGCAGCAATCATACTATTGCACTTAATCAATTGCACGATTGCACTTAATCAATTGAGCTTACATTCAACTCATAATACCAGCTGGTAAACCCGACGATAAACCCCTTATAGCTCCCATATAACTGTTAGTGCTCCACTCATAATCTGGCCCCGTGTTTTCACACTTATCCAGAGAGGCTAGCATGCACCTTGCAAGCGTGAGACAACTGACTCAGTTACATGTTGCACAGTGATTGGTTGATCAGCCCCAGTGCTCATTTATATCTGTCTTAAAGGGAGAGTCTAGTCCAAAACAAACTTTCATTATTCAGATAGGGCATGTAATTTTAAACAATTTTCCAATTTACTTTTATCACCAATTTTGCTTTGTTTTCTTGGTATTCTTAGTTGAAAGCTAAACCTAGGAGGTTCACATGCTAATTTCTAAGACCTTGAAGGCCGCCTCTTCTCTCAGGGCATTTTGACAGTTTTTCACCACTAGAGGGTGTTAGTTCATGTGTGTCATATAGATAACACTGTGCTCATGCACGTGGAGTTCATATGAGCCAGCACTGATTGGCTAAAATGCAAGTCTGTCAAAAGAACTGAAATAAGGGGGCAGTTTGCAGAAGATTAGATAAAAGGTAATCACAGAGGTAAAAAGTGTATTTATATAACTGTGTTGGTTATGCAAAACTAGGAAATAGGTAATAAAATGATTATCTATATTTTAAGCACCCACAATCTTTTAGACTATACTTTCATTGTATTTATGGGGCAGATGATAAAAAATGCCCCTCACCACCAAGCCATACAATCAAAAATGTAGCCATGCCCCAAACCTTCCAACAACTGTATCCATGGGTCTCCTACCCTCAGTCACCGACCTCCTTGCCTTTTGCATGTAGATTGTTTGTCCACTTAAAGGGACACTAAAGTCATAATTAGACATTCATGATTCAGATAGAAAATACAATTTTAAACAACTTTCCAATTTACTTCTATTATTCAATTTGCTTCCTTCTCTTCTTAACCTTTGCTGAAAAGTTTATCTAGGAATGCTCAGGAGCAGCACAGAACCTAGGTTCTAGCTGCTGATTGGTGACTGCATATATATATATACACACCGATTGTCATTGGCTCACCCATGTGTTCAATTAAAAACCAGTAGTGCACTGCTGATCCTTCAACAAATGATACCAAGAGAATGAAACAAATTTGATAATAGAAGTAAATTGGAAAGTTGGTTAAAATTGTATTCTCTATCTGAATCATGAAAGAAAAGTTTGGGGTTTCATGTCCCTTTAAAGGGACAGTTCACCCAAAAAAATTCTCCCCTTTAAATTATTCCAAATGATCCTTTTAACCTGCTAGAGTGTATTAAATTGGTTACAAGTAGCTCCTTTACTCCTATTTCAGCATTTGAAATAGCTGATTTAGCCTGTGGTATCACCACCTACACTGAACAAATTAATACTGAAGTATAGGCTATTGATTAGCCTAAGTATACACAGCCAGCAGAAGAAGTTACACTCTCAGTGGGATGCAGGATAGTTAGTAATAAAGTAATAAAGTAATAATAAAATGATAATTTTCCATTGTTCTCTCTATGTATTGAGCTTTGGTGTTCCAGCCAAATAAAAGATAAGGAAGCAAGTCTGTTTACACAAAGTTATAACATAATGAGATCTGATATCAACTTTACGTTCAACCCATTGTAATAGGCTGTGGTTTCAAAGCACAAAATCAGCTACTTCATATACACAAATAAGCATGAAAATGGAATTTCTCAAATATGTTATACTCTGCAGTTGGTATATTATAAGTCATTTAAAATACATTAATGGAAAAACAATTTTACAGTGTACTGTTCCTTTAATATTTACACTCTAGAACCTCCCTGATCACCCCCCCCCCCACCTCCCGAGCTGCTCAAAGATAGTAAAGCAATGCATGTATTGCTAACAAATTGACCGTGTAAAAAATAAATCAATCAATAATATCTATATATAAACATATTGTAGGCACATCTATTGCAATGCATCGTTTAACTGTAGATATAGATAATGCCTATTGTTAGCTGCAGCATTATTTGCCCTTTACATGCTGGAATCTCAAATGAAGTCAAAAAAAGAGAATTCTATACTGAGCATCTTTTCAGTGCAATACACAATAATGTGTCTGACTAATGAGCATATTGTACTTTGTTTTTGTGGTTTATTTTTTTATTTGTTTTGGGTTTTTTGCTGCCCTGAGCCCTTGAAAATCTGTTACTCCTGAGCTCCAAGCCTAACTATTTTGACTCACATTTGCTTAGGGTTGGCAGCTAGGGTTGCCACCCGTCCCTTAAAATACAGAACACTTATAAGTTACACATGCTGCAGGGTGTGCAGGGAGGAATATAAATAGTGCTGTCCAGAAACACAATACATGTTCCTCCCTGCACACCCTGCAGCATGTGTAACTCATAAGTATCCAAGAAAACATGGCTGAGGTGGCAACCCTATTGGCAGCTGCCCTCCACAATAATACTGGATGAGCTTTAGGTGGTAGGTGTGGTCACACAATGGCTCCTCCCTAAAGTTCTACCTTAAAGGGACATGAAACCCCCCAAAAAATCTCATGATTTAGGTAGAACATACAATTTCTATTATCAAATTTGTTTCATTCTCTTGGTATCATTTGTTTAAGGAGCAGCAATGCACTAATGGTTTGTAACTGAACACATAGGTAAGCCAATGACAATCTGTATATATATATATATATATATATATATATATATATGCAGCCACCAATCAGCAGCTAGAACCTAGATTTTTCTAGATAAACCTTTCAGCAAAGGATAACAAGAGAAGGAAGCAAATTAAATAATAGAAGTGAATTGGAAAGTTGTTTAAAATTGTATGTTCTGTCTGAATCATGACTAATTATGACTTTACTGCCCCCTTAATAATAAATGTATTTAAAATAATATGAAATTATTAATTAGTTAATTAGCTGACAAAGGGGTTTTAGTGCATTAGGGTTCGACTAACAGTATTAAATGAATAAACCGTGATTTACTTTTACTTTAGCTACCCAACTCTTGATTTTACTTGGGTCTGAAAAATACCTGCAAAACTCCAGTGAACACTAGGGGGCCAATTTATTAAACTTGAAACCACCATGTATATTTTTAGCAACTGCAGTGATTTTATCCATTGTCTGCCAGTAAAACACAAACCAATGATTTGACCTCCTTGACTACAAGTAACACACACCGCAGTGATCTGACCTCCTTTGACTGACAGTAGCACACACAGAACAGTGTTTTCTACACCCCATGATAAAATACACAGAGCAGTTATTTTAACCCATAGGCTACATGTAACAAAAACTGGACAGCTTTCTAGAATACTGGACTGTCTAGTTTAACCCCTTAAGGACCGGGAATTTCAGAGGAAAAACTTGCCTAAAAGACCAGAGAATTTGTAGCATTTTTTGTATCACCATTTAAACAGAAATAGAGCCTTGTTTTTTTATATTTTATATACCTATCAAAACTATAATTATTTTTCTTAGTAGACAGCCCAAGGTATTGATCTAGACCCATTTTGGTATATTTTATAACACTGTTTTTACACCAAATGCGATTATAAAAATGTTGTTGTTTTTTTTACTTTTTCACAAATATTTAGCTACTCACTGAAATTATCTACATATCACTTGGGCAGTCATAACACAAATGGTTGTAAAAGCTTCTCTGGTATCCCCTTTGTTTAGAAATAGCAGGCATGCATAGCTTTGCATTGTTTTTGGCAATTCGAAGGCCGCTAATTGCAGCTGCACACTACACTTCTGAAATTACCGGCACTGAAAGGGTTAAGCAGGTATCCTGTTAGGTTAATTTTAGTTTTAGTGTAGAGATTACCATGCTACCCGACACCTCCCACCCCCTAATCCCTACCTGATTCCTCTCAAACAGCTGTTTTCCCTCCCTCACTGGGCCGCCTTAAAGGGATACTGAACCCAAATTTTTCTTTCGTGATAGAACATAACATTTTAAGCAACTTTCTAATTTACTCCTATTATCAATTTTTCTTTGTTCTCTTGCTATCTTTATTTTAAAAGCAGGAATGTTAATCTTAGCAGCCAGCTCATTTTAGGTTCAGCACCATGGATAGCGCTTGCTTATTGGAGGCTTACATTTACCCACCAATAAGCAAGCATAACGCAGGTTCTCAATAAAAAATGGTCCGGCTCCTGTGCATCACATTCCTGCTTTTTAAATAAAGATAGCAAGAGAACAAAGAAAATTGATAATAGGAGTAAATTAGAAAGTTGCTTAAAATTGCATGCTCTATCTGAATCATGAAATAAAAAAATTGGGTTTAGTGTCCCTTTAAGTTCCCTCCAACTCCTCCCTCCGGCACCAACAGAGATCGTTAAACACAGTGTCACTGTCTGTAACGATCTGACAATCTACCTTCATATGGTAACGGCAGCACAGTCAGCAATCCCTTACCATATGAAAGGATATGCCTTCTTTCTGTGGCTGTGGTCCGCAGCATGAGGCAGAAGGTAGGGCGTAGCTACTACGTCAACAGGGTATGCTATGCAAAGTACCCTGTGTTGTAGTAGATACGCCTAAATGACTTAAGGGGTTAATACTGGACACCTGGCAACCCTTTATTTGCTTCATATATTTCTCACCTCAGAAGCCTGGGAATCATGAACGGGGGTCATGCACCCCCAAAAGACATTTGTAATAAAATTAATAAATAAAACATTTGGAGAACAAAGGAATGGGAAGACATCATCCCAGAAATCATCCCATAGAACTGCACCTCAAAATTAGCTGCCCCAAAATGCTGATGCCCTAGGCACAGGTCTAGTAAGCCAAAAGCCTCAGTACGCCTCCGGTTTGTGTGTAATGTTGCCACTGAATAAAATAATGCAGAAAGTGAATTCAGCCAGCAGATCTTGTTACGGTATGCATACACAAATGCTTTCAGTGCAATATATTTTGAAATAATGTCAAAAAAATGTAAAAATAAATATATAGTATGCAAATGTATCCTGCTATACTGTCTTGTATTACAGAACTGTATGTATAATCTGTGTCTCTGTACCATTTGCTGACGCAATGTTCCCAACCCCCTACCATGCCAAGGATTCACTTCAGGGATACGTTTGTTCCCGAGTTATTTCTGGCAAACTCACTTAATCCTGAACAGGCTGTCCGACTAGCCACAGACCCCCAAAGAAACACCTATTGCATTTTATTTTCAATTTGAAAATGACTACAACTTTTTGTCAACTTTATTTATTCAAAGTTATGTATTTCTTAAATTCCATAGTTTGGGAAAAAAAATATCTGACAGTGAATATGTGTGTTGAATATTCTTGATCACAATTTGCAAAAGGTTAGCATTTGGTGTAGATAAAGGAAAAAATAAAAATTGTTAGAGCTTTATGTTATTACTTTAGTTTTGTTAGGATTCTTTTTGTTTTGGTTTGTTTTACAGAGGATTTAAAAAGTGAATTTAAAGCAATATCAAATCATTTATTCTTTGTTGCATCTAAAATAACACTTTTTATAAATCTATTTTTTTTAATTTTTTTTTTAAAGATGTCCCTATGCTAAAAAAATTAAGACTTTTTGTTTTATGTTTTTTGGGGTGTGTCATTGTCCCCCTATGTAACTGTAGGAGGTTTTCTTAAAGGGACACTGAACCCAATTTTATATCGTTCGTGAGTCAGATAGAGCAAGCAATTTTAAGCAACTTTCTAATTTACTCCTATTATCAAATTTTCTTCATTCTCTTGCTATCTTTATTTGAAAAAGAAGGCATCTAAGCTAATTTTTGGTTCAGTACCCTGGACAGCACTTGTTTATTGGTGGGTGAATGTATCCATCAATCAGCAAGAACAACCCAGGTTGTTCACCAAAAATGGGCCGGCATCTAAACTTACATTCTTGCTTTTCAAATAAAGATACCAAGAGAATGAAGAAAATTTGATAATATGAATAAATTAGAAAGTTGCTTAAAATTTCTGCTCTGTCTGAATCACAAAAGAAATAAAATTGGGTTCAGTGGGACCGGGGAGCTTCTATCCCACAGAGCAGTTGCACAAAACATGCACTTGGGGTAGATTTACTATAAGTCGAGCAGACATGATTTGCATACGCTGTCGGCATTTATCATTGCACAAGCATTTCTAGTGCAGACCCCTGCTCACTGGCGGCCAATCGGCTGCTAGCAGGGGCTGTCAATCATCCAGGTCAGATTGGGATGATTTCACTTCGCCACCTAAAAGGTGGTGAACAGGTTAAGGAGCAGCGGTCTTCTGACCGCTGCTTCTTAACTTCCGTTTCAGGGAATCCTGAAACAATGGGCCTTCGAAGTAGCATCCGCTGCTTCATAAATGGAGCCCTTTGTGTTAGGTTCAGTATCAAATTAAACTGATTTAACGTAATGTTTTGCCTAAACTTTATTCATGAAAAAAGATATTTGTCATAGATCAAGTATTGTTATTGAGTTAAATGTACCTTTAGCAACTATACCTTCTATATTAAGCTAACCAATAAACCTTCAGTGGCCCCTGAATCATAAAATGGGCCCCACAGTACTTTCAGCCAGTATGCAGGAGCTTTAAATTAAATTACTAAATACTTTGGCCTAAATTAAGAGTGTAGCGCAAAATTGTGCTTTTGCGAGCACGATATTTGCGCTTCACTCAGTAATACCAGTGCACGCAAATGTGCGCTGGCATTACTAGTTACGAGAGCGCGCTTCCCTAGGCTAAAATAGGAGCCTCATTCTGATGCTGTCAGACATTACAAAGAACGTAGCGCAGCGCAGGGGGAAAGTAGCACAGCGTTGGGCAGCAAATTAAAAATATATATGTATATGAATATAAACATAAATATTTATGTGTTTATATGTGTATATACACATATTTACACATAAGTATATATGTATATAAGCAAATACATATATATTTACAGCTTAAAACACAGTCCTCATAGACTGCTATGTAAAGGTACTTTTTAGTGCTATTTTTTTTCTAACACCCCACATCCGCTTTATAGGCGCACATAAAATTAGCGCTCCGCTTGTAATATAGCCCTTTATGAGTGGCAGACAGAAAAAAACAAGAACTGGTGGCAAAGTAAAATGTGAGGAATGTAATGGAGGTAATAATGGGAAACACTCTCCTGGTCAATAAAACAGGATAAAGAGACAGTACCCACAAGTGAAGGCCACTTTTTAAATTGTAACTGAAAAACGCATGCTTATAAGTTAGTGGTGGGTACTTGGCAATTGAGGGGCCACATTCTGCTCTATAAGGCTTACATTGTATTCAGACAAGTATCATGATGTACAACAGGAACAAAGACAACGGCTGCACACAACAGGTCCAAAATAACTCAAAGATTTATTGTAGACATAAGACCCAGACAGACATGGACAAATAGAATATCCTGACGCGTTTCGCGCCCCCTAGTGGCGCTTCATGATGTTCTTGAAGGCTTATTGTGGGCACTTATTATTCAGTCTGTCTTATGCTGCACTAGGAGACTGATCATGTAAGCCTAAAGATTAATCATACAGCATTTAGAGGCTACAGGCGCTGCCCTTGGAGGCTTCTCATCACTCTCTCAGAGCTTATCATATGGCCCTAGGAAGCTCATCATATCATTATGTGGCCCTCTGAGGATCATCCTGTAGCCTGCAGATGTTTACAATATGGCACCTCGTGTGATGCTCTGAACATTATCATTAGAGGCTTATTGTAGGGCCCTCTGTTTTTTGTTTTTTTTATATATAAGGCCCTCAGAGGACTATTATGCTTCCCTTACAAGCTAATCATTTGGCACGCAGAAGCTTAGTATGCACCTCCCTTATTCAGCTCTAGGAGGCTTATCATAATGTTCCCAGGTGCTTATCATGATGTTCCCAGGTGCTTATCATGATGTTCCCAGGTGCTTATCATGATGTTCCCAGGTGCTTATCATGTGGCCCTTTTTTATTTGGCCTTTGTAGTCTTATAAGTTGTCATACAGCTCTGAGAGGTTTGTTATGCTCCTTGTGCGGCTTACAAAGTCTAAATGCCCTCAGAGAATTCTTATGTGGCCCTCTATGCCTCATGTTTACTTTACTACACATTTAATTACATTTACAACAAAACATTCCTGTTGTTATCCAGCCATATTATCTATCTACCCCCAATCCACACACACACAGACATATACAGACCCCACTCACCTACACAGACATATACATGCATGTGCACACACACACACACAGACATATACACACCCCACTCACCTACACAGACATATACATGCATGTGCACACACACATACATATACACACCACACTCACCTACACAGACATATACATGCATGTGCACACACACACACACAGACATATACACACCCCACTCACCTACACAGACATATACATGCATGTGCACACACACACACAGACATATACACACCCCACTCACCTACACAGACATATACATGCATGTGCACACACACATACATATACACACCACACTCACCTACACAGACATATACATGCATGTGCACACACACACATACATATACACACCACACTCACCTACACAGAAATATACATGCATATGCACACACACACATATACACACCACACTCACCTACACAGACATATACATGCATGTGCACACACACACACAAATACATATACACACCCTACTCACCTACACAGACATATACATGCATGTGCACACACATACATATACACACACTCCACTCACCTACACAGACATATACATGCATGTGCACATACACACACACAAACATATACACACCACACTCACCTACACAGACATATACATGCATGTGCACACACACATACATATGCACACCACACTCACCTACACAGACATATACATGCATGTGCACACACACACAAACATATACACACAACACTCACCTACACAGACATACACATGTATGTGCACACACACACACATACATATACACAGCACACTCACCTACACAGACATATACATGCATGTACACACATACATATACACACCACACTCAGCTACACAGACATATACATGCATGTGCACACAAACACACATATACACAAACATGTGTGCAAAGATACACACACCACATTCACCTGCACAGACCTGGGGGCCTATTTATCAAAGTGTCAATTGAAAATACGCAGGAATTCCGCGTCGTAATTGTCACGAGATTGATTCACCATAGTAATCAAAGCTTTAGGGTCGGCAAATGTTGAAATTTGTGACGTAAAATACAATCCTGCGATCTCAATCCGACACAGATCGATGTGAGTTGAAAACTGTGGAGTTCCAGCGGAATCCTGTTCATTCGCCCTCTTAATCGACACTATTTGATGAGAGCTACTGAAATTCTATTGGCTGATTTGAATAGCTAATAGAATTTCAGTAGCTCTCATCCTATTGGCTGATTTGAACCGCCAATAGGATTTGAGTAGCTCTCATACTATTGGCTGATTTGAATTTGAAGTATCAAATCAGCCAATAGGAATTCAAGGGACGCCATTTTTAATCACGTACCTTGAATTCACTATTCACTGTACGGCATCGATCATACGAAGAGGATCCTCCACGCTCCATGGCTCCGTGGTCGCCGGTCTTTAGTTCCAGGGTCGGCGGTCTTCAGCTCCGCGGTCATCGGTCTTCAGCTCTGCCCTCTGCTCCGCGCCGTATTGTTTCTGGAAGAAGAAAGAAGAGGTCGCCGCTTGGAAGAAGACTTCACCGCATGGGACAGGACCTTCTCCGCCAGACTTCAGGAACGGTGAGTACCAACCTGGTGGTTAGACTTAGGGTTTTTTTTTTTTGTTTTTTTTTATTTAGATTAGGGTGGGCACTTCGTAAAAGAGCTAAATGCCCTTTTCAGGGCAATGTGTAGTTTAAGTTTTTTAGTGTTAGGTTCTTTTATTTTGGGGGGTTTGGTGGGTGGGGGTGTTTACTTTTAGGGGGACTTAGACTTTTTTCTTCTTCAAAAGAGCTGTTTATCTTGGGGCAATGCCCTGCAAAAAGCTATTTTAAAGGCTACTGGTAGTTTGTTCTTAGATTGGGGGGGGGGGAGTTGGGGGGGTATTTTCATAGGGATTAGGTATAATTTTTTTAAATTTGATAATTTTGTTTTTTATTTTCTGTAATTGTAGCTTAAAGGGACAGTCTACACCAGAATTTTAATTTTGACTAGACTGTCCCTTTAATTTATACTTAGTTTATTTGTATTTTTAAAGTAATGTTAGTTTTTTTTATTTTAATAGTTAGTAACTTTATTATTTTGTAATTTAGGTAATTTGGGTTCATTTAGGGAGTGTTAGGTTAGGGGGCTTAATAATTTAATTATTTATTTGCGTTGTGGGCTTTGGCGGTTTAGGGGTTAATACTTTAATAGGTTTATTGTGGTGTAAGTTTGATTGCAGATATAGGGGTTAATAGTTTAATTAGGCATATTGCGTTGAGGGGGGTTGTCGGTTTAGGGGTTAATACTTTAATTAGCTCCAATGTGGGTTTGATGGCGGATATAGGGGTTTTACGTGCCTGGCTTATTTTTGGGAGGCGTGTTAGACTGTTACGGGAGATTTGATAAATTTTTTTATTTTTCTTAAGCGCCGGCAGTTTCTAAAGTGCCGTAAGTCACTAGCGACTCCAGGAATTTGTATTTACGCTCATTTCTGGACATCACTAGTTTATCCGACCTATATGTAATATCCCGATATGCAAAGTGAAATTACGGGCGGCGCGGGTTTCAGTGCTTGCGCTGAAGCATGTGCCGTATATGTAATCTCGCCCATGGTGGTATAAATAAACACAGAGTTATGAAAAAGAACATTGTTTAGAACAAAAAAAGGAACTTAGGGACATTTAAATATGTTTGCAAAAGATTTCTGACATAACACACACACATATAAAATTATGTACAAGGATATATGTAAAATTCTAGCATTAATAATAATAAAAAAAAAAAAATATGACTTCTAGAAATACAAATACACATTAATTTATGTGAAAGTATCATATAACAAATCAATATAAAGTATGTTGAGGTATAAACCAATCTATTTCTTGGGCATTAACAGTTGAAAAATAAAAGATTAGCTTTAGAGAAATGCGCTTGTTCATGGACAGTAATGAAATGGTATAAATAAAGTTGGTAAAAACCCGAATAACCGCGACATCAATGACTGTTAGTTAACACCAGTAAGATGCTCTTCACACTGTACTTGACGCGCATGTTTTTTACGGCTTTTTTAATAAATAAGGAGATCGTATTCAGGTCTGCGGCAGCGATGTCTGGCGATGTTTGGCGAGTGTATTGACACCGGCGAATGCAACATAGTTGACGATTTGATAAATAGGCCCCATACACACACATACATGCATGTACACACACACAACCATGCCCACACACAGACAAACCTACATATGCGCACACACGCATAACCATGCGTACACACAGACCACCTATACATGCGTACACACAAATATACAGACACATATACATACATGCACACAAACATACAAGAATGCACACACTCATAAAAACACATACATACATGCACACACAAATATACACACAATTGCTTTTAACTATTTACATGCTGATAATACATAGGTCATAAAGATATGATGAGGCCATTCTGAGGCCATGTTCCTTTTCCTGTAATAAGGAGGAAATATTGGCAGACAGTAGTTACATATATTACATTTGCCCATGTCCTTGTTATGTGCAGAATGAACAGTGTTTGGACACAGAGAATATGAGAGTGTAGCACCATCAAAGAAGCCTGGACAGCTGGACCAAAGAGAATGAAAGAACAGAGACACACAGAGAGGGCATAGGAAGGAGAAGAGGAGGGGGCTTCACTTAACCCACCCTCCATAAAAGGCAAAGAGGTCTGAGATACAACTCCCCCCTCATACATGGAAGAGCAAGTTCAACAGACAGCAAGTGCTGAATTCTGATGTATGACAACTCAGCATTTGTATTTTAACACAACACTGCCATCCCTTCCTGTACAATGTGACCCCATAACCTGAGTCACAAAACCTCCTTTCTTTGCTCATTCCTACAAGATATTCTCTCCTTCATCTTACTCTCATTTCAGCCATTTATCTCAGGCTTGGCACATAGTGGAATGTTGTCCCCAACTGAACATTGGGACACTTCTGTATGACTTAGCAGCAGCTGATGGGAAGGGGGGGGGGGCAGTCAGACCCTTGATAAACTGATAGAATAACATCTTGTTGGCTTAATAACTATTAATTAAAGGGGCATTAATATTCATATATATATATACAGAAAGAAAACAGGGAGGCGCACTCAGCTGAGACAGATTTTTATATATATATATATATATATATATATATATATATATATATATATATATATATATATTGTATATATATATTGTATATATATATTTATATATAAAATAGATCAGCAATTAAGTACAGAATTGCAAAATTACCTGCATATAAAAGTTTATAACATGCAGAGCTCTACATATATTTTATCAACCTTTAAAGGGATAGTAAATCCATTTTTTTTTCTTTCATGATTTATATAGAGTATGCCATTTTAAGCAACTTTCTAATTTACTCCTATTATCAATTTGTCTTCTTTCTCTTCATATCTTTATTTGAAAAGGAGGAATGTTAAGCTTAGGAGGTGGCCCATTTTTGGTTCAGCATCCTGGGTAGCTGGCTACATTTACACACCAATCAACAAGCGCTACCCAGGTGCTGAACCAAGTCCAGCAACAACCGCACTCTGCTAAACAAAACAGCAACCAAGGTAGATAAAAACAAAAAAAAACATATTTTAATGTGCCATTATGAAAAATAATTACGCAATGAAGCAGCAAGCAGCAAACATGGTCAAACATGGCTGAACCAAAAATGGGCCAGCTCTTAGGCTTAACATTCCTGCTTTTCAAATAAAGATACCAAGAGAACAAAGTAAATTTGATAATAGGAGTAAATTAGAAAGTTGATTTAAATGGTATGTTTTATCTGAATCATGAAAGAAAAAATTGGATTTACTATCCCTTTAATTATGGCCAATTATGGCTAGCTGTAAATGAGTGGGTTCACTACTCTAAGCAACAACTGTGTAGTAGGTAGCTGGTTCAGGCAATTTGAAACATTTTACACCATACTTAGGTTTCAGAATTTGTTTTTTAGGAAATGTGACAAAAGCACATCTACAAAAAACAACAACAATGTATTTAGCAGCCAAAGCTTGTCAAATAAATGATAAATATATGTTGCAATGCTGTTTCATTTTTATTTATTAAAGTGAAAGTAAATCCTAGCATTTTACAAAGCTAGGATTTACTATTGAAACAAATAAAGGGCACTCTCATTCATGAAATATAAGATCCTTCATGAAGAAAGCTCCTTTATTTGATTTGATCGATCGCCGATGCCCTTTATTTGTTTCAATAGTAAATCCTAGCGTTTGTAAAACGCTAGGATTTACTTTCACTTTAAGAACATTTCTTCTCAGTGCACAAATATAATTGACAGAGGGCAAATGTGAGCTATAAGTGTCTGAATTTAAAAAATAAATAAAATAGTTTTTATTATCATTTATTTGTAGAGTGCCAATAGATTCCACAGCACGTTATTTAAAAAAAATGGTTTTGAAAAGACTGTTTTAATTCTTTTTTATGTGAATTCTATGTACAATCTCAAGCAGGTGGGAATATATGATCATCTTGGGTATATTCTATTGGCACATGAACAAAATAAAAATGATTGGTTCAAAAGGTGACACACTAACCTAGGTCTCATTCCAATTGTACGGTAGCTCAGCTAGGGTTGTCAACTTTTCTGGGGAAAATAACAGCCATGGTCATTAGCATAAATTTACATAAATAATTATGCATCATAAATCAGGAACTAAAGCTGCTCTGACTTATGTTACATTATTATTATTTTTTAAATATACTTAGAAGTTTGACTATGATAACATCTTTATTTAAACTTTCTTTGGTTTGAACCTTAAAAATACCGTCCATGAGCCAAATTATGAGTGGTGCGCTAACTGTTGTGCGCAAACGATATCAGGTTTATCGTGGGTGTTTGTGTATGTCGGAGGTAGCGAGAATATTGCAAGTTGAAAGAAAACGCGTTCACCCAAGTGCAATTTAATTTAACACATACTGGGTTAGCGTGACCTCAGAGCTTTGGTTAACTGTTACGCTCAAATAAAAAGTGTCACAACACACCAAAAATACATTAAAAAGTACAGTTACACTCATAATAACACCATCTAATAAAAAGTATAAAAAAATTGCAATCAAAAGTTGTGTGTGTATGCACATATGTATTTATATATTTATATGAGTATATATGTATTTACAGACATAAATACACATAAATACTGTGCATATGTATTTATATATTTATATGAGTATATATGTATTTACAGACATAAATACTGTGCATATGTATACATATAAAGACATATACAGGCCTACCTTGGAGATATTACGGTTTCATTTCTAGACCATCGCAATAAAGCGAATATAGAAAAAAAGTGAGTCACACAATTTATTTTGTTTCCCAGTGCATATAAAAGTTTTATTTACCCTATAGTGTAGTCTATTACGTGTGCAATAGTAGTATGTTTAAAAAAACTATGTAACCACCATCTGAGCCTTCAGTGAGTTATAATCTTTTTGCTGGTGGTATATTTATATAGGTGTGTATATGTGTATTCATGTGTATTTATGTGTTTATATGTTTATATATGTTGTTGGAAAAATGTTGCAGATAGACTTGCTCGACACAGGGTTGCCACAAACCTTCAATTAGTATAAAGAGCAATATCTGTGAAGCGCAATAAAGCAAAGTGCAATAAAACAAGGTATGCCTGTATATATAAGTGCATTGGAGCCCTTTGCATCCATGTACCTGCAATATTCATATTAAATAAAGTATTTAACTGTGTAAATAGTTCACATACCAATGTTCTTCACATTAGGAAATATATTCTATGTATTTATAAATATATATCCTATATATATCTGTATATATCTATACCTATATATAATCATATATACAGTATCTCACAAAAGTGAGTACACCCCTCACATTTTTGTAAATATTTTATTATATCTTTTCATGTGACAACACTGAAGAAATTACCCTTTGCTACAATGTAAAGTAGCGAGTACAGCCTGTATAACAGTGTAAATTTACTGTCCCCTCAAAATAACTCAACACACAGCCATTGATGTCTAAACCTAAAATTAGGCCAAAAGTGTCAATATTTTGTGTGGCCACCATTATTTTCCAGCACTGCCTTAATCCTCTTGGGCATGGAGTTCACCAGAGCTTCACAGGTTGCCACTGGAGTCCTCTTCCACTCCTCCATGACAACATCACAGAGCTGGTGGATGTTAGAGACCTTGCACTCCCCCACCTTCCATTTGAGGATGCCTCACAGATGCTCAATAGGGTTTAGGTCTGGAGACATGCTTGGCCAGTCCATCACCTTTACCCTAAGCTTCTTTAGCAAGGCAGCGGTCATCTTGGAGATGTGTTTGGGGTCATTATGTTGGAATACGGCCCTGTGGCCCAGTCTCCGAGGGGAGGGGATCATGCTCTGCTTCAGTATGTCCCAGTACATGTTTGCATTCACGGTTCCCTCAATTAACTGTAGCTCCCCAGTGCCAGCAGCACTCATGCAGGCCAAGACCATGACCCTCCCACCACCAGCACTTGTCTTTGCACTCCTCACCTGGTTGCCACCACACACACTTGACATCATCTGAACTAAATAAGTTTATCTTGGTCTCATCGGACCACAGGACATGGTTCCAGTAATCCATGTCCTTAGTCTGCTTGTCTTCAGCAAACTGTTTGCAGGCTTTCTTGTGCATCATCTTTAGAAGAGGCTTCCTTCTGGGACGACAGCCATGCAGACCAATTTGATGCAGTGGGCGGCATATGGTCTGAGCACTGACAGAGTGACCCCCCACCCCTTCAACCTCTACAGCAATGCTGGCAGCACTCATGCATTTATTTGCCAAAGATAACCTCTGGATATGACGCTGAGCACATGCACTCAACTTCTTTAATCGACCATGGCGAGGCCTGTTCTGAGTGGAACCTGTCCTGTGAAACTGCTGTATGGTCTTGCCCACCGTGCCGCAGCTCAGTTTCAGGGTCTTGGCAATCTTCTTATAGCCTAGGCCATCTTTATGTAGAGCAACAATTCTTTTTTTCAGATTCTCAGAGAGTTCTTTGCCATGAGGTGCCATGTTGAACTTCCAGTGACCAGTATGAGAGAGTATGAGAGAAATAACACCAAATTTAACACACCTGCTCCCCATTCACACCTGAGACCTTGTAACACTAACGAGTCCAATTTGGACATTTCCACTTAGGGGTGTACTCACTTTTGTTGCCAACGGTTTACACATTAATGGCTGTGTGTTGAGTTATTTTGAGGGGACAGTAAATTTACACTGTTATACAGGCTGTAGGCTCACTACTTTACATTGTAGCAAAGTGTCATTTCTTCAGTGTTGTCACATGAAAAGATATAATAAAATATTTACAAAAATATGAGGGGTGTACTCACTTTTGTGAGATTCTGTATAAAATTAACAGATTTCTGGTTAATTTTATAAGCGCTAATTGCATTTGTAACGGCTGACTATTTATTGAGTGCCTGAAAATGGGCAAATTTGACCATTTGCGGGCGCACAATAAATTAGCACTCTTCTTGTAATCTAGCCCTATCTTTAAATAAATAAATGGAATTCTGGTTCTTTACTCTGAACAACAAAAACAGATATATCTGCTAGTACAAATGAGGCTGCTTGGTTTACATTATAAGAACAGTAAGTTTAACACCTGATAACTGCACATAGTTTAGTGAGGGAACCAGCAGGCTGAGGAGTAATACAGCTCACTACTTGTGTTATCAGACAGAACATGACTATTTGCTCAGGGACTGAAAGTGGCAACAGAAAGACAGTGTCTCAATCATAAATGTGCTAACACCACTGAGTGACAATCAGAGATTACTAGTCTAACTCTTATTTTTCATCATAGCTGCCAAGTCATTAAATCAACAAGTAAATAAGATGATAAAATCTGGGGGCAGGAACATACTGTTCTTGAAAATTATGAGATCTGTGTATTTGTCCAAAGGTATCTAATATCTTATGGAGACAAATGTGACACTGAGGAACTGGACAAGCTCAATTTATGGGAAAAGCTCCAGTGATAAGCATGAGAACCAGTGGCTGTTATCATAAAGGTTTCAATGACCCTGTGTTTGTCTGCCCGTCCCTAATTTACATATTCAGGTTCCTCACATCATACCCAGATATACAACTGCAACAACTCATACAGCCTAACTCTCCCCTCTTTATATCCTAGTATATGAAACAGAAGCACCGTGGTGCCTTAGAGCAACAGGAGGAGATTATGCAGGGGGGAAAATGAAGTGGAAAAGGTCTTGTCTGCTTCTGTGCACATACCACATAAAGGACTAGATTATGAGTTGTGCGCTAACTGTTGCATACAAACGATAAGGTGTTTATCGTGGGTGAATCGGAAGTAGCACACGTATTATTATTTTATATCTTTTTGGAAGTATTTTTGCAAATTGCATATTTTTAGCACAATATTTTTTTAAATGATCACACTTTTATGGATAATTTTCTTGTGCAACAAATAGAATATAAGGCTGTGGGTACCACTCACACATGCTCCGAGTGTCAATAAATAAAGCTGTGAATTCTAAACTCCATTTTAATTTTGTTTACAGGTAGCAATATAGATAGGCTCAGAATCCAGGGCCTCCCTCTTTATTATACTGCCTATGTGTAATATAAGCTCACAGACAAAATGATAAATATAGTGATAGATGGATATATAGATAGATAGATAGAAAGATAGATAGATAGATAGATAGATAGATAGATAGATAGATAGATAGAAAGATAGATAGATAGATAGATATATGATAGATAGATTGATTGATATATGATAGATAGATAGATAGATAGATAGATAGATAGATAGATAGATAGATATATCAATCAATCTATCTATCTATCTATCATATATCAATCAATCTATCTATCTATCTATGATAGATAGATAGATAGATAGATAGATAGATAGATAGATAGATAGATAGATAGATAGATAGATAGATATATAGATAGATAGATAGATAGATAGATAGATAGATGATAGATAGATAGATAGATAGATAGATAGATAGATAGATAGATAGATAAATGATAGGTAGATAGAATAGATAGCTCATAATTACAAGATTAGAATATATCAAGATAGTTTGAAAACATTTTGAAAGAGTTTCAACCAATTATATAGCAGGGTTAAGCTAGTGAAGCAATTCTTGCTCTCAGAATTAGAAAACCCTTCATTTTTAAATCCCTTCGAAGGGAGGAAAATAAATATTGATAGTATATTGCAAAGTTTGTTTTTTTGTTTTTACTACACAGTGAATACTTCTATTTTACATTCTTAGAAATATTTACTGTCTATTGAAATACTGTATGCTGGGGATTTGTGCTGGGGGTCACAGACAGCTCCATCTCTCCCAGGTGATGCAACAGGTTGCTAAGTGTTTCTGCTATACTTGTGTTGCCCTATACAGCTGGAGATGGGTGCCAGGATTAAAGGTGGCACAAATAAGAATGCTGGTTTGGAATATATATCAAATAATATGAAATTACAAACTCCTCTTAGTAAATCAATTTAAATAAATATTTTAAAAGGTAATATATAAAATCACCAGTGAAACATACAAAATGTATCAGGTTTAAATTTGTGTATAAAAAATATATATAGTAATAAAATAATAATCAATTTTAGTGATATATAAAAAAACGTTTATAACAAAATTGTGTATAAAAATAACGTGTTACATAAAATCAATCTATTCTAATATTATGGGCAAATGAATCTTAAATAACAATATATTATAGCTATATAAATATATAGTGAATTGATGCAAGTGTACAAACAAAAATAAAAAATATTGTGTGTATTGGAAACAGATAAGGGGGAATATGTCTCCACATGGATAATAATATTATCGCCCCAGAATTTATTTTGTGGAGACATATTCCACCTTCTCTGTTTCTAATACACACAATATTTTTTATTTTTGTTTGTACACTTGCATCAATTCACTATATATTTATACAGCTGTAATATATTGTTATTTAAGATTCATTTGCCCATAATATTAGAATAGATTGATTTTATATACCACATTATTTTTATACACAATTTTGTTATTAACGTTTTTTTTATATATCACTAAAATTGATTATTATTTTATTATATATATTTTTTGATACACACATTTAAACCTGATACATTTTGTATGTTTCATCTGTGATTTTATAGATTACCTTCAAAATATTTATTTAAAATTGATTTACTAAGAGGAGTTTGTAATTTCATATTATTTGATATATATTCCAAACCAGCATTCTTTTTTGTGCCACCTTTAATCCTGTTGTTGGTAAACTGCCTATTACTACACCTGAATAAATGTCACTCATCTCTAATATTATAAAAAAAACTAACATATGAAAATAGATTGTTCTACCACAAATGCAGAGCCAGGAATACTGTTCACTTTCTTGCACAGGCTCTATTCTATCAAATATTTTATTTTTTTGCTTCAAAGCTATATTAAAACATTGAATCAAAACTGAAAACGAGGACTGACTAGTGTGTTTGAATCTGGTATCACAAAAATTGCGCTTCTGCTCCAGTTTTAATACAGTGTCCAAAAACGTTATTGTAAAGTATTTAAAAATCTAATAAACAAAACAATGAACTATTAGACACATTTTGCATTTGTAGTTTTTTCAATAATATCAGTTCATGACGCGTGAGGTTATTATTTTCAGTAATTTTATAATTAAATCGACATAAAAGTCTTTTATGTAGGGCATGTCATTATTTCTGTTTGCAAATTGACTTCATTTTTCTGGTATTATTTATTGAAAAGCATACGTAGCAATGTTGCAACAAGGAGCAAAAAATTACTACTGGGAGCTAGCATCTGATTGGTGGCTACAGAGTTATATGCCTCTAGTCATAGGCTCACCTGATGTGTTCAGCTAGCTCCTTGTAGTACATTGCTGCTATGGAGCTGAATTTAAAGGGATGTAATACCCATATGATAAATTACTTGAAACTGAAGCAGCATAACTGTAAAAAAAGCTGACAAGAAAATATCACCTAAACATCTCTATGTAAAAAAGACAGGTTTTTTTACCTCAAGAGTAAGTACTCAGTGAACAGTTATTCTTCAACTACTGTCAGCTGCATGCTAAAAAAAAACCCACAACAGCAGCCAATCAGCATCAGCAGTGCTAAGGTCATGTTTTGCTTTACTGTGATCTCATGAGATTTTACTGAACTCTCATAAGATTTCATAGTAAAATTCCTTAAAGGGACACTGAACCCACATTTTTTTGAAAGTGTCTGCACATTTACATTTTATCAGAAATAAGCTAAATAGAAAAGCATTCACTTTTTTTTTACCTACAAATAACTGTAAATATGTTTCCCATAGGTGAACATTTTATTTCAATGTCTGAGTCACAAGAGCTTTGAAAGAGTTGCCTAAACTTGCAGTAATACCACACTGGGATCTAAACATAGAAACCCCCCACAGGTTCCAAAGCTGCTGCAAAGTTAATACGCAAGCAAAACATTGCAGGGTCTCCCAGCTGAACAAGCCAATTCTGGGATCCTTGAACCTGTGACATTCACAGTAAAGAAATTCTCTAACATGGAGGGTCGTCGTGCACTCTTAGAGCGCCTTCATATATACAGATGTTTTGTGCGTTACAGATAACCTGAAGATAATGCAATCAGGTTTAATCGCTGTACTGTTACTGTTCACTTTTAGCACAAGGCCAGTGAGACCATTAGCCTGCAGCACATTTTGTTTAGTGCTTTGCAAATCCAGAACAGCTCAGAAATACACCTTTGAAAATCATCTTTATTAAAATTACCTTTGTTCACTGCTATAAGCAATCACTGTATAGAATGTTGCAGGGTAAGTCAAAATACACAACATTAAAAAATGCAGTGTGCCCTCCAATTGCTTCAGGGAGAGAAGAACCCCCCCCCCCCCAATATGTAGAATTAAATTACAGGAGAAAGCAGGTACAATAAATAATGTGTGTACATTTTAAACTTCAGTTAAAATGTTACTGGAAATTTAAAGGGACCTAAAAGTTAGGTAGAACATGTACAGACATAATGAATACACACAACCTCCTGGTAGTGTCACATGGGCTCTCACAGCATATGTGCGTATGCCACTGAAAATATCTTTTACTAGAAAGATTTTTTGGGAACAGAAATATATTGCAAAAATGCTTCAATTTAAATTTGAAATGCAATCATGCACATTTCAAATGTGACCTATCTATCATTTTAAACACATTTCCATTTATTTCTATTGTCAAATTGACTTTGTGTCCTGGGCTCTATAGGGCAGAAGTGTTTATAGCAATGCTTTTTAACAATGTTACAAAAAATGTTACAAACACTGCTAGCATATGTTTCTAAAGATACATACATGCTCATATGTTTCTAAAGATACATACATGCTCATATGTGTCTAAAGATACATACGTGCTCATATGCTTCTAAACATACATACATGCTCATATGTTTCTAAAGATACATACGTGCTCATATGTTTCTAAAGATACATCCATGCTCATATGTTTCTAAAGATACATCCATGCTCATATGTTTCTAAAGATACATACATGCTCATATGTTTCTAAAGATACATACATGCTCATATGTTTCTAAAGATACATACATGCTCATATGTTTCTAAAGATACATACATGCTCATATGTTTCTAAAGATACATCCGTGCTCATATGTTTCTAAAGATACATCCATGCTCATATGTTTCTAAAGATACATCCATGCTCATATGTTTCTAAAGATACATCCATGCTCATATGTTTCTAAAGATACATCCATGCTCATATGTTTCTAAAGATACATACATGCTCATATGTTTCTAAAGATACATACATGCTCATATGCTTCTAAAGATACATACATGCTCATATGTTTCTTAAGATACATCCATGCTCATATGTTTCTAAAGATACATCCATGTTCATATGTTTCTAAAGATACATACATGCTCATATGTTTCTAAAGATACATAAATGCTCATATGTTTCTAAAGATACAAACATGCTCATATGTTTCTAAAAATACATACATGCTCATATGTTTCTAAAGATACATACATGCTCATATGTTTCTAAAGATACATACATGCTCATATGTTTCTAAAGATACATACATGCTCATATGTTTCTAAAGATACATACATGCTCATATGTTTCTAAAGATACATACATGCTCATGTGCTTCTAAAGATACATACATGCTCATGTGCTTCTAAAGATACATACATGCTCATATGCTTCTAAAGATACATACATGCTCATATGTTTCTAAAGATACATACGTGCTCATATGCTTCTAAACATACATACATGCTCATATGCTTCTAAAGATACATCCATGCTCATATGTTTCTAAAGATACATCCATGCTCATATGTTTCTAAAGATACATACATGCTCATATGTTTCTAAAGATACATACATGCTCATATGTTTCTAAAGATACATCCATACTCATATGTTTCTAAAGATACATCCATGCTCATATGTTTCTAAAGATACATCCATGCTCATATGTTTCTAAAGATACATACATGCTCATATGTTTCTAAAGATACATACATGCTCATATGTTTCTAAAGATACATACATGCTCATATGTTTCTAAAGATACATACATGCTCATATGTTTCTAAAGATACAAACATGCTCATATGTTTCTAAAAATACATACGTGCTCATATGTTTCTAAAGATACATACATGCTCATATGTTTCTAAAGATACATACGTGCTCATATGTTTCTAAAGATACATACATGCTCATATGTTTCTAAAGATACATACATGCTCATATGTTTCTAAAGATACATACATGCTCATATGTTTCTAAAGATACATCCATGCTCATATGTTTCTAAAGATACATACATGCTCATATGTTTCTAAAGATACATACATGCTCATATGTTTCTAAAGATACATACATGCTCATATGTTTCTAAAGATACATACATGCTCATGTGCTTCTAAAGATACATACATGCTCATATGCTTCTAAAGATACATACATGCTCATATGTTTCTAAAGATACATACATGCTCATATGTTTCTAAAGATACATACGTGCTCATATGTTTCTAAAGATACATCCATGCTCATATGTTTCTAAAGATACATACATGCTCATATGTTTCTAAAGATACATACATGCTCATATGTTTCTAAAGATACATACATGCTCATATGTTTCTAAAGATACATACATGCTCATATGTTTCTAAAGATACATACATGCTCATATGTTTCTAAAGATACATACATGCTCATATGTTTCTAAAGATACATCCATGCTCATATGTTTCTAAAGATACATACATGCTCATATGTTTCTAAAGATACATACATGCTCATATGTTTCTAAAGATACATACATGCTCATATGTTTCTAAAGATACATACATGCTCATATGCTTCTAAAGATACATCCATGCTCATATGTTTACCAAGGAATTATCTTTTTTACAAACAGAATTAAGTAAATTTGGTAACAGAAGGAAATTAGAAAGTTATTTAAAAGTGTATGCTCTATCAATACCATGAAAGTTTAATTTTGACTTTAATGACCCTTTAAGTTTAAAACTAGCTTTGTTAACAGGGGGGAGATGTACTAATTTTCTGCTACATCTTACGATCAATTTTAAATAACTGTCCAATGTATTGCTAGTATCTAATTTGTTTAGCTCTCTTTTTATCCTTTGTTGAAAAGTATACCTAGGTAGGCTCAGAAACTGCTGATTGGTGGCTGCACATATATGCCTCTTCTCATTGGCTTTCAGCTAACTCCCAGTAGTGCATTACTGCTCCTTCAACAAAGGATACCAAGAGAATGAAGCAAATTATATAACAAAAGTAAAGTGGAAAGGTGTTTAAAATGGAATGATCTTTCTGAATTCTGAAAGAAAAAATAAAGGTTTCATGTCCCTTTAAAGGAACAGCTTGTAATAAGAAGTCATTTCTGTTGTGTTGCTATAGAATGACACATTTAATAATTCTTAATGTTTTTAAAACAAATTGACACCTTTTTACTGCAATTAACTCCACCTACCATTTGACTTATTTGAAGGAGAGAATCTGGGCTTTAGTCTGCAAACAACAACGCTAGTCATAAAGTTGGTATAAAGTAATCTGTTTTGCAGTTAAAGCAAATTACTGAGAGATATGTAGCAGGATTAGCCTTGTGAAGTCAACAGGTTCACTTGAAGTTCTGGGAATTAAAAATTGCTCTTTTTTTCTGAGCTAATTTACATAAATAGGCAGAAAATAAACAATGAAAATATATTGCAAAGTTATTTCATTATGCATCACTAAACATTTAATTTAAAAAATCTCAAGGTGTTTACTGTCCCTTTAACGTTTTAAAACTGCTAAGGGATCATTTTTAAACACTTTGAGATTAGTAGTATAAATTGTTTCATTATAGGACGCAGAAAAAAAAAAACCTTTACAATACAGTTTCATTGTTTTTGTCCCCTTTTTCTGTAATTTATCTCTGAAAATTGAGGTATTACCAATTTATGCAAGAATAGGAAGTGCACGCGGCACATTTTTATGGCCTCACCTAGCAATATTCTGCACAGCCATTGGCTGCTCACTCTAGTAACCCATTTATAAATGTTCCTGATTGTCCCCACCAAAGGAGATAAAGGAATCTAAAAACATAGTTCCACATAGAAACATTCATTATTTTATGGAACATTTACACTTAACACTTAATTATTCATTATTTAAAAAAAAGTCTGCATATTATTCTCAAGCTAATATTTCCTTTGAATTCATTGTTATTCTCAGCTTTTATTTGTGTTTTATTAGGGTTGCTACCTTGGCCATGTTAATCTGGATAGTTATGAGTTACACATGGTGCAGGATGTGCAAGGAGGAACATGTATTGTGTCTCTGGAAATCATATAGTTCTGCTGGAGTACAGTATTCATTCCTCCCTGCACCATGTGTAACTCATTACTGTCCCGGAAAACATGGCTGATGTGGAACTCTAGGTTTTATGTCCATCACAATCACATGTATTGGTTTAAAATTTATCAGGGAATATATTTAAAGAACTAAGCACAGGTGAAATAATCAGCTGATTAGTAAACATTATTATTTTACCAGATCTCATCCAAGGTAATCCTGAAAACCTGGCCTGTTGGGGAGGCCTGAGGACAGGTTTGAAAACCAGTGATTTAAATTGACAGGATCCTCAAAAATGTCTCTGTACCATTTAAATAGAATATTTAAAAATGTATTACAGTGCCTTGGTAATGGATGTTCCTGTGCTGAATAACCCCAACATTCTCTGTGTGAATTGTCACTACCAGCCAATGAGTTGTAGAGTCCCAGGACTTTTACAACAAAATATGTCTATATATATATATATATTTTTTTATATATATATATATATATATATATATATATATATATATATATATATATATATATATATATATATATATATATATATATATAATTTGTTGAATAACATACCTAGATAGCTGCTGATTGGTGGCTGCACATGCATGCCTGTTATCGTTGGCTCACCACTTAAATTGATATCTATCTACTAAAGCTTGAATATATATATATATATATATATATATATATATATATATATATATATATATATATATATATATATATATCAGGTTATATTTCCTTTTTAGTGTAATGTCATGAATTAACAAATTGAACTAGGCATAAATCAGAATAAAATTAATTATATTGTAGTATATAACTCATATACTACAATAAACTCTTGGGATTAATAATGTGAAAAAATGCATTAATATAATAAACTTTATCAAACAGCTTATTAGTATTTACAACAATCCTGTTAGCTATAATATGTTGTTAGGTTGTTACCCCAAATAAAGTTATACAAGAGAGGCGCAGAGGTTGTTCTATACCTTATAACTGGGGGCGATAGTAAAGATCACTGATATATTTAAATATCAAGCGTAGTAAGTGTTACTTATGTGGGGGTTAATATCTTCAGCTCCCTTTGACAGGAAGAAACGTTGTACTGATTGAAAAACACAAGTGAGAGAGATGGAAAAGGGAACAGGTGAACATACAAAATAAAAATAAATGAGTATTGAATAAATAGATCATTTTAATATGGAATAAATATGATAATATACCAGATACAACTTGCTATGGGTATTTGAGCACACAGATAAACAGCTATTTATAAATCATTCACTGATTTATTTTACAATATTTTCTTTGCATATCAGAACAAATACAATAGCTGTGATTTTCTGTGAGAACTTCCTGGGTAGGTAGAGACTAGACAGAGCTGATGAAGGTTGGTAGCAGCTGTGACATCAGCAGCATTAACATACATGATAGATCTGCACTGCTTGCTAGTAATTGTTTGTCTTCTTTTAAGCATATGGCTGATGTTAGTGCTGCAAATAGTCTCATATTAGTTTAGCAACACCTGGTAGGCTCTTCTCACCTAATAATTATTGATCAAGTTCTAGGGGTTTATCAGACTATTAAATGTTGCATTTTTCTCTCTCCTCTCTCTCTCTCGTTTAAAAAATAAAACATTTTGTTATATACTAAAGGGACATTAAACCAAATTTTTTTTTTTTAATGATTTAGATAGAACATACAATTTTAAACAACTTTCCAATTCACTTCTGTTATCTCATTTGCTTCATTCTCTTGGTATCCTTTGCTGAAAATCATATCTAGATAGGCTCCGTAGCTGCTGATTGGTGGCTGCACATAGATGCCTCGTGTGATTGGCCCACTCATGTGCATTGCTATTTTTTCAACAAAGGATATCCAAAAAAATGAAGCTTATTAGATAATGGAAGTAAATTGGAATGTTGTTTAAAATTGTATTCTCTATCTGAATCATGAAAGAAAACATTTGGATTTAATGTTCCTTTAGGGTGTGTCACTGTCCAATAAAAGAGCCATAGGAGTGTTCCTTATCAGCCATTGAAATCCTATCCTACAGATCATTAATGCGCTGGCCGCTTCCTATTAGTTTCACAATCAAAATTAAAAATTAAAGAGACATTGAACTCAACATGCAATTCTCCATGAAAAAACTTTGCAATGCATTTTCACTGTTTGTTTTGCGTGCTTTCACTGTCATTTAACACCGAAAAATGCAGTTTCCCCTCCCCCAGAATGCAGAACACTGATAATCTTACATGCTGCACAGCGATTGGCTGATATGTGCAGGAGCGAGTGTATGGCTGTACCTAATTGGCTACACCAAAGGAAGCAAGAAACAGAGGATTTTCAAGGGGTGTGTCCCTGGTGGCCTGCAATACAATTATTGAGTTGAAAATTCCCTGCTGTAAATTAATATCAGAAGCACCCATATCAGTGAAGCCCCTAGATATCTCTTGTGTAATAAAATACTTTTCAATTTACCTCTGTTATCAAATTTACTTTGTTCGCTTGGTATTCTTTGTGGAAAAGCATACCTAGGTAGACTCATGAGCTGGTGGATATGCACATATACCTCTTGTCATTGGTTAACCAGATGTGTTCAGCTAGCTCACAATAACGCAGTGTTGCTCTGGAGCTAACTTTAACTATGCATTTAAACCATTTTCAAGAGTTAAACACATAATTATATGTAAACATTAGTGCAATAATAAAATGATCTAACATATTACAACATTTATTTTCTTTTTACACTTTTATGTCCCTTAAATACATTTAAAATAGTGAAGAAAATAATTATTAGTGGAAAACATTCATATCGTATTATTTATATGTTGTTTTACTACATATTACTATTACTACACCACCCTTAAAAAGAAGTAAAGTAATAATTAGACATTCATGGTTTAGATAGAGCATACAATTCTAAATAACTTGGCCAATTTACTTCTATTATTTAATTTTCTTCCTTTTCTTGTTATCCTTTGCTGAAAGGTTTATCTAGGTAAGCTCAGGAGGAGCAAAGAACCTAAGTTCTAGCTGCTGATTGGTGGTTGCATATATATACCGATTCTCATTGGCTCACCCATGCGTTCAGTTAGAAACCAGTAGTGCATTGCTGCTTCTTCAACAAATGATACCAAGAGAATGAAACAAATTTGACAATAGAAGTAAACTGGAAAGTTGTTTAAAATTGTATGTTTCTACCTAAATCATGAAATAAAAATGTTGGGTTTCATGTCCCTTTAAACTAATGGGCTATCCAATCATATTCCTATCCGCATGGAAAAGCTGTTTGAAGCTGTCGCTGACTGCACCTGCGTGATCATTTCCGCTATTCATTCTCAGGCCATCACCGGTGTAACTCATGAGTTAGATCTAAACAGTGTTTTCCAATTCCAGTCCTAAGGACAAACTAACAGGAATTATTTACAGTATTAAACTTGGATGAGAAAAGAATTAATAACCACAATTAACGAGAAGCTGATTATGTCACCTGTGCCTAGAATTAAAGTGATATGAAACCCAAAATGTCATGATTCAGACAGAGCATGTGATTTTAGACACATTTTCAATTTACTTATTTTATCTAGCTTGCTTTATTCTCTTAGTACCATTTGTTGAAAAAGCATACCCAGGTAGGCTCAGGAAGAGCAATGCTCTAGAGGGATCTAGCTGCTGATTGGTGGCTGTACATATATGCCCCCTTGTCATTGGCTCACCTGATGTGTTCAGCTAACCCCCAGTAGTGTATTGCTGCTGCTGCTTCAACAAAGGACCCCAAGAGAATTAAACAAATTTGATAATAGAAGTAAAAATGTAAAGTTGTTTAAAACTACATGCTCTATCTGGATCATGAAAGAAAATGTTTGGATTCCATGCCCCTTTAAATTACCCTGTGTTAGACTGACAGGGTCTGTGAAGGGGTCAGGAAGGTTTTAAAAATACAACACAATCATCATTAATTAATTAATTAATTAATTAATATACATAGTATGTTTTTTTAGAGCATTTTATTTTTAAACAAACTCCTTTCTTTTACTATGTGTTTAACCTCTGCAAAGAGGTTAAATGCATAGTAAAAGTTGTGCTCCTCTTACACTCCTGATGAGGATACAGTTTATGAACAAATGAGACGCAGACATACATGCGTATGCTCCAATCACTGGCTGTATCCTCATCTGGAGAAGAATGGGGGTGTAACAGGGGGACAATACTTTGTTTAACACATATAGTAGAAGAAAAAAAACTGTTTAAAAATACAACACCCTAATGAAAATACACAAGAATATCCCTTTAATTTGGGCAGTTTACTTACTTCAGTAACTGGAACAGCGTTATGTCCCTGTAAGGTGCAAGTAGGTGTGGGGATGTTGACAATGAAATAAAAAAATATTATTATATTTATTTGTAATGCAGAGAGTACAATAAATACAGACAAGGAAGGCTGAGAGAATAGGAATTCTATACTAAATATAAAATAAAATAAGTACAGATGGCCTTCGTTTTGCGCTAGTTCATTTGTGCCATTTCACAATAGCGCCTGTTCTAATGATCACATGAGCACTATTGAGGAATTCATTCTACAGGCTTCTTAATTAAAAAAAAAAAAACACCTGCAATTATAGTACAGCACTGTAATACTATGTACAGCACTGTAATACTATGTGCAGCACTGTAATACTGTGTACAGCACTGTAATACTATGTGCAGCACTGTAATACTGTGTACAGCACTGTAATACTGTGTACAGCACTGTAATACTATGTGCAGCATTGTAATACTGTGTACAGCACTGTAATACTGTGTACTGCACTGTAATACTATGTGCAGCACTGTAATACTGTGTACTGCACTGTAATACTGTGTACAGCACTGTAATACTATGTGCAGCACTGTAATACTGTGTACAGCACTGTAATACTATGTGCAGCACTGTAATACTGTGTACTGCACTGTAATACTATGTACAGCACTGTAATACTATGTGCAGCATTGTAATACTGTGTACAGCACTGTAATACTATGTGCAGCATTGTAATACTGTGTACAGCACTGTAATACTATGTGCAGCATTGTAATACTGTGTACAGCACTGTAATACTGTGTACAGCACTGTAATACTATGTGCAGCACTGTAATACTGTGTACTGCACTGTAATACTATGTACAGCACTGTAATACTATGTGCAGCATTGTAATACTGTGTACAGCACTGTAATACTATGTGCAGCATTGTAATACTGTGTACAGCACTGTAATACTATGTGCAGCATTGTAATACTGTGTACAGCACTGTAATACTATGTGCAGCATTGTAATACTATGTACAGCATTGTAATACTGTGTACAGCACTGTAATACTATGTGCAGCATTGTAATACTGTGTACAGCACTGTAATACTGTGTACTGCACTGTAATACTTTGTACAGCACTGTAATACTGTGCACAGCACTGTAATACTGTGTACAGCATTGTAATACTGTGTACAGCACTGTAATACTGTGTACAGCACTGTAATACTATGTGCAGCACTGTAATACTGTGTACAGCACTGTAATACTATCTGCAGCATTGTAATACTGTGTACTGCACTGTAATACTGTGCACAGCACTGTAGTACTGTGTACAGCACTGTAATACTGTGTACAGCACTGTAATACTGTGTGCAGCATTGTAATACTGTGTACAGCACTGTAATACTGTGTACTGCACTGTAATACTTTGTACAGCACTGTAATACTATGTACAGCACTGTAGTACTGTGTACAGCACTGTAATACTATGTGCAGCATTGTAATACTGTGTAAAGCACTGTAATACTATGTGCAGCACTGTAATACTGTGTGCAGCACTGTAATACTGTGTGCAGCACTGTAATACTGTGTGCAGCTCTGTAATACTATGTGCAGCACTGTAATACTGTGTGCAGCACTGTAATACTATGTGCAGCACTGTAATACTGTGTACAGAGCTGTAATACTATGTGCAGCACTGTAATACTGTGTACAGCACTGTAATACTGTGTACAGCAAAGTAATACTATGTGCAGCACTGTAATACTGTGTACAGCACTGTAATACTATGTGCAGCATTGTAATACTGTGTACAGCACTGTAATACTGTGTACTGCACTGTAATACGTTGTACAGCACTGTAATACTATGTACAGCACTGTAGTACTGTGTACAGCACTGTAATACTATGTGCAGCATTGTAATACTGTGTACAGCACTGTAATACTATGCCCAGCACTGTAATACTGTGTACAGCACTGTAGTACTGTGTACAGCACTGTAATACTGTGTACAGCAAAGTAATACTATGTGCAGCACTGTAATACTGTGTACAGCACTGTAATACTTTGTACAGCACTGTAATACTGTGTAAAGCACTGTAATACTGTGTACTGCACTGTAATACTTTGTACAGCACTGTAATACTGTGTACAGCACTGTGGTACTGTGTACAGCACTGTAATACTGTGTACAGCACTGTAATACTGTGTGCAGCATTGTAATACTGTGTACAGCACTGTAATACTATGCCCAGCACTGTAATACTGTGTACAGCACTGTAATACTTTGTACAGCACTGTAATACCATGTAAAGCACATATAATACTGTGTAAAGCACTGTAAAATTGTGTACAGCACTGTATTTGTAATATTACATAATAACAAATATATTTGTTATAATGTTATAATATAACAACAAATATAATAGAATACAATATTAGATAATAAATATAATATAATATTAAATAATAACACATATAATATAATACAATATTACATAATAACAAATATATTACAAAATAACAAATATAATATATTACATAACACATAATATATTACAAAATAACAAATATAATATAATCTCTCTCTCTCTCTCTCTCTCTCTCTCTCTCATCTGCAGGGGTGCGCGTGCGATCAGCTGTGCTCTTTCACTTGCCCGGTCCTCGCGCTGCTGTTTTCACCTGCAGGGGTGCGCGTGCGAGGTCGGGTGGGTGCGCGTGTGATCAGCTGTCTAAGGCCAAGTGTTTGTCTGTACTGCGCATGACGGCTTCAGACAAACACTTGTCTTTTATAATATAGGATATTAAATAATAACACATATAATATAATACAATATTACATAATAACAAATATATTACAAAATAACAAATATAATATATTACATAACACATAATATATTACAAAATAACAAATATAATATAATATTACATAATAACACATATAATATATAATAACAAATATAATATAATATAATATTACATAATAACAAATATAATATAATATATAACATATAATAACAAAATAATATAATATAACATAATAACAAACATAATATATTATAATATTACGTAATAACAAATAATATAATATAGCAACAAATATAATATAAACCAATATTACTTAATAAATATAGAATAATATATTACATAATAACAAATATAATATAATACAATATTACATAATAAATATAATATTACATAACAGATATAATATAATATTACATAATAACACATATAATATATTATATAATAACAGATATAATATAATATTACAGAATAATACATATATATTATATAAAACAAAAATAATATAATATTACATAATAACAAATATAATATAATATTACATAATAACACATATAATATATTATATAACAAATATAATATAATATTGCATGATAAATATAATATAATATTACATAATAACACATATAATATATTATATAATAGCAAAACTAATATAATATAATATAACATAATACAAAATATAATATAATACATAATAACAAATATAATATAATATTACATAATAACATATAATATATTATATAACAAATATTATGTAATATTAAATGATACATATAATATTATATAATACAATATTACATAATAACAAATATAATATAATTTTACATACTAACACATATAATATAATATTACATGATAAATATAATATAATACAATATTACATAATAACAAATATAATATGACATAATAACAAGTATAATATAGTATATAATAACAAAAATAATATAACATAATAACAAATAAAATATAATATTACATAATAACAAATATAATATAATATTACATAATAACAAATATAATATATTATTACATAATAATATTTACAATATATTATAGAACAAATATAATATAATATTACATTATAAATATATTACATAATAACAAATATAATATAATATTACATAATAACACATATAATATTACATTACTAATGTCAATTCTGAGAGGGGCCTGGAGCCTAACTCATCTACTTCTCATAGACTTACATTATATAACCGGGTTCATTTTACACCAAATGTTTTTTTACAACTGTTCCATCAGTAACAGAACCCCGTTGTAATTTGAGGGTACCTGTATAAATAAATAAATATATATCAACAAAATGCATTTTTTTAACAATATGTTCATCACTTTTAGAATAATTGTTCTTTTTCTTAAAATTACAAACTGGAAGATATTTTCACAAACATTTTCTACACTGTCTTAATAGTTAACCTCTGCTGATGCTATTTTCTCATGGTTACTTTACAAACATATTTTTTTTTAATTGGAATGTTGTTAGGGTAAAATACTACTAAGTGCCCTGGTGCAATTAAGAAACTAAACTATCACTTAATTGGAGAGTATCCAAACAGTGATCTATAACTACTAATTACCCAATGTACATCACTAAGTATACTGTTGTATTTTTATTGTTGTTTTTTTATATTTGTGGGACATGTCCTTATTCACCAACTGAACTATCACTAATGATGAGTTATACACAAAGATGCATTTCCTCTTAGGTTCCAATATCAATGTCAACTACTTCAATTTAAAGAGACATTAAACACTAAATAAATACTAGATAAAATTATGCATTCAAAGAAAAGTTAAGTCTAAGAATAACATGTATATATATATATATATATATATATATTTAAAAACGTTTAATTAGCTGTTTAAATATTGACAAAATAAGTGTAAACTTTTAGTGTGTATAAAACAATGGGAGCTGCCATGTTGTAACTTAGGTTTTTTTCACTACCGTGACCAATTAGAGACAGTTATAAATAGGTCACTAGAGTATACAGCCAATGGCTGTGTGGAATATAACAGTGTTCTCTACTTCCATTTCTAACAGGAACTGAAAAGCTCACAATTTCAAAATGGAATTACAGGAAATGAGGGCAAAATAAATAATGAAAGCATATTGCATTTATATATATATATATATATATATATTAATTAATGATTTATCTTTTAATATTAGCATCTCAAAATGTTTAAATATATACTGTATATATATATATATATATATATATATATATATATATATAATATTTTTTTGCATGAAATGGGTTAAAGGGACAGTCTACTCCAGAATTTTTAATGCATAAAAAGATAGATAATCCCTTTATTACCTATTCCCCAGTTTTGCATAACCAACACTGTTAAATTAATATTTGTTTTACCTCTGTGATTACCTTGTATCTAAGCATCTGCAGACTTCCCCCTTATTTCAGTCCTTTTGACAGACTTGCATTTTAGCAGTGCTGATTCACTCCAAGGGAGTGAGCACAATGTTATCTATAACTAGCACTGTCTAGCTGTCAAAAACTGTCAAAATGCACTGAGATAAGAGGCAGTCTTCAAGGGCTTAGAAATTAGCATATGAGCCTACCTAGGTTTAACTTTCAATAAAGAATACCATGGGAACAGAGCAAATTTGATGATAAAAGTACATTGAAAAGTTTTTTTTAAATTGCATGCCCTATCTGAATCATGAAAGTTTAAATTTTTATATGTACGTTAGAAAATGTTTTTGTTTCTGTGATCACTTACTTGGTATGTGCTATGTGCCGATTGAATTAGTCGACTCATGCTAAACTCATGGTTATATAATTCATTTTAAAGCAAACCTTTTTAATTAAAAATTTAGTGTGATACTGCAGCACAGACTTTCAGTCCTTTTTTTTTACCATTTTTTTTAATTTCAGCATTCATTTTTCCCATACACTCAGGTCCACACACTCATAAACAAAATATATGTATCTATTACATATACTGTATTTTAAAAGAGAGGACTTTTTCTACATAGAAGTGTAGGAATTTACTAATACGTAAATTCTCTTTCACACTTGTAAACTGAGTTTGCAGCATAAACAATCTGTAAATCTCTTAGAGATAGGATCTAATCCCATATTTTTAATTTGATAAGAATAGCACACACTATTTTAGAAATATTGAGGACAGGAGTATGAGCAAAAATACATTGTTTAAGATATTTGTGAAAATAGTGTGCACAAATGTGTGCACCTAAATACAATAATAAAAGTGTAATAGAAATACAAAAAGTTTAGAAAAATAGAAAGAGTTAAAGGCATTCGTAAATGTGATTGTGTAATAAACAACTCAAAAGCAAGGACAATTGTGTAACTGACAAGCAGCTAGTGTGCAACAGTAGTCCATGTTCCAATTTATATATAACAATTATGGACAGTGACAGAAATAACTTGAATCAGTTTAGAGGAGGGGGTAGAGAGGAGGCTGCTGTAGGGGGATCTGAGGGAGGGACACTACAGGGTCTTCTTACAAGCTTGTCCTGGGCTTTGATTGACAGCTCAGTGTGTGAGTGTGTGTAACACGCCTACAAAGCTCATATCAAGTCAGCAAAAACAAAAAAAACCAAAGAGGGTCTCCTTTCTATAAAGGATTGGGCAGGGTGTTAATGTGCAAGCTGACATCATCTCTGCTATCAGCCAATCAGAGGACAGGGTTGAGGTGCCAGGTTCTAAGTCCCCTTATAAGCACCTCTCCAGCAAGGGTTCTCTCTGACAGCTTCTGTGTGGGGTCTGGGGGTTTAAGGTGTCTCCTGCTAAGGACAGAGCGCAGGAGATGAGCTGTTGAGCCACGGGACTTAAGGGTGATTCAACTGTAGAAACCCAGCTACAGAAACGGGGGGATCTGCCCAACAAGGCTCTCTGTCAACAACAAGAGGTGGGGGGGAGAACTTTTTTTAATTTTACGGACAAGGTGAGCCCTTTGCGGCGGGGGGCTGAGAGGTAAAGATGGAGAACGCACACACCAAAACCACAGAGGAATGTTTGGCCTATTTTGGGGTCAATGAGAATACAGGTCTGTCTACTGATCAGGTCAAGAAGAACTTTGAAAAGTTTGGACCCAATGGTGAGTTGAAATTATTCTTTATCTTCATTGTATCTCAATACAGTTCTAAAGTCAGTTGAAGTAGGTCTACCAGCAGCTAAGGGGTCAATGGCTAATTTGGAAACACTGGAAACATTTGGTGTCAATATCACTTTACAAGTTTTTGCATAGAACATTTTAATATTTAAGGGAAAAGATATTGATGCTGTAACTTTACAGTAGTGTTTATCATGGGGAAGCCTAGCAATTGTCATATAAATATAACAGAAACCATTACTACATGGAAAGCATTTCGTTTGTGAAATTTAGGGGAAAGCAATTGAAGTTTGATCAAATATAAATGTGATGTTATATTCTTTAAAAATAAAATGATCTGATGTGCTGGGCAACCCCTGCAGACACAAAAACATATTTAATTGTTAGGTTACTATAGCAGTATAAGGAACTCGGGAGAGGTTATAATCCAGTGTTATTGTGGGATCATGAAAGGGAAATAAGGAAAGATCAGCAAAGCAAAAAAGTTAGTGAATAAGAGAAAATAGACGTAAAATAGTATGGGGAAAAAAAGAGATAAAAGGATAAAAGAGAAACAGGAATAGAGGGAAATAAAATAAATTAATAAATAAATAAAGAGAGAAAATAAATGAGCATATTTATTGACTTGATCACTGACTGTTTTGACATATATATATATATATATATATATATATATATATATGAGGAATCTGTTGTTTTTCTGAGTGTATTACACTTCCCATTAAAAGATATGTCTGGCTGGCAGGGGAATCTGCTCTGTGCCTACTGTCACCTTGCTGTCAGTGATAAGAACAGAGCAGACTTCTCAAGAAGTATACTTCTGGCTCTGCACACGTTTCTAGCAATTTGATTACCTATTACTTATAAGGAAGGACATCTGCCTCCCCAGATCGCTATATGCACATGTGACACTGACTCATCTAGTTACAGAGCAGCAGGAGAGTGTCTGAATGTAACAAACGCATTGTGTTTTTATAAACTCAGTATCTCATTCTCTATATTACATTTATTATATTAATATGCAGCTGCATACACCAAACTCTATGTATACTCAGGGGAACGCCATGAGACACTGAGCTTCCCAATTTTGTTTTTTACTAGCTTGCTATCATTGTGTTTTATTATCCTCTTGGGAACATAAGAGAATCTCTCTAAATGTCACATTCCTGCAAGAAAAGCTGCCATCCCAAGCCTTGGCTTATGCACTCTCAGTAAAGTCTATAGATGTACTTGTCCTTGCACATGTAGGTATACTGTGTATATAGATATATACATACCCTACACATACTTATAACCCTGGCACCTCATATTGCAGGCCATTAGTTTAGGATCCAGTGTATGATGTCACCTTCCCTCGCAGCCACTAACACATTTCCACTTATGTCCTTCAAAGAGCCCCAAGCTATAAACTGCTGAGAGGTTCTCTATCCTGGGATATACCCAGCCCAGTCTCAATGTCAAGTAATGATAACCAAGAAGCAGCTTCTGAAAACTAATACAATAAACTTATTAATAGAAACAATAATTAACATAAAAAAATACCCACATAAATTCTTATAAAGAACAACACTCAAAGAATGATTCATATTTTTAAAGCAAAGGTTACCAAGTAGGTTTATGCTAAAAATGTAAATGCATATATTTATTAATTAATTATTTTTTAAAAATATTAATTGACAGGGTCATGTATTTAAAAAAAAATATTAAACTTTTTTTATTTTATTATTATAATAATAAAAAGAACTAGCACATGTTTCATTACAAATGACTTGTGGCTTGTTGCGAAGGGAACTAAACGGCTGTGTTGTATAAATAAGTTAGGAACATGTCACTCATCTGGCAGGGAAGGAGCGCTTCTGCAGCCCAGTATGCTCATTGGTCAGCACACAACAGCTTTATATCCAACCATGGATACAGAGATTTGGAGCTGGGAGCATTCTGTTCCCGCAGCATTAGGATCAAACATAGTAGCTAAGTGACATCAGCTGACAGCAGGTCATTGAGCATAACTTCAACACGATCCCTATGGCCCAAGCAGAATTATTTTATTACATGTGTATATCCCCAAATCCTGCAGGGCTATGCAAAATCATCATTTATAATACAAACACATTTTCTAACTCACTATAAAACTATATATTGCTTTTACAGAACTGGTAGACCTGACAAATTATAGGAATGTTGTAGAAAAATCTCCTAATATTTTTTTTTATTTTTTTTTTGCTTTAGGAAATAAATGTTAATTTCTAGAATTTAAACTCATTAACTGGCACATGACTTTTCTATCCCCCCCCCCCATCACAAACTAACATATTTGGATTGGTTAATCTGCTAACAGTTTATAATATTTAATCAACTTAATCAGTTGCAGAGAAAAGTTTCTGCTTTATATTTTTAAAGTAAAAGAACAAATGTCCTCTCTTAATGATATAAAATATATATGTATGAATCATCTAAAAAATAAAACAATTTTATGGATTTTCACAATATTGCAATACATTAATTTGAAAAATTAAAAAAAAAACATAGTCATATTAATGAATGCTTAGAAATAAAAACATAAAAGTAAAAAAAAAATATAGACATTGGAAACAAAAATAGTCATATTACTTAATCATTGTAACCCAAAATATTTGTAATTAACGAGATCTTTTTGTAGAAATCTTTTGTAAAATCTTTTTGTAAAAGTGTCTTCTAATCTTATCATTACTACAGCAGACTTGAGTCTTGGCTGTTGTTCGCACATTGCAACATTACTAAAAATAGTTTTGATTTTTTTTTTTTTTTAAAGGAAACAGTAGAAGCTTAAAAAATATGCAATTGGAGCTAAAGCTATAAAAAATATATGTATAATACAGGGTCAATTTGACAAAACATGTGTTGTGCAGAGTTATAGAGGATAATTTATATACCTAATTACTAGTTAATATTCTCTACACAAATATTTAGTTATGCCATGACTGGACACCAGCAAGTCATTTTAAGGAAGTATGGGTCATATTGAATTAACAATTGATTATATTTTATAGGACTTTTTTCCCCCTAGGATTTTTTAAAATGATAAATGGAATAAAGGCCTTTTAAACAATGCAAGTTTGTTTGTAACTAGGTGCAAAGCCCATGTGACCTTGTACTACACTAGATAAAACTTTAAAGGACCAGTCAACACATTAGATTTGCATAATCAACAAATGCAAGATAACAAGATAATGCAATAGCACTTAGTCTGAACTTCAAATGAGTAGTAGATTTTTTTATAACAAATTTCAAAGGTATGTATATTTCCACTCCCCTTGTACCATGTGATAGCAATCAGCCAATCACAAATGCATATACGTATAGTCTGTGCATTCTTGCACATGCTCAGTAGGATCTGGTGACTCAAAAAGTGTAAATATAAAAGACTGTGCACATTTTTTTTAATGGAAGTAAATTGGAAAGTTGTTTAAAATTACATGATGTATCTGAATCATGAAAATTTAATTTAACCTGAGTGTCCCTTTAAGAATTTATCTTGACATGGTATAACAATGCATAGCCAAGGATTTATCCATGATTAGCTAAAACCTGCAGTACAGTAAAAGTCTGTCCTGGCAATGTGTAAACCTGTTCTGATAGTCGGCAGCCATATTAAACTACATTATATACAAGCACAGCTGTGCCTTGATAACACTGAACCCGGAAGCCACCTACTTTAGACAAACACTGTTATTGCCTATTCTAATAATCCATATTCCGGAGGTAACCCAACATTAGATAAATACCCAGCACTGTCTGAACCTGTCCTGTTGACCTGTACTCATGAAGTCTCCTTACAGGCCCGTCCTTATACTGTACTTTAAGTGGATCATTCTGTATTATATAGTGACTGTTGTACATACAGCAAGGGGATATGTTTAATTTGATGGTTATAACCCTATGCCAATGGATGCATACTAATTTTTTTCTCTCTCTTTTTTCTTCCTTTAACCAGAGCTCCCAGCAGAGGAAGGTGAGTTACAACCCTCATAACTAGCATTTATGTTTTTGTATATCATGTAAAAGTAAACTTCTAGATGTATTCTGTATGATACAGATGTGACACAAGCTATGGATTTATAGGCCATTTGATCACTTACATGTGACACAGGCTATGAATTTATAGGCCATGTGATCACTTACGTGTGACACAGGCTATGAATTTATAGGTCATGTGATCACTAACATGTGACACAGGCTATGAATTTATAGGACATGTGATCACTAACATCAGGAAGTGATTTATGCCTAGAAATATCTCAGACTCCCTTCTCTCCTCATACATTTAGGAAAGTCCATTTGGGAACTGGTTGCAGAACAGTTTGAGGATCTGCTGGTCCGAATTCTTCTTCTGGCTGCCATAATATCATTCGTAAGTATATGGATTGGTTATAAAAGTGGAAACTACAATCTGTGTACTTTTTCTATCACTACACCTGAGAAGAGTTGATGGTAGTCAGGATATTGGAGAGATCTGTGTGATGGGTCTAGAGAGGTGAGGAAGATGTATGAGACCGCAGTGCAAGTCCTGCTGTATGTACCTGCTTCAGGACACTCTCAGCCGGTGAAAAGCCTCCTTGGATGGTGAAATTATGCCAAATTTCTACTCATGTTCCACAGTTTTACACTCTGTGTGTTGTTAACTAAGAGAATGTGCAGGCTGCTCTTGGAATGCATTATTTTCCCTAGCAGAGATATGTGTGTAGTGTAACTACATGTTATAAATACATGTCTGGGCACAAGCAGGACATGGAAGAGAGTAATCTGGGCACTAAGAGCAGGGGTGGTTCCAGAACATACTATTTGCAGGTGGGCAACATATCAGGGGTGCAGAGGAAAAAATGGGGATAACATTGAAGCAAATGACGAATAAGACTGGAATAAGCAGCCACCATGGGTTGAAATGGACACAGCACCAGTGAGACACATACAAAACACATCATAGCATGGCACGTGACATAACAGTGTGCTGAGTACAGTGGGTGGACATCAACAGACTGCAGATAACACAATATGCAGAAAAGGACAGCACACAATATACATGTAGTGTGTACCTATCTCCTATATATGGTAACCTGCAGATAACACAATATACATGTAGTGTGTACCTATCTCCTGTATAAGGTAGCCTGCAGATAACATAATATACATGTAGTGTGTACCTATCTCCTATATAAGGTACCCTGCAGTTAACACAATATACATGTAGTGTGTAGCGATCTCCTATATAAGGTACCCTGCAGTTAACACAATATACATGTAGTGTGTACCGATCTCCTATATAAGGTACCCTGCAACGCTTACTGTACTGGAACAGCTTGTGATGAGCACAAACACACACTGTATATACAATCCATTAAATATGCACTCATACACTGTAGGTAAAGGGACACACACAATGCTTATGTATTCACACTTGTTATACAATAAGGAATATGCACAGTATGCACGCGCACACAATCAGTACTATACTATGTTACATGCACACACAATCAGTAGTATACTATGTTACATGCACACACAATCAGTAGTATACTATGTTACATGCACACACAATCAGTAGTATACTATGTTACATGCACACACAATCAGTAGTATACTATGTTACATGCACACACAATCAGTAGTATACTATGTTACATGCACACACAATCAGTAGTATACTATGTTACATGTTACATGCACACACAATCAGTACTATACTATGTTACATGCACACACAATCAGTACTATACTATGTTACATGCACACACAATCAGTACTATACTATGTTACACGCACACACAATCAGTAGTATACTATGTTACATGCACACACAATCAGTAGTATACTATGTTACATGCACACACAATCAGTATTATACTATGTTACATGCACACACAATCAGTAGTATACTATGTTACATGCACACACAATCAGTAGTATACTATGTTACATGCACACACAATCAGTACTATACTATGTTACATGCACACACAATCAGTACTATACTATGTTACATGCACACACAATCAGTACTATACTATGTTACACGCACACACCATCAGTACTATACTATGTTACATGCACACACAATCAGTAGTATACTATGTTACATGCACACACCATCAGTACTATACTATGTTACATGCACACACATGGCTTACAATATAGTACACTGTTAAACTTCCTAACCGGTTCAGAATTAGATAGTGATGACTTTAACTCTTCAGGTTCAGACACAGGAATGTGATAACCAATTCCTCCACCCTAAGTTTGCCCATTGATCTATCTATAAAAACATAGACATTACTTGCTTGGTGTAGATGTACACATATCCTTGAATTCTATTATAACTCTGGTGAGTACCACCTCTGCTGGAAGGCTATAATGTATACTTACAACAGTTTCACAGACTGGCATTGTTTTTTGCCACTCTCTTTTCTTACAAATGCATCAGCCTTGCATTTTGTTAGAATCTATTTGCCATATACAGACTATCTATCATATGTCTTGTGTTTGTGCCCTCCACATACCAGGCATTTTACCCATCAGTAGTGGCTTAGGACTTTAGTGCAATTTTTATACTCTGTGACCCCCTTCTCCTTCCCTCCCTTTAATAGCTGCTTCAATTACACAAAAATAAAGCCATTACACACTGGCACATTGTGACCTGTCTGAGAATGTCCCAGGACAGGACCACTCACTGTCATTAGCTGGGCTGATCGACAGCAGAACATTTAATTTGCCTTATGCCTTATAAAATCAGGACTGACATTTGAAATAACCTTCCTATTTAGTATTCCATTAATAACATTGTAGAACCCATATTAAAAAAAAAATATTTAAAGTATATACATTAAAATACATTATTTCTGATCAGGAAATAAGTAAGAATCAATTAATCTTGTTATTAGGCTGATATAAAAAATCTTGCACATTTTGTTCACACGTTTCCTGTCTGAGCTATTAGTGTCTGTATCAGAATATACAGTACTCTGTCACCAACCTAAATTAACCAGCAAAGGAATGGAACATACAATCAATAAGGTAAATATACTGATGGGGATTGACACTTCTGTACCTATATTAACACACATGGATACATACTATATACACCAACTCATAGTATATAGTTACCTCAAAAGAAGAGCCAGATATAGCACAAGATATGTTTGCAAATGTATACACCCAATTTACACACACACATGCGCACGCACACACAGATGCAATAAGTCATACTCATATACACATTTAAAACCTAGTATATGTGGAAACATTTATATCCTTTGATATATCCATAATTTGACTTATAGAAGAAAGCACATTTAATTGTCTTATACACAACATATATTCCATATGTATACAGAGTTGCACATGATTTACACTTTTGTGCATGTAACAAAGGCAATACATACCCAGATACATGGTGCAGAGGCTAAGCTGAACACACTTTTATAAAACTCAATAACACATCCAATCCAATTATAAAAAAGATTATTTAGGAATATAAATTATTACTACTAACAATTATACAGAGTCACCAACACACAAGGCCTAACATGCTATTTCATATTTAGCAAACTATTTAGGTGAGGGCCGTATACTGGATTGCACATGTGTAAGATGACACGCACATATCTGATACCATCACGCCTTAGCGTGTGACTCTCTTTACCAATGAAAGGGTTAAGCCTAAAGCTAACCCTGACCTTTATTTTTCCCAATGAGCTGCACATTCTGCAGGTTAAATTTGTCTTGAAGATAACTCTATCCGGCCAGTGGCCAGCTCAAGTGTCAGACAGCTGCTGGGACATGACAGAGACACACACAGGGAGAGGAGGGGGGAGGTCAGGATTGACAGAGGGTGTTCCTGGCTGGCAGTGAGTGACAGCTCCGAATGGTGTGTGTTTTGAGAGAGCGACAGCTGCATGAAGCATGAGAGCGACCCATAAAATACCTGTAAATCTATTCCAGTGTAACACAAGAGGCTGTTTATATGGAATGAGATGTGTAATGACAGAGACCTGCAGGGAGCATAGAGATATCAGGACACTCTACTATCCAATAGGAGACTGATACCCCAGAAGGCAACAGGAGAAAAAAATAAGTTAAAACAGATTGCATCATTTAGCAACAAAAGGAAAAAAAAGAAATGAAAAAAGAAATAAAGTGGCAGAATAAGTGAAACAAATATAAAATAACCTTTATTTATTTTGCATAATTTTAGGGTAATTTGACTCTGAAGAATGTGTTTTTCCACTGCCCCCCAAAAAGTTGGAGTGTATCCTGCAGGATTTAGAACATTGACCCAGCAATATGGTTAACAGTGATCAGTTCAGGAGCTTATTTATTGACCACATAAAAAGAGATAACTATACTGAAGAGGTTTTATTAAGGGTTATGCCCCTGAAATGCTCAGAGAAAACAATTAAAACTTTGCTAACAGAATTTTCATTTAAATAAACCATTTACTTTATAAATCTTTTTCATTTATCATTTGCAGTTCAGTGCTTAGTTATATGCTGATATATACTATGCACATAACTAAATACTATTAAAGGGACATTCAAGTCAAAAAAATGTTTATGATTCAAATAGAACATGCAGTGTTAAGACACTTTCCTATTTACATCCATTATCCAATTTTGCACAATCTTGTTATATGCTCACTTTCTGTGGCACAAAATCCTACTGAACATGTGCACAAGCTCACAGGGTATACATATACAAGTGTATGATTGGCTGATGTATATCACATGATACAGGGGGCTGGAAAATGGGAGAAAAAATACATTTATCAGAAAAAAACTATTGCTTATTTAAATTCAGACTAGGGCCCCTATTTATCAAAGGTCTTGCGGACCTGATCCGACAGTGCGGATCAGGTCCGCAAGACCTCGCTAAATGATTTAACATTGCACCAGCAGCTCACAAGAGCTGCTGGTGCAACGCCGCCCCCTGCTGACTCGCGGCCAATCGGCCGCCAGCAGGGAGGTGTCAATCAACCTGATCGTACTCGATCGGGTTGATTTCCGGCGATTCCTGTCCGTCTGCTCAGAGCAGACGGACAGGGTTATGGAGCTGCGGTCTTTAGACCGCTGCTTCATAACTTGTGTTTCTGGCGAGTCTGAAGACTCGCCAGAAACACAACCCTTCAAGCTCAGTATGGAGCTTTATAAATATGGGCCTAGGTGTTATTGCCTTGTCTTTTTATTACATATTTGTTAATTATACAATTCTACTGCATTGAGTGATCCTTTAAGTCCCTTTGAGGTGAAAAAAATAATATAAAGGTTTCTGTTTAAAGTGCTGCTCTGCAGCGTATAGATTTGTAAGCATGGCAGGGGTTAAGATATCAGTATTTATTATATAAATGCTTGCGGATAAAAAAATAATTTCATCCTTTTTTAACAGGTGCTCGCCTTGTTTGAAGAAGGTGAAGAGACCATCACAGCTTTCGTAGAACCCTTAGTCATCCTCCTTATTCTCATTGCCAATGCGATTGTTGGAGTCTGGCAGGTACGACATTTATATATTATCTTTATTTGTAATGTGTCAACAGATTCTGCAGAGCTATACATGGGTACAATAAACAAAATGCAATGAAGGCAGACAGCGGTAGAAGGACTACAGGGAATAGTTTCCTAAAAAACCTACGTAATACTTAAGTAATATAACATAACTTGTATATGTGTTTTGCACTACTGCTCACACTACTACACAGGCTATGTTGGGGCCTATGCTTTTTCATGACTTGAAAGATTTGTTTGTGGTCAGTTAATGGTGCCTATGTGTTCAAAGATTAAAGCTTGTAAACGATTGGTGGCAGAAGTGGGATTACATATTAGTACAGCTAAAAATTAAAGATGATGTAACCTGTAATGAGATAGTCAAATAAGTAAAGATGTATTAAGTGGTATTATGTAAGCAGCCAAGTATTTTCATAAAGTGATGGTGATGAAAATTAAAGTGAATCTTCATTCCAGGATGCCTAAATTTGAATACCAAAAGTAACAAAATATAAAGCAGGCTGGTGATAATCCTTAATATAAATATTTAGTGTGAACAAACTAATAAACTTTAATGAATGATCCATATAAATAGTTAAAATCAGGATCAATAGAATATTATTAAATTAATAATGAAAAGCCTGTTTAATTGCAAATGCCAACTATATTGACCATTGCAAAAACTGTCACTCATGCACAAGATTTTGGATAAAAGTTTATCATATGGATGTTTGTAGAAGCTCTGTATGCCTTCATTTATAAATCTTAGTGAACATCAAAAAATCAGTGCTAAGACAAAGATTAAAAATAAAATGGACATTCAGTCTCTTTAGTTTCAGAATGATTAGCAGCTGTCAAGTTTATTAAGTGGAAGAACATCAGTTTAGGACTGGCATTATAATGTTTTCTTGACTATCTCTGGATTGTAGGAAAGAAATGCTGAAGATGCTATTGAGGCCCTTAAAGAATATGAGCCTGAAATCGGTAAAGTTTACCGTAGCGACAGGAAATCAGTACAGAGAATCAAGGCCAGAGAAATCGTGCCTGGAGATATTGTGGAAGTGGCAGGTGAGTTGAAATATCTCCACATGTATTTTGTATCATCCAAATATGCTTTAACCTATGTACTCTCTTGTGCTATTGCTTGCATAGTTTTTCTATATTTTGTAAAATTTGTGTAAAACATTCTAAATAGCTTATTAATCAGTCCTAAATTATACATAGCTATCATGGGCAACACTCACAAAGAGATCTCACCAGCCTCTCCAGTTCCTAAATGTTTCTAAGCAGCCAATTCACTAAAGAATGGACAAAGGAGGCCCAAGAAGCTAGAGAGGCTGGAGTGACTATGACCTGTTCGAGAATTCTGTCCCATATGTGGTTGAAACTATAAAAAGAAAAAATCTTAAAGGAACAGTCTATACCAGAATTTTTATTGTTTTAAAAAATAGATAATACCTTTATTACCCAGTCCCTAGTTTTGTATAACCAACACAGTTATATAAATACACTTTTTATCTCTGTGATTATCTTGTATCTAAGCCTCTGCAAACTGCCCCCTTATTTCAATTCTTTTGACAGACATGCATTTTAGCCAATCATTGCTAGCTCCCTGGAACTTCATGTGCGTGAGCTCAATGTTATCTATATGACACACATGAACTAACACGCTCTAGTGGTAAAAAAAAACTATCAAAATGCCCTGAGAGAAGAGGCGGCCTTCAAGGTCTAATAAATTAGCATATGAACCTCCTAGGTTTAGCTTTCAACTAAGAATACAAAGAGAACAAAGCAAAATTGGTGATACAAGTAAATTGGAGAATTGTTTAAAATTACATGCCCTATCTGAATCATGAAAGTTTATTTTGGACTAGACTGTCCCTTTAATGCACCCTTAGCTTTGATTAATGTATTTCAGAACAGTGGTAACTTATTTCGTAAACCCAAACAAAATTAAAACTATATTACATAATTGTTATTTCCCTACCTTCTAATTATTTTATTTTTTATATATTGTTTTGAATTTTATTGAGTTTAAAAATATATTATTTATATAGACCTGTAAGCCAAGTCCATATGTTTGTTTCTGTAAGATAAAGGCATTCTGTTAAAATCTATTCTCTTTTTCCGGAAATATTGTACATAAAAATATAAGAGAACTATTGTAATAGCCAACAATAAAATAAAGTCAAATTATTATTAAATAAACTTATTACACAGTATACCATCTCCTTATTTATTGGATTTTCTCTATATTCATGTATAAAATCCCCCCTAATGTCTCCAAGTAACTAGCTCCCTTATATGAATCATTCTCTTTAACTTTTATGCTTATAAACATGATGTCATGATGATCTGTGATATATATATTTTATTACATTCGGCTATGTGTTATATAGCAGGCTTTGAGTACATAAGGGCCACAAATGTCTTTGAATATAAGTATATTTCAATGTACTGCACCTGCTATCAAGCAGAGAGACCCTTAGATTTAGGGCTGTGTGCTGTGCGCAATGACCAGCGTAAAACATGTCAAGGACCAGTGTAAAACATGTCAAAGTGTTCCAATTTGTTACTCTTTAAATTTATTTATGCCTTTAAATTAATTACTATAAAGATAATTTTAAATAAAACAAAAGCATTATTTTTTTATTATGCCAATAAAATAAATGGATACAGGGATATATATTTTACTGGCAATACAACGGGGAAAAAAACAGATCATTAGGGGGAAATTGTGTGTGTGTATATATATATATTATATTTCATTATATGCTTTGTTATTGATCAGTAATCTACATATTATATAATGTAACTAAAATGTGCCCATAGCCCACCTTTTTAAAAAACAAGGTTCTATTGAGGATTTGTATGGGAAAAAACTTTATCCAACTTCAGGTGCCATTTTGACCGAAATATAAAAAAAAAGAAATATGCGCCTATTCTCAAAATAACCTTTTCAAATGATCCCTCTATCCTGTAGTTGGTGACAAAGTCCCTGCTGACATCAGACTCATCAGCATTAAGTCAACCACCATCCGTATTGATCAGTCCATCTTGACAGGTACGGTAACCAGGTCAACAGATCCTTCTGTTTTGTGCAACTTCTGGAGTAGTCCTCTTATTCCTTCATGAAGATCTAACTTTGAGCATTTGTCCCTCACAGGAGAGTCAGTCTCTGTCATTAAGCACACAGATGCTGTCCCAGACCTCAGAGCTGTCAACCAGGACAAGAAAAACATGCTGTTCTCTGTAAGTAACATCTGTCTCTCCACCTTAAAGACACATGGAAGTCAAAATTAAACTCTCTTTCCAATTTACTTTTACATTTATCAACTTTACCTATTAATCTTGGTATGTTTTGCTGAAACTTAGCTTGTTTCCATTACAGCATACACCTGACTTCAGTACGGCACTAGTGTTGTTTGCAACAATGTTTTGCATATAGTGCTCAAGAGACACTTTCACTCTACTGAGCCTACTGCAGTATGCTCTCATGAGCTAAGCTAAGTTTCAATAAAGGTTACAAAGATAAAGGGGTAAAGGTAATAACAGAAGTAAATTAAAAAATGTAAAACTATACGCTTCATCAACAAAATTTAATTGTGACTTCCATGCCGGTTTAACTTTGTTATCTGTTATTCTCTTTTCTTTTTTACATATCTAAAACATATAGGTCACAAAGCTATTAAAGGATTGAAATTTTAGATAGTGGAACATGAAGAGAAAAATTGGTGGTGGAGTCTTTTTTCATCCAATCGCCTCTTTTTATTTATCTCTTTTTGTTCTTCTCTTTAGTGTAGTTCAAGGGTTTTCAAACTTGCCCTCCGGCCACCCTAACAGGACAGATTTTTAGGATTACCTTGGGAGAGAGCAGGTTAATAACCACATTTACTATTCAGGTGATTATTTCACCTATGCTCCAGTTCAGATATCCTGAATATCTGATCTGTTAGGGAGGCCTGAGAACAGGTTTGAAAACCCCTGGTGTAGATCTCTCCAACTCTTTCCAGTTCTTTTTAGTGTAATTTATTTCATCATATATCAATCTCCTTGTCTTCTCTTTATGTCTATGTTTAATTACCTTTATTTTATTGTTCAGGGTACCAACGTAGGTTCTGGTAAGGCTATTGGTGTGGTCATTGCCACTGGAGCCAACACTGAAATTGGTAAGATCCGTGATGAGATGGCAGCCACAGAACAGGACAAGACCCCACTTCAACAGAAACTGGATGAGTTTGGAGAACAGCTGTCCAAGGTTATCTCTCTCATTTGCGTTGCTGTCTGGCTGATTAATATTGGACACTTTAATGACCCCATCCATGGTGGCTCTTGGATCAAAGGCGCTGTTTACTACTTCAAGATTGCAGTGGCTCTGGCTGTAGCTGCTATCCCCGAAGGTTTGTCTATATCATTGTTTTCCTTCTCACCTCTTATTACAGCCACATAAGATATTAAATGTCATGAAATATCTGAACTGCACAACACTTTTATCATCTTCCCAATAACCCCAAGCTCAGAGATTTCTAAAGTTACACTAAGGCTTAAGATCACTATCAATGAAGCATCTTCAAACAATGCTTCACTAACATGGATGTGATTGCAGTTCGGGGTCGGCTCTTACAAAACAAACCTCTAAACATTGAAATTCCCCATAATCCTAGGTTTTACAAGAAATCCTTAAAAGACCATTAAATACAGTAGAACTGCATAATCAATGCAAATGCATAATAAAAAGATTTACTTGTATTACTTTAAATAAGTAGATTTTATTTTTTAAAAGTAAAGTTTTATCTCCTCTGTATCATGTGACAGCTATCAGCCAATCACAAAACACATATACTTATATACTGTGCACTCTTGCACATGCTCAGTGGGAGCTGGCAGCTCAGAAAGTGGGCATATAAAAGATTGTGCACATTTTGATAAAAGAAGTAAATTGGAAAGTTATTGTTTGTTTTTTTAAATCGTATGCTATTTCTGAATCATGAAAGTTTAATTTTCACTTTAGTGTCCATTTAAATTCTTAGATTGCAGAATTATCAAGCACTACATATTGTTCTCCCTTTAATTATAGGTCTCCCCGCTGTAATTACAACTTGTCTGGCCCTGGGTACAAGACGTATGGCCAAAAAGAATGCCATTGTAAGGAGCTTGCCCTCTGTAGAAACTCTGGGTTGTACCTCTGTCATCTGCTCCGACAAGACTGGCACCCTGACCACCAACCAGATGTCCGTCTGCAAGGTAAGTCTACTCATACATCCATTCTATGGTACCTATCAAAAACTCTATCATTCTTTTAGTAATACTATATTAAATTGAATCTGGACATTTCAAAAATCATGTAAAAAATGGCAGGGACAAAAAACTTTTGGGTTTTTCTTTTGTATTTTCCAAAACTTTTACTTAATTTTACTTTAATTTGTTGGAATAATTATAATATCTAAATAGTTTTAATACTCAACATAATATCCTTAATGGAGTGTATATAGGTTATAGCTTTATAGCCAGATCTGAGCACTGTGCTGCTATGAGGTTCATAGATGATGAACTTGTTAACGGGAGAATTTAATAAATTAAATATTGTGTAGTTTGTGCATAAACGTCCAGTGACTTACACAAAATCAATATTTAAAAAGTATTAAGCTAAAAATCTTAAACAGCAAATTAATTATTTTAAATAAAGACAAATAGTCTGTACCATTAAATACCATCCTAATTTGATTTTTTTGGGGGGTAACTATTAAAATCCTAGCCTGGTGGATTGTCTTATTTTGCTCTGATAATAAACATCTCTGTGAATTTTGATGCTTTATTTATTATGTCTAGAAAGCATCAAGATATGTAGTAACAACATCACATTTTTGTACACATAATCTCCTGTCTATTTATATGAGAGTTATACATTCTGCCACATCTGTTCATGGTATAGTTTGCTGGTACCAAATAGAAACAATCCTGCAAAATAAAATAATTTAAATAATAATTTTCTCTTTAGCAAATAATGTAAAAGTATACGCTTCAGTGATAGAAGCATATCCAAATAACTGATCATTTATAAAGAATATCCTCTAAATTATAGCATTTTTACAGCTGCAATGTAATCAAAAATCACTGCAAGATTCTATAAACCCCAAATAAAAATCCTTTGTCTCATATTTGTGCCTTTTGTGTTCCTCAGATGTTCGTTATCGATAAAGTTGATGGAGATGCCTGCTCTCTGAACGAATTTTCCATCACTGGTTCCACCTATGCCCCAGAGGGAGAAGTGTGAGTAGTCAATGGTTTTGTATTATTTTGATTGGTTACTCTACTCATGACCCATATGCAAGGCACCTATAGGGATAGATTACTCAGTCACTACTACAGCACAATTAATAGTAGTAGCAATAATTAATGGATTCTAAATTTGCATCACTCTAAAGGCAGACAGGAGATAATCTGAGTGAACGAGGTTATCTATGGTACATAACAATAAATCCAGCCCTGTCTGTGTGTGCTGGGGACATTTTGCCTCATTCACCCCAATAATGCAACACCATCTCCTAATCTCATTTGATATTTTTGAACAAATCATATTTTCTCTCTATTTATTTTTCCCATCACATTTAGTATTTTATCTAAATCTTGCTTGCAATATTCTCACCTAATCATCATTTCCACGTGGTCTGCCTCACTCTGTTAATTTAACCTTTCTTTTTGTGAATGCTTTTGCTTTTCTATAATGTTTTTAATCTTTTTACAAATGTGGCAGCTTCCTCTACATCATCCATATTCTCCCTTATGCCTCAATTCTTTTTTTTTTCCATCTTTCTTTTTGTCATTCCATCACCCCCCTTTTCCATCTTTCACCTATTTCCGTGGTGCCTCTGTCAGTTTGAAGAATGATAAGCCTGTGAAGGCCGGCCAGTATGATGGTCTAGTCGAGTTGGCTACAATCTGTGCACTTTGCAATGACTCTTCTCTTGACTTCAATGAGGTAAAGAAAACTAAATCCACCTCTACCAGTTTACAGTTTTCACCTAACTCCTTGCCTGACTGCATGCACTAAATATACTGGAAATGTCAACAAGTTAAATATCTCATACAAAACTACATACATTAATGTTGCTAAATTTAGATTATGTTGGATTTAAAGGAACATGTAAAACAAAATTAAACTGTAATGGTCCAGCTATCTTACTTTTTTTTTTTAAAAAATAATCAAATTTAATTCTACTACCAAAAAACCCTCTTTCTATTGGTCTCCTTTGTTGTTGCTATCAAGGAGAGCATACTGAGAAGTGTTTTATTTACTAATTTTTATACTATTCATTATTGGTATACATTTTTTTTTTAAAGGGACATAATACCCATATGTTAAATCACTTGAAAGTAATGCAGCACAACTGAAAAAAGCTGCCAAGGAAATATCCCCTAAACATCTCTATATAAAAAAAGGAAAATATTTTTCTTCAGCTCTAAACAGTAAGTGCTCTGTGAATAGCTATCCTTAAAGGGATAGGGAAGACAGAATTATACTTGCATGATTCTGATAGAGCAGATCATTTTAAGACACTTTTAAATTCACTTCCATTTTTAAATGAACTGTATTCTTAGTTTAAAAAGAATATGCACATATACTAAACTAGTAAGAGCTAGCTTGTGATTGGTGGTTATGCACATTTGTCTCTTGTGATTGGCTCAACGGATGAGATCAGATAGCTCCCAGTAGTGCATTTCTGCTCCTTCAACAAAGGAGACCAAGAGAATTAAAGGAATAGAAAGGTCAAAATTGAAATGAGTAATATACTAGCAAAAATGCTTCAAGGAAAAGGTTATTACTTTTTTCTGCAGCATACGCATATATCCTGTGAGGGCCCGTGAACCAGCATTCAAACAAGACACCTCAGAGAGCTGGCAGTTGTGTGTATTGCTTCTGAAAACAAAATTTGTGTCATACAAGCTACTGCTGACTGTCTGAGAAGGTGTCTTGTTTGAATGCTGGTGCACGGCCCTCACAGGATATGTGCGTATGCTGCAGAAAAACAGTAATAATTTCTACTAGAAGCATTTTTGCTCATGGAAGTATATTGCAAAAATGCTTATAATTCAAATTGAAATGTGTCCATGCAATAAATTGGAAAAAAATTAAAATTGTATAATCATGAAAGAAAAAAATGTGGGGTTCATCTCCCTTTAAGCTACTGTCAGCTGCATCTTGAAAAAAACAAAATCAAGAGCCAATCAGCTTTTTCAGTGCTCAGGTCACATTTTACTGTGATCTCATGAAATTTCACTAAAATCTCACGATAGTAAACTTAGTTACACTGAGTAGGACAATAACATGACTGCTGCACATACTAGATGCATGTTCCCTAACAAGTCCTGGGACTAGCATCCTGATTGGCTACTTAAAAAACCCTTTTCAATGGGATGTGGCTACTAAGGGAATTTCTAGGTAAAATATCTTCCTTTTTTTACATAGAGATGTTCAGGTGATATTTTCTAGTTAGCTTTTTACAGCTATGCTGCATCACTTTCAAGTGCTTCAACATTTAAGTATCATGTCCCTTTAACTGACTGATATTCGCCCTCTGCTGGTTACCCAATAAATTGCAAAAAACAGCAATAGTTTAAAAACGCTATCAAGTTTTCTAAAAAGCTTTGATGTTATTTCTTTTATATTACAAATATATATATATATATATATATATATATATATATATATATATATATATATATATATATATACTGTATCATTTTATATTACCAAGTCAAAGTGTTTAATGTCCCTTTAACACAATATTTTCTACACTTCCACAATTGATTTACAAATATGTTTTTTAGTGAAATCCCTGTGAAAAACACTAATGATTCTGGTATGGCTTGAGTTTAGAGAATGACAATGAAAAGCTTAGTAAAGAAGTAAAACTATCTGAAATGAGTATTATTAATATCTTTTTTGTTTATAGTCCAAAGGAGTATTTGAAAAGGTCGGAGAAGCCACAGAAACTGCCCTGACAACTTTGGTTGAGAAGATGAACGTGTTTAACACCGAAGTTAGAAGTCTGACTAAAGTAGAGCGTGCCAATGCTTGCAACTCTGTAAGTACTGGAAACCCTTAAATAACCAGTATTTAAAGGGGCATTACATTATTCACATATATCACCAATTTAGCACTGCATTGCAAAAGACATGCTGTAAAATAATTTTATATTTTCATTACTACATTTTGCAAATAAAGAGCAGCTCAGGGATACACCCTTTAAAATCCTGGTGGAATCCATGTGTTTGGTCTCTTTTGCTGTGGTAAGTTAGGGACAAATGCAATGAAGTTTGGACTCTGAATCTAACAGATCACTTTTTTAGAGGGTTCTGTTGAAATTTACCATGATAGACACTTTTCAGAGGAATTGTAAAGCAAAAGCAGGCAAAATAGATAATTTAACTTGCAAGAATCAGAAAGAGCATGCAGTTTTAAGACACTTTTACAATCACTTCTATTTTCCAATGTACTTGGTTCCCATGGTATCCATTATTGAAAATGAATATGCACATATCCTACACTACACATTGGTGGGAGCTAGCTGGAGATTGGTGCCTGCACACATTTGTCTCTTGTGTTTGGCTAACTATATGTGTTCAGCTAGCTGCCATTAGTGCAATGCTGTTCCTTCAGCAAAGGATAACAAGAGAATGAAGCATATTTGGTAATAAAAGTGCATTTGAAAGTTGTTTAAAATTGTAAATTCTATCCGAATCATGAATTACATTTTTGAGGTTTCCTGTCACTTTAATTAAACATTTTGCAGGGAGAATAAATGTTGAATGTATTATTATTATTGGTTATTTGTAGAGCGCCAACAGAATGCCTTTTAATTTCCCATAAACCCTTTGTATACAGCAATTTAATAACCTTATAGCTAAAACACCTATCATTATATTACTTTATCGTATAGAGTACCAATTGACACACTTTTTATGTCTTTGCTTATTATTGTCAGTGCTTATAACCTTCACATTCCCAGAAATACCCAGAAATGCCAAGTGCTTGCTTCCATAGATAACTCATTATGTAACACACCACTGACTGCCTGCAATGTGTCAAGAAATGCCCTATACCAGACACCTGCCTTCTGTTTGTCATATACTAGAAACCAAACTCCAGTTCAGCACAACATGTAACATACTATCCTTAGCACCTGCTGTTACTGTATTATATACAGCTATGCTGTAGCCTATAATTTAAGTGGTGCTATGAACAACTATGGCTCATTGTCCAAGACATTAGTATCTTTAAAAGGATAGAATAGATAAATAGACTTATAGATAATGAATAGATAAATATGACCTGAACTATATAGATATATTATCAAAACCAAATGCATTAGAGACAGACATATATAAAAAAATAACTAGATAGACAGATAGATAGATAGATAGATAGATAGATAGATAGATAGATAGATAGATAAGATATGCAGAAATAGATATTTAAAATCAATGGCGTATATTCTTTTTTTAGCTTTTGGAAATCTCTGTCATACTTTCCAGTTTTTAACTGGAAAATTTATTTTATATATGTCCATGACACCCCAGGGTAATAAAATGTAAAAACTACCCTCAGTTGAGATCTATAGACAACATCTGATAATGTCTATTAATGTATGACACTAAAGAAGATTAATAGACTGTGCTCAAAAAAGATACAAGGAGAAATGTGTAATCTTTTCTTCCTCAACATTAACTCTTATTATCATGACACCCTTAGCTCAATTTTAAAACACTCTGATTTGCCCAAACGCCATGATCAGAAATCACTGTATTAAAGTACAACACTATTAATGGCACTTAACATTTCTGTATATGTTAAAGCTACTTTATAATGTATAATTTAATTGTTTGAACAAACAATAAAGGTTCCATGTTATTTTAATATGTGACTACCTCTCTATATCTACTGGGTCTATCTATCTATCTATCTGTCTCTCTGTCTGTCTGTCTATATATCATATATATATCTATCTGTCTATCTATCTATCTATCTATCTATCTATATATATATATATCTGTCTATCTATCTATCTCTCTATATATATATCTGTCTATTTAATCTGTCCGGACCAAAAAAAGTATAATAAATGTCCTAATTACCCACAAATGTTTGCTTCCTTTTTCACAGGTAATCAAACAGCTGATGAAGAAAGAATTCACCCTTGAATTCTCCCGAGACAGAAAGTCTATGTCTGTCTTCTGCTCCCCTGCCAAATCATCTCGTGCTGCTGTTGGAAATAAGATGTTTGTCAAGGTATGTTTAGAGATTACTGAGAAGATACAAGCAAGGAATGGTGGAGTCAGCTATACAATTTGTTCTTCTGTCCCTGTAATATTGCTAATTTTAACAAATTATTTTATCTACTTATAGGGTGCCCCAGAGGGTGTGATTGACAGGTGTAACTATGTTCGTGTTGGCACAACCCGCGTTCCCTTCACCCCTGCTATCAAGGAAAAGATCCTTTCTGTGATCAAGGAGTGGGGCACAGGCAGAGACACCCTACGTTGTCTGGCTCTAGCCACAAGAGACACTCCACCAAAGAGAGAAGATATGTTGCTGGAAGACTCCACCAAATTCGCTGAATATGAGGTAGGCTAGATCCTGTTTAATAAGGTCTACAGAAAAGGCTAGAGTACTCTTTTGAAATGAAATAAACCAGAGAATTGCTATGCTTGGCATCCTCAATCTTTTTCTAACTAGAGGATATATTTGAATTATTTGGAAAAAGTTATCAAGACTTATTCCTCCAAACTCCCCACTTTTGTAGATAAATTATTTGCTATATTTTTTTAAATGATAAGAATATACTCCAGAATTTGTTGTACTATGCATTACGTCTGAACTTGAAATATGCAGACTTAGACATAACACTATTTTATCTGATCATAGGCTGATTTGACCTTTGTTGGCTGCGTGGGTATGTTGGACCCCCCTCGTAAAGAAGTTGTGGGCTCAATCCAACTGTGCCGTGAAGCTGGAATCCGTGTCATAATGATCACTGGTGACAACAAGGGCACAGCTATTGCCATCTGCCGCCGTATTGGTATCTTTGGTGAAAATGACGATGTGTCTGGACGTGCCTACACTGGACGTGAGTTTGATGACCTGCCCCCTGCAGAACAGAGAGAAGCTGTCAAACGTGCTTCCTGCTTTGCCAGAGTTGAGCCAACACACAAATCCAAGATTGTAGAGTTCCTGCAGTCCTTTGATGAAATCACAGCTATGGTAGGTCTTTCAAAAGGCAATAATGATGAGTATTGTATTTTGTAACAATGTACATAACCTTATTCATTTGAAGAAACCTTTACTAGTTTATATGTTGCACCCCATGACTTACAGTTCCTTTATAATTCTGTAGGACCTATTGTTAAAATGTTGCGCTATCGCCTCACACTTTATTGTGTAAGATGTAAACAATATCTTTCATGCAATCACATAAATGGAACAGAAACATTAGGCCAATATAGTTTATCAATTTTATTTAGCTAAATCCATTAGGATATATAGCCTATTCTTTTTTGTTTACCAAAAACCCTAAAGCCGTTTACTAGGGTAAATATTTTATTCTATAGGTTACAATACCAATAATTTGTGGGACCTAATGGGAAAATTAGCTGTTGTCTCCCCACACTTTAATAGATAAGCTCAATGCAATAAATGTTGTACAAACATAGAAATGGTGAAAGATAACCATTAGGCTAATCTTGACCATTCATTTTATTTAGCTAAAATCCAGGGTAATCTCTATAATCCCAGTTGATAAGCAACTGATGAATGTGCCAGCACAAAATTGCTTAATATGCAAGTAATGGATGTGCCAAGACAGTCATCGAAAAGCAACTGCTAATTGTGCCAATATTCTTTATCAGTAACGTGTCTAGGGACCATTTTCATTGCTTTGCCTGAGGTTTGTGTAGTCACTGTTTCAGGTTTCCACACATTTCTGAACCATTATTTGCCACTTTGCTTCTGCAGACTGGTGATGGTGTCAATGATGCCCCTGCTCTGAAGAAGGCTGAGATTGGTATTGCTATGGGCTCTGGTACTGCTGTGGCTAAGACAGCCTCTGAGATGGTGTTGGCTGATGATAACTTCTCCACCATTGTGGCCGCAGTAGAAGAGGGTCGTGCTATCTACAACAACATGAAACAATTTATCCGCTACCTCATCTCCTCCAACGTAGGAGAGGTTGTCTGGTGAGTGCAGTGTTGCTTTCCATGCTTACTGTCCCCTCCCTTCAATATAGCTTTACATATAATCTAGCACAGCTAAATCCCATGGATGAATTTCAACCTACATTTATTTCCCAACTATTTTTTTCTTTACAATCATTTTTCTTTTACTTCAACTAATTTTTGCTTTTTCTGATTCATATTTTCCATTCTTATTACTTTTTAGTATAATTGTAAATGCAGTAATTTCCCCATCCTTAAATGCAGTAAATTCTCCATCATTAAGTCCATCTTTTAAATGTGTGTGTCCACTCATTCTATCCACTCCATCATGTTCAAACATCACATTTCTTTGCTTTTGTCTGTCATCTGTCCTATTTGCCAATACGTATTCATCATCTTCTGCCTTTCTCGTACAGTATCTTCCTGACTGCTGCTCTTGGACTTCCTGAGGCTCTGATCCCTGTACAGCTGCTCTGGGTAAACCTGGTTACAGATGGTCTGCCAGCCACAGCCCTGGGCTTCAATCCCCCTGATCTTGACATCATGGACAGACCACCCCGTAGCCCCAAAGAGCCCCTTATTAGTGGATGGCTGTTTTTCCGTTACATGGCCATTGGAGGTAAGGATAAACCTAGTGTTAATAAATACCAAGTCTTTTTCTCTTATTTTGACTCCGCAAACTTGTTCAATGAGCTGTATCAACCAGGAGTAACTCACGGTCTTTCCCTCCTACGTAGGTTATGTGGGCGCTGCCACAGTGGGAGCAGCTGCTTGGTGGTTCATGTATTCTGATGATGGACCTGAAGTATCCTTCTACCAGCTGGTGAGACTAATTAATTTACTTATTCATTTAACCTCTCTCTCTTTCCTACACTCTCACTATTTCTCTCTAACTCTCATGTGCATTCTTATTTTTTCTCTCTTATTTACTTCCTCTCACTTACTCACTCTTTTTTACTCTCTTGTTTTCTATATATAAATAGTTATGTATATATAAATATACAGTATATATATATTTCTAATAACGACATGTTCCACTTTACTCTTTAGAGCCACTTCATGCAGTGCACAGAAGATAACCCTGACTTTGAGGGTCTGGAATGTCACGTCTTTGAATCTCCAGTGCCCATGACAATGGCCTTGTCAGTACTTGTCACCATTGAAATGTGCAATGCTCTCAACAGGTGAGCACATATTTTGATCCTTTGCAATTCTATTACTTGTATTTATTTATTTATTTTGTTTGGTCCACTCATCCTATCTTTAGCTTTACAAGACTTGTATTCTTATCTCTTTGTAATCAAAAGACTCAACCACCCCTCTACAGTCTACCATTTTGCTCTCACTTTGCATTCTCACACACTCTGTCCTTTTCTTGCAGTCTGTCAGAAAACCAGTCACTGATCAGGATGCCCCCATGGGTGAATATCTGGCTGTTGGGCTCCATCTGCCTCTCCATGTCCCTCCACTTCCTTATCCTCTATGTTGACCCACTCCCTGTAAGTAAAACACACAACATACAACCTCAACTCAGAATATGAATTAACCAGACTTATGATTAATAACTAGACTAATAATTTACTAATTATAAACTTAAAATGTGGCCAAACTAAAGAAATAACAGTATGAATGTTGATACAAACTATTGGACATACCATAATTAGCATGTCTGCAGCTTTTTAGAATCTATTATGGACATATTTGGCTTTGTAATTGTATTTGTTATATATTTAATATATTTGTTTTTTCCGCCACCAGATGATCTTCAAGTTGACCCCACTTGATGTTTCTAAGTGGCTCGTTGTCCTTAAAATTTCCTTCCCTGTCATCCTATTGGACGAAGTTTTGAAATTCGTCGCTCGTAACTACTTGGAACGTAAGTACCCCCACTTTTTTGTTATAATAATTCTTTATTCCAAGTTATTTTACATAATTATACATGGAAAACAGCAGTGTTTATTAAAAAAAAAACACAAGCCATATGATTTTGTTAAAAAGAAATTTGATTAATTTCTTTGGTTAACAAAATTCTTAATCAACTAATTTTCCTCTCATCTCTCCCTTACTCTTCGTATTCCTTTATTTCCATTGTAACAATTTATTTATTTATTTTTTTTTAAAAAAAACAACTCATCCAAACTTTATGATATAAATCTTAGAGGATAGTCAATGATTAAAAATTTGATGGTGTTAATAGAAAAGGCCATACTGTTTCTAAAAGGTAGTTTATTATTCCTCCTTTAGAAGAGACCTGAGTATTTAGGACGCTAGGTATTTAATAAGCTACAAAAACCTAATGAGATCCACTCATTCATTAGTGAACAGTTGCATAGAATAACATAGAGATAGATGGCTGTGGTTGTTCTAGATCAGAAACCATCTACGCTCCCTGATATGGAACGTAGAGCCTTGACTATATCTCCATAATGAAATTATATCTGCATCCTCAAAGGTGTTAGTTACAATACTAAATAAACAGCAATGCCAGCTACCACAGATGTATTATATTGAATAACAGAATGGCTTCTGTAAGCAACCACAGTATTTTAAATGCCAACATGTCCCTTTAAATACATCCTATGGAGAAGTACATACCATTACCATCCTGGTGTTTAGAACAATGAAAACACTTGAATACAAATTGTGCTCCTCTAATTACGTATCAATATATTTAGAAACATAAGAAGCATTCTAAGAAAGTAATTTTCAATGTTAAATCACCAGTAGTACATTTTGTAATTAAAGGGACATGAAACCCAATTTATAATTCAGAAAGAGCATGCAATTTTAAATAACTTTCCAATTTACTTATATTATCTCATTTGCTACATTCTCTTGATATCCTTTTTGAAAAGCATATCGAAATAGTCTCAGAAGCTGCTAATTGGTGGCTTCACATAACTGCCTCATGCAATTGGCTCACCCATGTGCATTGTTATTTCTTTAACAAAGGATACCTAAAAATGAAGCAAATTAGATAATAGAAGTAAATTGGATTATTTTATTTTTTTATTGAATTCCCTTTCTGAATCATGAAATATTTTTTGGGGGGTTTCATGTCCCTTTAATGGAAAATATGATAGCAATTTTAAATATATTTTTTCACATTCTTAAAATTTGAGAAATTATTTATAAATTTTGATTCAAAACTCATAAGATTTTATCCTTAAGGTCTGGATGAGTTATATTAATAAATCATTATCATTTTATCACTTTAATTAATCCATAATAAATTCATTTTTTTATCCTTTCCTATAGCATAATCCTTTCCTCTCCACCTCCCCGTTCCTGTCTAACAGGTATCCCGTAATTCATTGCATGTGACGTGTACACCATTTGTCTTTGTGCCTCACAACCTCTTGCCCAATGTTCTCACTATAATTCTTCAAATATTTCCAATATTTTAGACATTATCAGTCCAACTTTTCCTGTTTTCATCATCATGCATTCCCTAATTATTTACCATTTCCATCCCTTTTATTTCTTACATTTCCATTATGCGCATCAAATCCTTAAAAACTAACAATGTATTCATCACTATGTTGTTTTATTAAACTATAGGGTCAAACTCACTTTAGCACATTCGTTCAAATCAAAATTCCTTATATTTACACCATTGTACTTTCAATATTTATATCCCTAACATCGTGATGATTTTATATACACAACTACAACTTGATTACACTGTTACAGTATATTACTCATTATAATATATGTTTTTTATATATATATATATATATATATATATATATATATATATATATATATATATATATATATATATATATATATATATATATATATATATATATATAACTCCATACTCAAATCTGAAATTTACTGAATGACTAAATGGTCCATCCCTTCACTTCCATAACTGTTCACTGTGGTTTACTTCCGTTCTGTCAGTGTTTTTTGGTAACTTCAGAAGAACGTATCTGTTGTCATATAAGAACGTGTATTTAAATGTCTGCCATAGACACAGTTAAGAGGTCTGTTTATCTTTGTTTTTGTTTGTGCAGTATGTCTGCGTACAACAATTAATGTTTCCAGTTTAATCAGTTAATCAGAGCCACAGCAAGATTGCGTTGTATCTTTAGGTTCCTCTATCCTCCTTTTTTGAACCTAGTATGTCTGCGTAGCCAGCTCCTGCTTAGAACGCTTTAGACGTAGAACAGAAAGATTTAGTTATTTATATGGTGAGATAGATTGTTATAAACCATTAGAGCAAAATCTATTGTTTTTAAATGTTATATCACCATATAACGCAAGGATATATAGCAACTATGTGAAACAAAATATATGATAACTGTTTATTATTTAAAAATATCTGTCTCCTTAAAGGGAACCCAAACATTTTATTTTGTGATTCAGACAAAGCATACAATTTAATAAAAGTTTCCAATTTACTTCTATGATAAATTCCCATAGTATTCTGTGTTGAAGAGATACCTAGGTAGGCATCTAGTGCCATCTAGTACTCTTGCATATGGATAACATTCTTGGAAAATTGCTACCATATATTGCTGCAGGAACATGCACGCTCCTGAGGCTCAGGAGCTGCTGATTGGTGGCTGCACATATATGCCTCACCTTATTGGCTCACCCAGTGTGTTCACTAGCTCCAAGCAATGCATTGCTGCTGCTGCTTCTTCAACAAAGGATAACATGAGAATTAAGCATATTAAATAATAGAAGCAAATTTGAATGCTGTTTAAAATTGTATTTCCTGTCTGAATTGTAAAAAAAAATTTTTGGTTTTCATGTTCCTTTAATTATTATTTTTATCACTAACCACCCCTTTTAAATAAAATATGGCATTATGAAAACAATGAAAAAATAAAGAAACAAATTCCTGGGTCAAATTAAAAGGGCCGTTATTAAAAACAAAAAAATGAGCAGTTGAGTATAAAAGTTAAATACATAAATAAACTAATAACATTACATAGATTGCCAAGAGTAATTCCATTTATCAACTTGAGTGAATGAAGATGAATTAAAAATGTTAGCAGTGCTACTTTTTTTTAACTTAGTGCCAGATACAAAGAATTGTTTTGTGTCTGGCAGCCAATTTGGAATTTAAATTAAATTTAGACAATACAACAGAGGAGCTGACTCTTTTTGTACAAAAAAAATCACAAATTCTTTAATTGCATTTAAAATTTCCTTTGTATAATTATGTTTTTTATGATCTCTTTCCACAGAAAAAGAAATTGCAAAGTAAAAGGATTTCAACTTTTTACTGAAAAGATAAGATCTCAGCCCAAAACCCCTTTCCTATTTCTTCCTTTTTTTTGTTTCATTTTTTCTTCCTCCTTCCACCCTCATCACTATCAGTGCCAAAGCTACCCACTTTTTTTCAACAAAGCCTTCAGGCCCTGGGGTTCAAAAGTTGCAGCAAAGGCGCTACAGGATTTTTTTGGGCTGTTTATCTATGCCTTTTTAAGTCGTGCTTCCATTATTGTCTCTTTTTATAGCGCTCCCCTCCCTTTAACAAGCCAAGTATTCATCATTCAACCTGGAGCATTCTAACGATGGACGAGTCTCTCTCTCTCCTGCATAAGAGGAAAAACATAGTCTGTGTTTTGTAAAATGCAGAGTCACATTAACCTGCTGTCAGTCTTCAGAGGGAGTTGCAGCTTGTAGCAAAAATACGGAAGCGAGAAAACCAAATGAAAACTGTTCTAGTTATTTATTAAAATTAAACATTAAGTTAAACTCTAAAGCTTCATGTGTTTGATTTACTGCGCAGTGATATTGTACATTGGGTTGAGCCCGTGTTAAGGAAAAATAAATAAATCAGTAAATGATAAAGTGAAATGAAACCCCAAAATTTTCTTTCATGACTCAGATAGATTATACAATTTTAAGCAACATTCCAATGTATTTGTTTGATCTAATTTGCTTAGTTCTCTTGTTATTCTTTGTTACAAATCATACCTAGGTATGCACAGGAACGGGGAAATAGCTGCTGATTGGTGGCTGCACATATGTACCTCTAATCACTGGCTTGCAGATACAGTAGTGTATTACTCCTCCTTCAATAAAGGATACCAAGAGAATGAAGCAAAATTGATAAAAGAAGTTAAATTGCAAAGTTGTTTAAAATTGTACGTTCTACCTAAATAATGAAAGAACAATTTTGTGTTTCATGTCCCTTTAAAGACAAACATTGGGTTCAAATTACAGCACTATTTGTTTAATTGTAATTATGTTTTAGAATTGCAATTTACAGAACATAATTAACATAAAAAAGTTCTATACAGTCTAGAAGCTAATGTAAAAATGGTATGCTGTACTTAGTTAGAACGTGTCATTATGAGACCCCTACTTTCTATGTGTTTAGCCCCTGCAAGGTATTTACAGGCTTGGGTAGATAAACTAAAAGATAGTGCTCAATGCCAGGCAGCCTCCAATAAGGTTTTAGTATGAATTTAATTATGTGCCTAACTCCTTTGTGGGGTGAACACAGTTATCAAGGGACTAAAGCAAACATTACATACTGTAACACATTAGATTTGGAAATGGGATAAGAAATCTTCAAAGTTAAGAATTAAAATTCCATATTGCCATGGCTAGATTTAACATTCAGATCTTAGCAGCTGCAAAAGAAAGACATATTGACAAGAATGCCTACTTGCCAAGGCCCATGGTGGTTTTTTAAAGGCCACACAATTTCATCTCATAATGTATATGGTATTAAACTGAGTATGATAAAAGCTGGCCTGTCTCCTGCCCTTGCGGATATATATATATTGGATAACCAGTTAAAATAAGACAATAAATGTATTTACCCTGACTGCGAGAGTTAAGACAAGTTACCCAGGGGCAGAACTACCATTGGTGCAACTGGAGCGGTGGCACCAGGACCCAAGTACTGAAGGGGCCCATTATAGCAAGAAGTCTATACATAGGTGTGTGCAGAATGTGTACAGTCCAAATGCAGGGGAGACTTTTATTAATACAGGTTTACCTATCTATCCTCAAAATCATTACACAGAGGAGCATGTTTATTATTACCACTGCTTACTTCTGAGATACCTTTGGGGAGCCCCAAAAAAGTTTTGCACCAGGGCCTTCTATTGAGTAGGTCTGCTACTGAACTGACCAAAATCACACACTCATATATAATAGAAAGATCTATTAAAGATAAATAGACAACTTCCAAAAAAAATAACCTATAACGATTATAAGGCATTTTGAACAATTAAATAATTATTAAACATTTAACCAATATTTGCTTTGGTGATATATCCAGCAGTTTACACAATAGTAGGCCGTTATCTCATAATGGCCAGGGGACCCTGAAAAATCTTCTGGCCTTAACACTCACCCCCGCCCCCCTCTAGAGTTAAGAACGTAGTGAGCTATTGTAATTAAAGGGACATAAAACAGTATGAACTAACATAAGCTTCTAAATATATAATGCAGCCAAAGCTTACCTGCAAAATGATTACTTTTTTAACCCTCATTAACCCCTTCAATTCAGGCATAGTTTTGTTTGCAGCAAGTTCCGTCCTGGGCATTTTCATATATGGAAGGTTCTATACAGGCCATAGCGATGGCAGAATGCGCTCATGCACATGCACGGTAGGGGGCACAGTCACATGACACCTGACTAACGCAGTGCACAGTATAATGCTGAAGCTTTCACAAAATATGTAACATTATCCCCATGGAAACAAGCAAGTCTCTTGGCAACAAACAAATGTGGTATCTGATGTCCCTCCTCAACCCTCCCCCCTTACTTGCATAGCTAATTATCCTCACATGCACACTTTGCTACATGATATCTTAGGGTTTGGAGTAAGACACTGATAAGGGGGGGTGGAGAAAGCTTCACTTAGGAACACTAAAGTTTAAGTAATTTTGCAGATTTTTGGAAATTTTATTAAAATGTCTATAAGCTTTTTTTTTACACTTTTTTCATACACTGTTGACCCTTTTAGAATATGCACATAACACACAGTAGTTTATGGCACTTTAAGGCAAACATTCTCTAATCTCTGTCTCCAGCAAAACTAAATCTGTTAAAAACAAATGCCAATTTACCAAATTAGACCTCCCTACATTTACAGGAGCACATCTTCCCTACAAACAGCCTAAGCTGCTTCAGCACCCTAGAAATAAACACTAAAAATGCAATGTTAAAGGGGGGAACATGCATCACTATAATTTAGACTAAATGGCAGCACTAAGACGTAATGGTGACAATTAAAGGGACACTACAGTCAAAATTAAAATGTCACTATTTAGATAGAGCTTGCAGTTTTAAGATACTTTCCAATTGACTTCCATTATCAAATTGTGCACAGTCTTTTTATAATCACACTCTGAGGCACCAGCTCCTACTGAGCATGTGCAAGATTTCACAGTGTATACAAATGTGAGTCTGTGATTGGCCAATGGCTGTCACATGATCCAAAGTTTGTAAAAAAAAGCTCAAGTTTTTTTTTTTTTTTTTTATATGATCGAATATATGATGGCATCAAATATACCAAAATGGGCCTAGATCAATACCTTGGGTTGTCTACTTATAACGTTTTCATAGGTAAATAAAAAAGAGCAAAGGCTCTATTTCAGTTTAAACGTTGTGATACCAAAAATGCTAAAAATTCTCCAGTTTTGGCTATTTTTTTCTTTGAAATTCCCAGTAGCAAAGGGGTTAAAGACTGTGTTAGCTTTTTTTCATACCCAGATGGTTAAAGGCATGAGTGCTTCTCAATACAAAGACCTTAAGAAGATCTAGTCTGTTTCTTATAAAGCACAAGGGTAGGCTACCCACTGGTTCACTGCCTTGTTGTATACTGCTCCCACAGCCCACTGAACCTAACATTAACACTAAATCAAAGGCCAATGAAAAACGTTAGTGATTGAGATACAAAATATCCTGATCCTTCAAGGGTTAAAGATAATTAAAATAATAAAAAATACATTTTTATTTTCTCTTTACTTATGGTAAAATTGGGGTTTTCTTTTTGCACAAATACCAAAGCGAAAGAGATTTGGAAAGTTTTTGAAAAATATATCTTTATCCTTCTGCCGCACCTTTGATGTCTTTTCATGTTTTGTGTCTTGCCTGACATAAGTATATTTTTGCAGCTTTAGATACAATTATCTTAAGAAGATCCCCATTTCAGAAACATAATAACATCACTTTGGTACTAAATATACATAGGCAAGATTTATCAATCTGCAAACGGACAGGATTTACATGTTTTGAACCTGTCCACATTCCATTGCATATTTAACATTTAATGACGCCCCCTACACCCTGCAATCCATTGCGTGAGAGTAGGGTTTGTCAGTCACACCCGGTCTAATGAATACGGGGTAATTTTCAACCGCCAACTCCAAGTTGGCAAAAGGGTTTATGTAGCAGCGGTTTATACTGCTGCTTCATAATTATCAGTTGTAGGTTTAAATGGGCAAGTCCACCTCATAATAAATCTTACTCTAAGCATTAGTAAACAATACAGCAAATCACATACAGTGGTGTAACAATAGACCTCACTGGGCCGAAAATCTTTCTGTACTCTCCCCTATTTCAACACTCCCTTCCAAGGCAACAGTGTATTGTAAATGTGGTACTAATAGATACTATAAAGATAATACTGATTTTATATATATATATATATATATATATACTGTATATATATATATATATATATATATATATATATATATATATATATATATATATATATATATATATATATATATATATATATATATAAATTAAAACATAATCAAGTGTTGTATTTTTTTTTCTTCAAATGATCCAGTATATAAAACACATCAATTCAGTATGTAGAAGATGGATAAAGTTCATGAACTCTAGTTCTCAAAGAGTTTTTTATTCTAATAGCATTTTAGTGCTTTTCAGTTTACAAAACCACATTAAATATATTAGTTATGACAAATACAAACTTAGCCTGTGTGATCTCACACTACCTATACTGTATATATAATATAGCTGACCTTTCATTTGACAGTTTATTGGAAAATGTATTTATGCCATGCTAGTTGTGAGTAGAAGCCTCTATTAAAGGGACAGTCTAGTCAAAACGAAACTTTCATGATTCAGATAGAGCAGGCAATTTTAAGCAACTTTCTAATTTACTCCTATTGTTAATTTTTCTTTGTTCTCTTGGTATCTTTATTTGAATGTAAGCTTAGAAGCCGGTGCATTTTTGGTTCAACATCTGGGTAGCGTTTGCTGAGTGGTGGCTACATTTAGACACCAATCAGAAAGTGCTACCCAGGTGCTGAACCAAAAATGCGCCGGCTCCTATGCTTGCATTCTTGCTTTTTCAAATAAAGATACCAAGAGAACAAAGAAAAATTGATAATAGGAGTAAATAAGAAAGTTGCTTACAATTGCATGATCTATCTGAACCATGAAAGTTTAATTTTGACTAGACTATTCCTTTAAAGGGACAGTCTAGTCAAAATTAAACATTCATGATTCAGATAGGGAATGCAATTTTACTCGACTTTCCAATTCACTTTTATCATGAAATTTGCTTTGTTCTCTTGGTATTCTTTGTTGAACGCTAAACCTAGGTAGGTTCATATGATAATTTCTAAGCCCTTCAAGGCCGCCCCTTATTTGAATGCATTTGGCAGCTTTTCACAACTAGAGGGCGTTAGTTCATGTGTGCCATACAGATAACATTGTGACCACGCCCATGAAGTTACAAATGAGAGGGCACTGATTGGCTAAATGCAAGTCTGTCAAAAGAACTGAACTAAGGGGGCAGTCTGCAGAAGCTTAGATACAAGGTAATCACAGAGGTAAAAAGTATATTACTATAACTGTGTTGGTTATGCAAAACTGGGGAATGGGTAATAAAGGGATTATCTATCTTTTAAAACAATAAACATTCTGGTGTAGACTGTCCCTTTAAACTTGTTTCAATTTGTTAGAAGTGCAGGTGTATTAAAAAATCCCCTCTATTGGGCTCCAGCATTTGCTGCCAGTCAAGCCTCTTATCCCACCCTCTGGTTCTAATTAGCTTTACTCTCTGCACATCCAACCCTATCAAAAACTGTTTTCTTGTTGCTGCTCCACCCCCTGGACACCTTTATTATGACATTACATTTTTCCCCAAGCTAATTTCACCCCGGCCCTTATACTCTCCTCTGGCATTTATTATTCCATGTAAACTGCAGGAGCTTTAGAGGAACTATAGCGCTAAAGGACCACATAGCAAAATAAGGAAATGCAATTCAAAAACCAGTAAAGGTTAATTGATGGAGATGTCAACTTACGATAGCAGCACAATGAATACCAAACTGCAAAGATTTTTAAAGTGACCATAAATGTTCATTTTATTTAAAGGGATAGTAAACCCCAAATTTTTATTTTATGATTCAGATAGAACATACAATTTTAACTTTCCAATTTACTTCTATTTTCAAATTTGCTTCATTCTCTTGTTATCCATTGCTGAAGGGACAGCATTGCTCTACTGGCAGGAAGCTGAACACATCTAGTTAGCCAATCACAAGAGACAAATGTGTGCAGGCACCAATTAGCAGCAGCTCCCACTAGTTTAGGATATGTGCATATTCATTTTTAACAAGGGATACTAAGAGAACGAAGCACATTTGAAAATATAAGGGAATTTAAAAGTGCCTTAAAACGACATGCTCTATCTGACTCATGCAAGATTAATTTTGACTTCCCTATCCCTTTAATAAGTAATAAGCACTTCATCTTATAAAAATACTTTTTATCTTAAAATGCAGAGCATAAGCACTACAGAAGCGTTTTAAAATAAAGATAAAAAAAAGATAAAAATAAAGATAACTGGAAACACAGAGAAGCACCGTCCTTAGATATGTGGGTTCGAAAGGTCTCTGAGATCATAGATCTAGAAGAATATTATTACCTTAAACAGGATAAAATGGACTCGTACGCTGAGTTCTCACAACTTTGGCTTAACTATGTCCAGCACAGGACAGATAGCACCAATTAACACTATTGATCTAGAACAATACGATATGGATATGGGAGTTAAAACGGAGTGATGTAGCTATCTTCAAATGGGGCGGGGGCGGACCGGGACCAAATGTTTTCTGTTAGTTTAATCAAATGTTGAAATGCACATCATCAAGAGAGAACTCCATATTCTCTTGTCAATATGCCTGTATCTTAGAATGTCTAGCTTAACAAATAATTTGAAAAAGGCAACTGCTTTCCTGTACTGATGAGCCACAGGCTCTACCATTGTTATTCATAAAACTTACAGCCATTGTCTTATTATGCACTACCGGAGCTGCGTCTCCGACCAATTGTTATTTCGTTTTATCAACACAATAAAGCTGTATTTAAAAAAAAAAATATATATATATATATATATATATATATATATATATATATATATATATATATATATATATAAATTAAACCGCTTCCACTGCGCTTTTGCTCTGCAACATTAGATTGATTTAACATTTAAAGGGATACTGAACCCCAATTTTTTTCTTCCATGATTCAGCTAGACCAAGCCATTTTAGGCAACTTTCTAATTTACTCCTATTATCAAATTTTCTTCGTTCTCTTGTTATTTTTATTTGAAAAATCATAAATGTAAGCTTACGAGCCGGCCCATCTTTGGTTCAGCACCTAGGTAGCACTTGCTGATTGGTGGCTAAATGTAGACACCAATAAGCAATCGCTAACCAGGGTGCTGAACCAAGAATGGGCCGACTCCTATGCTTACATACATTCCTGCTTTTTCAAATAAAGATACCAAGAGCGTTAAAAATTGATAATAGGAGTAGATTAGAAAGTTGCTTAAAAATGCTGATCTATCTAAATCATGGAAGAAAAAATTTGGGTACAGTATCCCTTTAAAGGTAGAACTTTGTACCTGTCACAAAGGCAGACCTACACTAACTAGTCTCGAAGCAAGACATCTCTTCTAAATTTGAATGTTTATGGGAAAAGATTGATTCTATGCACACCACTGTAACAAACAGCCTTACTGAAATAAAGTCGGACATTGCTGAATTAGGATATAGGATTAAAATTAGAGGAACATAAAGAAACAATAACTGAAGATCTCTCCTCAGTATCACAAGCTATCACTTCTCAACAAAATTGAAGACCTCGAGAATAGAGGACGACGCAATAATATTAGAATGAAAGGCATCCCTGAAACAATTCTAAATAAGGACCTACAAGTTTATCTACAGCAACTCTTCAAATCTATTACAGGAGACAAAGAAGATTCAAGCTATAACATTGAAAAAACCCATAGAGCCCTCAGAGCTAGACCAAGAGAAGAAGCCCCGCCACGGGATTTTATAGTAAAGATGCTCAACTTCCAAAAAAAGGAGAAAATATTTTCTGCAGCAAGACACAATCCGACCTTCAAATTCCAAGGAACTGTGGTTCAATTTTACCAGGATTTAAGTGCAGAAGTCTATTGAGACCACTAACAGCCATGTTGAGAAAACACCAAATTCAATATCAGTGGGGATTCCCCTTTGCCTTACATTTTATCAGAGACGGTAAAGTGTCTATCAGAGAAGCATAGGAAATCCTAGCAATCTGCCAAATATTAGGACTAGAGACTCCACCAACACTGATGGATACTCCATCATCCTCATGTACAAACTAACAAATTCCTCAGCGTACTGCTAGACAGTCCAAATGGTTAACAGTAAACAAGAAAAAACAGAATACCTGAGGATTTAAAAAGCATTACTGTTAACTGAAAATTGATTCAAACAGGGTTCATAAACCACATGACCCCTAATCCAGAACTCTACTCCGCCTTTTAGCGACCAGTCACCAAAGTGTAGGTGATGTATGCAAGGTTATGTTGAAAATATTAGGAAAAAGTTTATTATTGTTGTTATTTATACTGATTTGCTTTTTATGATTGCATTTATATATTCTGGTATCTCCCCCCCCCCCCCCTTCAATAGCTACCTGCGAACCGCTATGATTCCCATAGACTGGGAATATGGTAGTTTATTATGTTTGTTCCAGACACTTGTGATCTGGATTTTCTCTTTTTTTCTTTTTAAAGTTAATTCTGAGTCACTTCAACCGTCTACTAATCTATACACAGGAGGTTGCCTTAGAGTAGAAGCTACACTAATACAATTAATTATGTCCTTAATATAGTATGCTTTAGAGAGTCCCTATATTCCAGATACACATAATGATGACATCCAGGATACACCTAATCTCACATAATGTGAGAGGACTGAACACTGATTTAAAACTTCAGGTGGCCATGTCCTACTACCATAAGCTTCATGCTAAGGTCCTTTTTTTTTACAAGAAACTCATCTCTTTAAAGGAAATATTCCCAAATATTGGTCCAAAATATTTACAAAACACTTCCATGCTGCAATAGATACTAAGAAAAGAGGTGTTTCTATTCTTATTCATTTGTCTTTAGACTTTACACATGAATCCACTATTTCAGACCCTGATGGCAGATACCTGATAGTAAAAGGTCAAATCGATGATACCGATATCATTCTTTGCAATATATACGCTCCAAATGAAAATCAACACTCCTTTTTTAGAAATATCTCCCATTTACTAACCCATTGGTCTCAATACAAGATTATAATGGCGGGAGATTTTACATTAATATGTCTCCCATTATCCCTACTCCAGCTACCAATATCTCCAACAAACAACAGTGACACAATAGGACAGTTAGATGCATCAGAGACACTTTGACTCCCCATACACTTATAGACTCTTGCCAATTCTTATATGGCAAAACGAACTATACCACATTCTACTCTGCAGCTCATCGGTCCTACACCAGGATAGACTATATATTCATCAGTCAGATTCTACTCCCTCTAATACTATCTTCTAAAATTCACACATGTACATGGTCTGATCATTCCCCAGTCTCTGTCCTCATAGATGGGGTCCAAGACTTTAAGAGATCGAGAAATTGGACTTACGACCCTAGCTATCTTAAAGACACACTTATTCAGGACGAAACTAGCAAAAAGTTATCTGAATTCTGGAATATTAATCTACATACAACCACCAACCCTTTAACTACTTGGGCTGCACATAAAGCCTTTATGATAGGACTATTGATTCAAAGTAGATCATACCTACATAAACAAAGAAAAATTAAACTATCACAACTTCAAACTGAAATAACAAACCTAGAAGCCCAACACAAGCCATCGCAAAAACATTCCACCTTAACTAACCTTAACAATAAATGAGATACATTAAACAACATATTAAACACCAATGCAGCAAAAGCAATATTAAAACTGAAAACACACTATTACATTTACACTAATAAGCCTGATAAATTCTTGGCTAACAAAATACGTGAAAGGTATAGGGCCTCAGCTATCCCTGTCATAACTAAGTCTAATGGAGACCCAACCTCCCATCCCCAGGAAATAGTTGAAACCTTCGCTGACTTCTATGGAGCACTGTATGATGGTCAGAAGGTCTCCCATACCCCCTCCACAGAGTCTTGCACCACTGAATTCTTAAAGACAGCCAAATTAAACACTCTATCAGAGGGTGATCGTGAATTCCTAAATTCCCTGATTTCACCTTTAGAAATCACCTTAGCAATAAAAGAACTTAAAAAAGGTAAAGCTCCTGGCCCAGATGGCTTCCCTGGGGAATATTACAAACTATTTAAATCTATTTTGATCCCCCATTTAACGAAATTCTGTAATCACATTTTAGAAGGCGATGATATCCCCCTGAAGTACTAGCAGCTAAAATTGTTGTTATTCCCAAACCAGGTAAAACCCCTATATGTTGCTCCAGCTATCGTCCAATATCCCTCATAAATCAGGATCTCAAAATCTTTACTAAAATTCTTGCCAACCGGCTTAAGTTGATCCTGCCCACACTAGTGCATTCTAATTAAGTGGGCTTAATAAAGGATAGGGAGGCACCAGACAATATTAGGCGTATGATTGACACCATCCACTACCTCACTTTAACTGGACCGCCTTCTCTGCTCCTGTATCTGGACGTAGAGAAGGCGTTTGACAGAATTGACTGGAGATACCTGTTGTCAGTGCTTCCCGCCATGGGGTTTGAGGGGCCCTTCATAACTGCCATAAAGGCAATATACTCTAATCCCACTGCTCAGGTTACTGCAACTGGCTATAAATCCAAATAATTTCCAATTCTCAATGGTACTAGACAGGGGTGCCCTCTCTCTCCCCTACTGTTTGCCCTTTGCATAGAGTCATTGGCGGCCCAGATTAGACTTTCCCAAGATGTTTCTGGAGTTAAAATACAATCAACCACATATAAACTAACACTATTTGCGGACGACATACTATTGACTATCACCAAACCACTTATTTCACTCCCCAACCTATATAAACTACTGGATAATTTTCCCACTATATCAGGTTATAAAATCAACCTAGATAAATGTGAAGCACTCCCAATTGTATTGCCACCCCCAACACAGAAACTCATAGAGGCTAATTTTGACTTGCGATGGGCCAAGCAATCTATTAAACATTTAGGGATATTTGACAACCCAATATGGCAAACTATATAAATATATCACTTACCTATATTTAAGGACATGCGACGCAACATCCAAAAATGGTCAACTCACTTATTTTCTTGGTATGGCTGCCTAGCTGCGGTTAAAATGAACATATTGCCTCGAATACTATATCTCTTTAGGGCTCTCCCTATTAAAATCCCACTTTCGGAACTAGCTACTATTCAATCTGAATTAATATCGTTTAGAAGGGGGGGAAAATTACCCAATTTTTACGAGACACAAAACCTTGGGTGGGGTGGGAGCCCCCAATTTTATAGACTATTACAGAGTAGCTAGCTTGGCTCAGTCAACACTTTTAAGTAGGCTAAATACAGATACCCTCTGGACTACTCTGGAGACAGAGATGGGGGGATAGAGTTATTCGGATGACATATTGTGGGAAACACAACCTCAGAGCAACAACTTACAACACCTTAGGTCCCCCACAGCAGAATCTATGCTAATCTCATGGAACAAAACTGCAAATTAATCTAAACTGATACCACAATTTTTCTGGACATTGCCGATTAGATTTCTCCTACCCCAGGATACTCGCAGATTAGTAGACAAATGGAGAAACAAAGGCCTTTATAGGGAAGTGGATTTAATGATCAATAATATAATAATTTCATATATCCAATTAAAGGACAGGGTTGCGCCCCTAAAATTAAACTGGTTTCTTTACCTACAAATTTCATCCTCTCTGCAAAGATTCCAAAACAATGCCCCGATCCAACCCAACACGACATTGGAAATGTTGTGTAAAACACAATTCAGACCAAAACATACTATATCAAAACTATATATCGCAATACAATCGGCACATATCCATAAAATATTCCAATTGATTACAAATTGGGAAAGAGACATAGGTATTGAGATAGATAGGCAAAAATTGGCTGATTTGTTTAGTTTAACAAATAAAGAACTCCTAAGCGCAGATTTAAGGGAAATGCCATCAAAACCACATTTAGGTGGTACTTAACCCCACTTCGGACATCTCATATGAATCCCAAAGGGAGTAGACAATGTTACAGAGGATGTAGTGCAGTGGGCACCTATTGCCACATGTGGTGGGAGTGTGATAAGGTGAAGGGGATATGGGACTCTTTGTCCCTTTTACTTAGTTCTATACTAGACGAAAACATCCAACTCACCCAGGCTCAAGCCCTGCTACATGAGCACATCCGCCAATTTAATAGGCCAATTAACACCTTCATTAAGATATTGTGCACCATTACAAGGTCATGTATAGCTAAATATTGGAAGTTGGGAGCACCTCCTTGGCCAGAAATACTTAATAAAATTAACAGAACCTACACAATGTACGTATCAGCTTTGTGGGTGTTATATAATAGAGAGTCGGTGCACAACATCTGGTTATATTGGATACTTAGAGGCAATACCACTAACCCACTTATTCCGGTAAGAGCATCCTCCTCCATAAGATAGCATTCTTTCTATAGACACTTTATATAGAAAGGTATTGAGATACATAGGCAAAAATGGGCTGATTTGTTTAGTTTAACAGATAAAGGACTCCAAAGCGCAGATTTAAGGGAAATGCCATCAAAACCACATTTAGGTGGTACTTAACCCCACTTCAACATCTCATATCAATTCCAAAGGGAGTAGACAATGTTACAGAGGATGTAGTGCAGTGGGCACCTATTGCCACATGTGTTGGGAGTGTGACAAGGTGAAGGGGATATGGGACTCTTTGTCCCTTTTACTCAGTTCTATACTAGACGAAAACATCCAACTCACCCAGGCTCAAGCCCTGCTACATGAGCACATCCGCCAATTTAATAGGCCAATTAACACCTTCATTAAGATATTGTGCACCATTACAAGGTCATGTATAGCTAAATATTGGAAGTTGTGAGCGCCTCCTTGGCCAGAAATACTTAATAAAATTAACAGAACCTACACAATGTATGAATCAGCTTCGTAAAGTGTTAGATAATAGAGAGTCGGTGCACAACATCTGGTTTTATTGGATACTTAGAGGCAATACCACTAACCCACTTATTCCGGTAAGAGCATCCTCCTCCATAAGATAGCATTCTTTCTATAGACACTTTAAATCTAAAATCTATATAATTGTTATACATAAATATTACGAAACTGTCAGGTTTGGTTCCTGTACCTTTAAGCTGAGGTTACTTAAGGCTGCTCCTCCCCCTTCCACCTGCCGATTAATGTTTAGTATTCTGACTTTTCAACAAGAGAAGACACCTATCTAAACCAGGAGGCTAAATTATCAGAGATCACCTTTTCCCACATTGGATTTACAAACTATCAGTATCTGCTGACATCAGGATTTATTTCCCTGCTCACAACGTGCTATTCTAACAGTTGCTGTTAAATTACCTACCCGGTTCTCAACCGGCATCAATCATATCCAGCGTGCTTCTAATAGCATTCCAGAGAGGACTCATTCATTCAGACTGCCATTCTTATGATTATCGGAGCTTTCTACTTTTAACCGATACTGGCTATAACAAGCCGAAGTACTTCAGCGTTCACACACTGTCCGTCAGATAACTCACAGAGACACTCCTGCCTACAAACAAGCTAAAGTCTTGCAGCGCTCACACGCTGCCTGTCAGGTAATCCGGGGCTCTGATTGGAGGAACAGCACACACCCTCACTCTGTCTCTCTGCACGCCGCAGCGGCATCATCTCTCCCCTCTCAGTCTTTCCACGCTGGTTTAAGGGGTTTACAGCAGACGCCGATTCTCACTCCGGCTCATTGCTAGCAGTAGTACAATTACAGCATATTAGCACTTCTACAACCAAGATACGATACAATATACCAAGTACTGTAAATTTGTGAGTTGTAGCGTTCAGGACTGTATATAAAATACCAGCTTGCTACTAAAGGTGCTAAATACAGCAAACATGGATATACATTAACTGTATATGTTGCAAACTCCATATTTCTGGCTTCCTTGCCACTCTCCTGTAACAAGGATTACAAGAGCTCCACAAGGTTCTTGCTTTTGTGATACATTAATATTTATCTGCAGTTGAGATCCACTCACGTATATTAGGGTAACCAGTATATCCTGACAGATTAATCGGCCCTATTATGGATCCAGCGGATTTACCCACAGTGGTCTACAACCTTACTCAAACGGTTGAAAGACTATCCCAAGGCATGAGAGACTTGCAACTCCAAAATGATAACCTCAGAGCAGCAGTAAGGGACAGTACCCCAGAACCTCATGTCTGCCTACCTGAAAGATTCACAGGGGACAGGAAACTATTTCGGCAATTCAGGAATGCCTGTTACTTGCTTTTTCAAATGAAGCCTAGAACCTACCATACTGAGAGGCTTAAAGTCATGACTGTGATATCCTTCCTCACAGGGGAGCCTAGAATTTGGGCAGACACCTTTCTCGAGAACGATGATCCTATCCTGGGCTCGCTTACAGATTTCTTCACGGAAATGAGTGCATTGTATGAAGATACGCAAAAGCAACTTACCGCAGAAGCTAAGATGCGCTCCCTTAAACAGGGTAGACGCCCTGTGGAAGAATACCTCTCAGAGTTCAAGCTATACACTAAGGATTCAGAGTGGAGTCAGGTAGCACTGCGTAACCAATACCGCTTAGGGCTTTCTGACGCACTTAAAGACGAACTTGCCCGTATAGAGATACCAACAACTCTTGAAAGTCTGATGGCTCTTACAGTTCAGATAGACAGGAGACTTAGAGAGAGGAAATCCGAGCGCCAACATTCCGAGGCAGCTCAGAAGTACTACACTACACCTGTACCCTCAAAGGACAGTTCCACCCCTATGGAGATTGGGTTTACTAAAGGACCGCTAACCATGGAGGAAAGACACCGCAGACAGCAAAAGAATTTGTGCATGTACTGCGCTTCTCCCGCACACTTAGTAAAGGAATGTCCATTGCTACAACGCAATAAGAGAAGTAAGCTAAGTACTTTTAACCATTGCTTGACTAATAAGATTGTGAACGCAGCTTACTGTACCTTGTCTCTCTTTTTGCAGTGGGAACAGCGAGCCCTACGAACTGAAGCTATCATAGATTCAGGAGCTTACTCCAACTTTCTTGATTTATCACTTGCACAAAAAAATAAAATACCACTGATTGTGAAAGCAAGCCCAGTTTCTATTCGAGTTATTGATGGCACTTTAGTTAATTCAGGTCCGATAACACATCACACTATTCCTCTCAAGGTAACTTTGGGTAAGGGCCATACTGAATACATCACCTTCGATGTATTACCATCTCCTCTTTTTTCAGTTGTGTTAGGCCTATCCTGGCTTCAGAAACATCAACCCAAGATATCTTGGCACACTCTAGAAGTGGAATTGAACTCCCCCTTCTGTCTTGAAACCTGCTACCCTCCTCAACAACAGTTACTCCTCTCACCTGAGACTGTTCCATCCGAATACTTGGATTATTTAGATGTGTTCAGTAAAAAAGAAGCGGAACAACTACCACCGCATCGCATATATGACTGCCCGATAGAACTCTTACCTGGTGTTAACATACCATATGGTCATATATACCCGCTCTCTCAACCAGAACTCGAACACCTCAAGACTTACCTCGATGAAAATCTTAAAAAGGGTTTCATTAGACCTTCCACTTCCCCCGCAGGAGCAGGGATGTTCTTTGTACGGAATAAGGACATGTCCTTACGCCCTATCATAGATTACAGAGAATTGAACAAGAGGACAAAAAAGAACAGATACCCTCTTCCTCTTATTCCCGAATTAGTGGAAAGGCTTAGCAAAGCTACCATCTACACAAAGCTTGATCTCAGGGGAGCCTATAACCTTCTTAGGATCAGGGAAGGAGATGAGTGGCTCACCGCCTTCAGGACCAGATACGGGCTCTATGAGTACTTAGTGATGCCATTCGGGCTCTGCAATGCCCCCGCCACGTTCCAGTATTTCATCAATGATATCTTTAGAGATCTACTGGACGTGTGCCTTGTAATCTATCTGGATGACATCCTCATCTATTCCGATAATTTGCAGGACCACCAGAAACATGTGCGCTGGGTATTGGATCGGTTAAGAACTCATCGGCTGTACGCCAAGCCGGAAAAATGTTCTTTCCACACTCAGGAAATTACATTCCTAGGATATAAAATATCCTCTTCAGGTGTTAGTATGGAAGATGGAAAAATAGAAGCAATTCAAAAGTGGCCTACTCCTACCACTAGGAAGGACGTACAACGGTTCCTTGGCTTTGCAAATTTCTACAGGAAATTCATCAAGGGATTTTCCAACATTGCCAAACCTTTGACAAGTCTTACTGGATCTCTCACATCCTTCCGGTGGAATCCACAGGCACAACAGGCTTTTGATCTCCTTAAAAGATCCTTCACAACTGCTCCCATACTTCACTTCCCAGATACCAACCTCCAATACATTTTGGAAGTAGACGCTTCGGACTATGCGCTGGGCGCTATATTGTCTCAACAAAGATCCCCAAAGGATCCCATACATCCAGTTGCTTTTTTTCCCCGACTTATGACAGCCCCAGAACGCAACTATCCTGTAGGTGAAAAGGAGCTTCTGGTTATCAAAGCATCATTGGAGCATTGGAGGCATCTACTAGAAGGGACTTCCTACCCAATTCTGATATATACTGACCATCGCAATTTGGAATACCTCCAATCAAGTAAGACTTTATCCGCTCGCCAGTTACGTTGGAGTATGTTTTTTACCAGATTCCAGTTCCACATTACATATAGACCTGGAAAAAAGAATGGCAAGGCAGACTCTCTTTCCAGATATCTACAACCTCCTGATCAAGTCATATCTAACCAACCTATCCTTCCTCCTGACAGATTCATTGGTATGCTGAAGGATTCCTACGACACACTACATACCCACCAAAACAATGATACTACATATCCGAAGAATCTCCAGGAACTGGATTCAAATGGTATTGGACATATCCATGGTAAGATATACATACCACCTACATTCAGGAATGACATTCTACGTTACCATCATGAATCACCCTTAGCAGGACATCCAGGTGTTGAAAGAACGATTGAACTCATCAGAAGAAATTATTGGTGGCCTAACCTTCATCAATCCGTTCTCCAGTTCATTAAAACTTGCCAAGTTTGTGCCACCTCTAAGTCCGACAGAGCTAAACCCTATGGGACCTTGTTGTCCCTTCCTATTCCTGACCGGCCTTGGCATACCATCGGTATGGACTTTATAGTGGATCTTCCTCCATCCAACCATTGTACCACCATAATGGTAGTAGTGGATGGTTTTACGAAGATGGCTCACTTCATTCCTTATAAGAAATTACCAACAGCATCTGAAACAGCATCTTTGTTTTTAGATCATGTCGTTCGTCTCCATGGGTTACCCTCCATAATCATCTCTGATAGAGGTACACAATTTACCTCCAGGTTCTGGAAACAGTTATGCTCCGTGCTCAAAATAGAACATCGTTATAGCACCTCTTACCATCCACAAACTAACGGTCAAACCGAACGTGTAAACCAGTGGATAGAACAATACATCAGGTGTTATTGTGCTCACCAGCAAGATGAATGGGCAACAAACTTAGCGATGGCTGAATACTCATACAATAACACCTTAAATAGTTCTACCAAGAGTACACCATTCTATGCTAACTATGGATACCATCCGACCTTTCATTTATTCCCTAGCCTCAATACCACATCACCAGTGGTTGACGAGACTGTCAATTCTATGTTAGATGTATTCACCTTCCTTAAGGATAACATACTACATGCTCAGGAGACTCAACAACGTTACTACAATCAAAAGAAAAGGAAACCTCCCGAGTACCAGATCGGTGATCTTGTTTGGCTATCTACCCGTCACCTAAAACTTAAAACCCCCAGTAGGAAATTCTCTCATTTATTCATCGGACCTTATGAAGTATCCAAGATTGTGAACCTCAATGCTGTGACTCTGAAGTTGCCCCCAGAAATCCCCGTTCATCCCACTTTCCATGTTTCCTTGTTGAAACCTTACGTTCCGACCAGACAACAGTCATCTCTATCTCAGACCCCTCCTATTGTGGTGGATGACACAATTTATGAAGTCTCCTCTGTTCTTGACTCCAGATGGTTCCGTGGCGAACTTCAGTACTTGATCCACTGGAAGGGGTTTTCTGCTGAGGAGGATTCCTGGGAGCCTTCCTCCAACATCAATGCTTCCCGCTTGATTGCTCGGTTTCACAGCCTTCATCCGCACAAGCCGGCTCCTTCTGCTGCTGGGCAGCAGTTTTGATGGGGGGACCTGTCAGGTTTGGTTCCTGTACCTTTAAGCTGAGGTTACTTAAGGCTGCTCCTCCCCCTTCCACCTGCCGATTAATGTTTAGTATTCTGACTTTTCAACAAGAGAAGACACCTATCTAAACCAGGAGGCTAAATTATCAGAGATCACCTTTTCCCACATTGGATTTACAAACTATCAGTATCTGCTGACATCAGGATTTATTTCCCTGCTCACAACGTGCTATTCTAACAGTTGCTGTTAAATTACCTACCCGGTTCTCAACCGGCATCAATCATATCCAGCGTGCTTCTAATAGCATTCCAGAGAGGACTCATTCATTCAGACTGCCATTCTTATGATTATCGGAGCTTTCTACTTTTAACCGATACTGGCTATAACAAGCCGAAGTACTTCAGCGTTCACACACTGTCCGTCAGATAACTCACAGAGACACTCCTGCCTACAAACAAGCTAAAGTCTTGCAGCGCTCACACGCTGCCTGTCAGGTAATCCGGGGCTCTGATTGGAGGAACAGCACACACCCTCACTCTGTCTCTCTGCACGCCGCAGCGGCATCATCTCTCCCCTCTCAGTCTTTCCACGCTGGTTTAAGGGGTTTACAGCAGACGCCGATTCTCACTCCGGCTCATTGCTAGCAGTAGTACAATTACAGCATATTAGCACTTCTACAACCAAGATACGATACAATATACCAAGTACTGTAAATTTGTGAGTTGTAGCGTTCAGGACTGTATATAAAATACCAGCTTGCTACTAAAGGTGCTAAATACAGCAAACATGGATATACATTAACTGTATATGTTGCAAACTCCATATTTCTGGCTTCCTTGCCACTCTCCTGTAACAAGGATTACAAGAGCTCCACAAGGTTCTTGCTTTTGTGATACATTAATATTTATCTGCAGTTGAGATCCACTCACGTATATTAGGGTAACCAGTATATCCTGACAGAAACCTATGTTAGACTATATCAAATGACTCAGTATGTTTGTTTATTTAATTTTCCGTTATAATTTTTTTAGTTTTCCTGGTTCTTTGTTCTTTTGTCAGTCCAAATGGATTCTATGGACTATGTTCAAGATTGTAGTGATCTCCTTCAAAATTACACTCCAGACTCTGCCACAACGTTTTGGAAGGTGTTAAGAAGTCTATTGTGAAGCTGACAGATTCAAGAACTCTTTGGAGACTAGTAACACTCCTTGACGAATCTCAATAAAGTTTGTAATCTCAGTATATAATTCGACTTTCTTCATCTATCTCTAGCAAAAATGTTTGAAGGAGATTTGTAATGTATAATTTAACTATATGTTTGTTTCTAATAATTTCATTGTTTGAAAAATGTTCCTTAATAAAAAAAGATTTAAACATAAAGGTAGAACGTTACTTTAGTGGATAAAATGTATTAACATTTACTGTCCCTTTAATTTTTATCCTGAGCTGGTTCAATTGGTTAATTAGTCACCTTCAGAGCAAGAAAAGAAAAATATATCCATATGCTAAATCCCCTGAAAGTGATGCAGCATAACTGTAAAAAGCTGACAAGAAATTATCTTGTCAGCTTTTTATAGTTTTTTACATCTCTATGTAAAAAAGGAAGATATTGGGTCATTGTGTGAGATAGATGCAGGGAAAATGTATTGGCATAATAGGAGATTTTGGTTTCAACTGTTAGTGAACTGCTGGAAAATTACTATTTTTGCAATTTGAGTGACATTTGGGTCCCGATATTTTGAAAATGTCACGGTAAAAAGTCCCCATACTTTGTGATACTGTAGAGGGGTCATTGTGTAAGATAGCTGCTGTGAAAATGTATTGGCACAATTGGAATTTTTGTTTTTAACCCTTAGTGAAGTGCTGGAAAATGACTATTTTTGCAATTTGAGTGACATTTGGGGCCCAATATTTTTAACATTCCACAGTGAAAAGTACCCATACTTTGTGATATTGTAGAGGGGTTATTGTGTGAGAAAGTTGCAGTGTAAATGTATTGGCACAATGGAAGTTTTTGTTTTTATCCCTAAGTGAAAGTGCTGGAAAATGACTATGCAATTTGAGTGACATTTGGGGCCCAATATTTTTAACATTCCGCATTAAAAAGTCCCCATACTTTGTGATATTGAAGAGGGGACATTGGGGCATATGTATCAAGCTCCGAATGGAGCTTGATGCCCCGTGTTTCTGGCGAGCCTACAGAAACAGCAGTTATGAAGCAGCGGTCACAAAGACTGCTGCTCCATAACCTGTCAGCCTGCTCTGAGCAGGCGGACAGACATCACCGGAAATCAACCCGATCGAGTATGATCGGGTTGATTGACACCCCCCTGCTGGCGGCCTATTGGCCGCGAGTCTGCAGGGGGCGGCGTTGCACCAGCAGCTTTTGTGAGCTGCTGGTGCAATGCTGAATACGGCGAGCGTATTGCTCGCCGTATTCAGCGAGGTCTGTCAGACCTGATCCGCACTGTCGGATCAGGTCTGACAGACCTTGATAACTTGGGGCCATTGTGTAAGATAGTTGCAGTGAAGCCACAATGGGGGATTTTTTTTATTTTTTTTACCTTAAGTGGAAATATTGGTAAAAGACTATTTTTGCAATTTGAGTGATATTTGAAACTCAATTTTCTAAACATTCCACAGTAAATCGTCTCTACAATGTGTGATAAAATTGTAGAGGGGTTAGTGTGTTAGATACGTGCAGTGTAGATATTGGTACAATAGGATTTTTTATTTTTACTCTAAGTGAAAATGTTAAAAAATATCAATTTTTGCTATTTTGATGAAATTTAGTATTACATATATTTTATTCCACAGTAAAAAGTTCCCTTTCTATGTAAGAGTGTAGAGGGTTCAGTGTGAGACATCTACAGTATAAATTTATTGGTAGAATTATCTTTTTTTATTATTATTATTATTATTATTTTTTTAGCTTTATGCAGCATTGTGTTAAAATGTTAATTTATTACAAAAATGTTTATGCTTTGAAAAATGTTTAAGCTTTGATGAGTATTTTTTTAATGTAAAAAATAAATACATCTAACACAGTTTCATACCCCCCAACTGTCCCGATTTTCGCGGGACAGTCCCGATTTTAGGGGTCTGTCCCTCTGTCCCGAGTTGCTAGCCATTTGTCCCGATTTGCCCCAGGCATTTAAAAAAATTTTTTTTTTTTTTTAAATTCTATTGGGCCCATACTCAGAAGCAGCTGGCTTTGCTCTCACAGGGTTAGATACCTGTTATATTCCCTGTGGAAAAGGAATGGTGTGTGGGTTAAGCAGGAGTAAGAAGGCTGTATACACTCTGACCACAGGTAATGGTGACCTCTCTAACCTACCTCTGGTAATGATGATATCTAACCCCTGGTGATAATACTAGCATGGCTTCAGTTTTATACAATGAGCAGTGCTAATACCAGGGTAACGAACAGTGTAACGAACAGTGGCAGCCGCAGACTGCCAGCTAATGTGCTTGCCAACCCCAGGACCCCATACAATGAATTATAGATACCCATATATGATGTAGTGTGTGTGTCTATCTGTATCCATAACTGTGTGTGTGTATCTATCTGTATGTATAAGTTTATGCTATGTAGTGTGTGTGTGTCTGCATGTATAAATGTAAGCTATGTAGTGTGTGTATGTGCATGTTTAAGTGTGTATGTGCATGTATAAGTGTATGCTATGTAGTGTGTGTGTGTATCTGCATCTATAAGTGTATACTATGTAGTGTCTGTGTATCGGCATGTATAAGTGTATTCTGCATGTATAAGTGTATGCTGCATGTATAAGTGTATGATATGTAGTGTGTGTGTATCTGCATGTGTAAGTGTATGCTATGTAGTGTGTATGTATCTGCATGTATTAGTGTATGCTATGTAGTGTGTGTGTATCTGCATGTATAAGTGTATGCTATGTAGTGTGTGTGTGTATCTGCATGTGTAAGTGTATGCTATGTAGTGTGTGTGTATCTGCATGTATAAGTGTATGCTATGTAGTGTGTGTATCTGCATGTGTAAGTGTATGCTATGTAGCGTGCTACTGTGCATTTTTGCTGACTTTAAAGGCCAGAATCTAGAATATTAATGGGGAATGCAGAGAGTAGTTTTAAAGAATTTATTAATAAATGTGCAATTAAGATAAAAATATTTAGCAATGTCTTTGCAAAGGCTAATTAAATACAGCGCTCACATAGCCATACCAGTGGTTTGAGCTTGTGTTTGATTTGCTGCGTGTGTATTAAAATATAAGACTTTATTTAGAATTTTATTTTTATTACTTTTGAATTTTGAAATGTTGGGAGTAGGGTTGCCAGGTGTCCGGTATTAGACCGGACTGTCCGGTATTTCAGGCTACTGCCCGGTAATTTTATTTTGAAAAAAACGGACATAGCCTTAGGTAGTTTGCTTTTAATTTTTTTATGCTTTTTACTTGTTAGGACAGAGTCCGACTATTAGTCTTTATTTAGCCCCCCTGGCAGTGACAGGCAGCCGCTCACAGCCCGTATCCACTTGTATTCATTTCTCAACTGAGTGTCTACAGGCACAGGCTCAGGCTCCGCTCAGCTGATCGGAGATCCTGATGTGCGGTGCCCCTGCACTGTGCGTGCTGCCTGCCTGCCGCTGTAGTGACTGTCAGAGACTGTAGGACGTCACGTGATCACGCACGTGACGTCACAACACCAAGAAGATCCGCGGGCTGCGGTGACACTGTCTGACTGACTCCAATCAGTCTATGCTGCAGACAGTGCTGTGCTGTTGCATTGGTGCCATAATTTCCATGCTTGAAGGGAGTCTAAATATAGTCACAATGAGGTATGTGTTTATTCGGATCCAGCCAGGCTATCCCTATAACATATTTTGTGAAGTTGCAAGTGACAGCAAACAATTGACAATATTATATCTATATATATACTGTGTATATAATATATATATATATATACTGTGTATATAATATATATAATATATATATATATATATATACTGTGTATATTATATATATATATATACTGTGTATATTATATATATATATATATATATATATATATATATATATATATATATATACTCCGTGTGTGTGTGTATATATATATATATATATACTTTGTGTGTATATATATATATATATATATATATATATATATACTTTGTGTGTGTGTGTATATATATATATATATATATATGTAGGAATAAGTAAAATGTGTCTCCTCAGTGGACTGAGTTGACACAAGTGATACTCTGTAGTAGGCGCTGGTCAAAAAGTGAGTAGGAAATAGTGGCAGCTATATAGGACAAATACTGGGAGGGTTGTGAAGCCCTAGACAGTAAGAGTAAATGTATATTCAAAGATGGATACAGCGCCTATATGTCCAATATACTGTTGGGGTATGTGAGAAGTAAAAAAATGGGTAAAAATAAAATAAAAAATAAAAAATAATAATAAAAGATAAGATAAAATAAATGAAAGTCCAGCTAAAAATTGCATATAAAATATATGAACTCAGAAACAATGTTCATATGAGTCCTAAAAATGTTATAATTTGTAGTGAATCTCCAGATGTAGTTGTTATACAGTTATAGATGGTATATACTACCCTTACCAGATATTACCTCAATCGAATGAGGTAAGTATGCCGCACTGGGGGTATATATAGATGATTGGATTTCCTCCTTGTATCCTGCTGTAGTGCCTCTTGTGGTATTCGTTGACCTCTTGGAGTATGCAGGGATATGTTTCTGATGGTGAATAGATCCCTTACACTTCCTGTGGGTTAGTGGTTGGCCTCTTGGAGTGCTCTTTCTGTCCTGGTATTAACTTTCTCCAGCGTGAGGATACCCAGGGAGACACAAAAAGAATATATAGTGTAATACCGTTTATTTTCTAAATAAGCACAGAAATACAATTTATATAGCACTCACATTTGACATCCTCAAACAGTATGAGGTATGTATATGGCACATTTAATTTAGAAGAATCCTTCCACAGGTTAGAACGGGATGCAGGATCCCCAGTCTTAATTACAAACTTCGTAAAGAAGTTGCATACAGCTGTGGTGTATTCCAAGATAAATGATACAGTGCAGTATAAATGGCACACAAAGCAACGCTAGTAAACTAGCTGCAAGGAGGGACAAAATAGTATAATATAAAAAACAACAAGTAGAATATAGATTAAAATGTGTATACAAAAAGTTAATTCCCTGACGCGTTTCAAAGGTTTGAATCCTTCTTCTTCAGAGGGTTGGATGAAGTGCTGGGCCGTTATCGTTTGTTTTGTACGCTTCGGGCGGCGGCACACCCTCAGCGTATGATTGGTCATATGGGCCCGCGTTACGTGACGTTAGTTTCACGTTTGTTTAGATGTGGTGAGTATACTGCGTTGTGTATTGATTGGTTACATATCGGTACATGTGATTAGACAGAAATGTATACTGATAGGTCGAATACAGCAGAGACCTGTGGGATATGTAGTTTTCAGACTACTTAATATTTCCCATTGTCATTTTCGATAGCGTTCTTTTCAGTATATTCATATAATGTGGTGTACATTCTACAGAAGTGGGATCATATTATGGTGTATGGTATGAGGTAGATGCTCACATAAACACATATTAACATTTTATAGTACATGGGCTTTTAGTGTTGTATACATCCCTTCAGTATTTTTGTATAATTATTATTTTATGATACATATATATATTGCTAGTTTGTTTAAAAACCCATGTATTATTCGGTTTTGCTTATTATGGAGTATATATTGTATGCTCCGTACGTTTGGAATACAATATGTATAAAGGACATTTCAATGTAGCATATTTCTTAAGGTTCTAAAATTATATATAGCCCCTTTGGAGTTTCATTTATTTTATCTTATCTTTTATTATTATTTTTTATTTTTTATTTTCTTTTTACCCATTTTTTTACTTCTCACATACCCCAACAGTATATTGGACATATAGGCGCTGTATCCATCTTTGAATATATATATATATATATATATACTTTGTGTGTGTATGTATATATATATATATATATATATATATATATATATATATATACACACATACACATACACACACAGTATATATATATATACTGTGTATGCATATATATATATATATACACTGTATATAGTGTGTGTATGTATATGTGTGTATATATATATATATATATATATATATATATATATAAAAATCTCAAATAAATGTATGTATATGTGTGTGCCCCCCCCCCCCCCCCCCTTATCTGCTGGCTGTCCAGTATTTTTTTGAAGGACAGCTGGGAGGTATGCAGTTTAAACATTTCTTATTAGCATATATGTATATACTGTACAGCTATTGCTATTAAACAATGCACAAAGTGCAGAAAATTAAATGTCTGATAGCTCCAAAACAGTTTTTGTATATATATATATATATATATATATATATATATATATATATATATATATATATATATATACAGGTAACCCTCAGTTTACGCCGGGGTTAGGTTCCAGAAGGAATGGTTGTAAATCGAAACCGTTGTAAATTGAAACCCAGTTTATAATGTAAGTCAATGGGAAGTGAGGGAGATAGGTTCCAGGCCCCTCAAATTGTCATAAGTAACACCTAATACATTATTTTTAAAGCTTTGAAATTAAGACTTTAAATGCTAAACAGCATTATATACCTAATACAATAATCACACAACACAGAATATATAATTAAACTAAGTTAAATGAACAAAAACATGTGCTAAACAGCATTATAAACCTAATAAAATAATCACACAACACAGACTTCACTTGCATTTTTCAGCAAACAGTTATTTCTGTGCATTCTAATCTGGACTGATTTATAGACAGGAAGATCTTGTTCCTTTGAAATCTGCTCAATAGCTCAGGTCTGGTTAAACTGATTAATTTCAGCTTGCTTGGCTTTGCTGCAACACAAGCGGACAGCTCCACCTACTTTTTTTTTAATAAATGTACTGATTCTCAATGCTTTTCAATAGCAGTCACATGACTGGAAAAAAAGGTTGCTATTCTGAAACGGTGTAAATTGAACCGTTGTAAAACGAGGGCCACCTGTTTTATATATAAATGTTTATATTGTGGCACTCAGGCAATGGTAACTAATATGCTCTGCGCAATGCGCATGCGAACATCATTATTATTATCATTATTATTATTAATAATAATAATAATAGGTTTCAACACGTGTATGCAATAAGAACTTTCAGTTGTAAAGTTATTTTATAACATGAAGAAGTACGCAGTTTAAAATTGCGTCAAATATCCCTGCCCAAATCAAACATGGCCGCTAGAGTATCTCATGACAGCTCTTCCTCCTCGGTCACTTTCAATTAGGCTTTTAACCATTGGATAAAGGCAGAAATCTCAGGTTTGCCCAATGGGAAGCAATTATACCGAATGAGGTACCCAATGGCGTGAAGTTCACAGAACGTCAACAAGCCGAGTGTGATATCGTGACACTTTGCATGTTTTACTCAGTGCGCAGCTATGTCGCGAGGGGCTCAGAGTGACACTTCGGACGAGGCTGTGAGGAGCACCTGTGATGACGCGTCTACCTGCAAGAGGTAAGGGATCTATCGGCATGGGAGGTTGGGTCACATCAGATCCTGTTGTACTGTCACACATCCCATGGGTGCCCCGGTGTGAGGGGGACAGGGTGCAGGGCCTGGAGCATACTACCCCTATATGAGTATACTTGTGTGCACCCCAAGGATCTTGATGGTGTGGAGATTCCTATAGCTAATATTGGTACCGAGTATTTACCAGATCATTTGAGAGAGGCGAATATGCAGTACAGACCTTTACCATAACATTAGAAGAGGGGGTGTCTGAGAGCACCTCAAGCCCTGCACCACTGTCACACAACCAGTCCAGGGGTCCTAGTGTGAGGGGACAGGGTGCAGAGCCTGGAGTATACTATCCATATCTGTGTATACTTGAGTGCACCCCAAGCCTTGCATGCACCACTGTCACACAACCATCCCAGGGGTGCATTAGTGTGAGGGGAGAGGGTGCAGGACATGGGTTATACTACCCCTTTTATGTGTGTGTCTGAGAGCACCCCAAGCCCTGCACCACTGTCAAACAACCAGTCCAGGGGGGGCCTAGTGTGAGGGGACAGGGTGCAGAGCCTGGAGCATACTATCCTATATGTGTATACTTGAGTGCACTGCACCACTGTCACACAACCATCCAAGGGTGCCCTTGTGTAAGGGGAGTGAGGATGCAGGACATGTAGCATACTACCCCTATATGTGTGTACCAGAGATCACCCCAAGCCCTGCACCACTGTTACACAACCAGTCCAGGGGGCCCTAGTGTGAGGGGACAGGGTGCAGAGCCTGGAGCATACTACCCCTATATGTGTATACTTGAGTGTACCCCAAGCCCTGCACAACTGTCACACAACCATCCCAGGGGGCCCTAGTGTGAGGGTGCAGGACATGTAGCATACTACCCCTATATGGGTGTCTGTGAGCACCTCAAGCCCTGCAACACTGTCACATAACCAGCCCATGGGTGCCCTAGTGTGAGGGGAGAGAGAGTGCAGGACACTGGTTATACTACCCCTATATGTGTATACTTAAGTGTACCCCAAGCCCTGCACCACTGTCACACCACCATCCCATGGGTGTCCTAGTGTGAGGGGAGTGAGGGTGCAGGACACGTACCAAAGATCACCCCAGCCCTGCACCACTGTCACACAACCATCCCAGGGTGCCCTAGTGTGAGGGTGCAGGACATGTAGCATACTACCCCTATATGGGTGTCTGTGAGCACCTCAAGCCCTGCACCACTGTCACATAACCAGCCCATGGGTGCCCTAGTGTGAGGGGAGAGAGAGTGCAGGATACTGGTTATACTACCCCTATATGTGTATACTTAAGTGTGCAGGACATGTACCATACAACCCCTATATGTGTGTACCAAAGATCACCCCAGCCCTGCACTACTGTCACACAACCATCCCAGGGTGCCCTAGTATGAGGGGAGAGGGTGTAGGGCATGGGTTATACTACCCCCCTATGCGTACCAACAAGTCTTCTTAGAATATTTGTCTGATGTGCTACAGAACTATTTATTGGTGGGTATATGCTTTGGTGCAAACCGTTTTCTTGATTGCATTATTTGAGATCTTGACTTGCTACCCCGTGCTATCTTCATTTTGATATGTTTCAGTTATTGTCCTACTGTAAGGGAAGGGACTGTGGGAATTATGTGTTTGCTTTACTACTTTGTGTGCTATACAGGGAGTGCAGAATTATTAGGCAAGTTGTATTTTTGAGGATTAATTTTATTATTGAACAACAACCATGTTCTCAATGAACCCAAAAAACTCATTAATATCAAAGCTGAATAGTTTTGGAAGTAGTTTTTTAGTTTGTTTTTAGTTATAGCTATTTTAGGGGGATATCTGTGTGTGCAGGTGACTATTACTGTGCATAATTATTAGGCAACTTAACAAAAAACAAATATATACCCATTTCAATTATTTATTTTTACCAGTGAAACCAATATAACATCTCAACATTCACAAATATACTTTTCTGACATTCAAAAATAAAACAAAAACAAATCAGTGACCAATATAGCCACCTTTCTTTGCAAGGACACTCAAAAGCCTGCCATCCATGGATTCTGTCAGTGTTTTGATCTGTTCACCATCAACATTGCGTGCAGCAGCAACCACAGCCTCCCAGACACTGTTCAGAGAGGTGTACTGTTTTCCCTCCTTGTAAATCTCACATTTGATGATGGACCACAGGTTCTCAATGGGGTTCAGATCAGATGAACAAGGAGGCCATGTCATTAGATTTTCTTCTTTTATACCCTTTCTTGCCAGCCACGCTGTGGAGTACTTGGACGCGTGTGATGGAGCATTGTCCTGCATGAAAATCATGGTTTTTCTTGAAGGATGCAGACTTCTTCCTGTACCACTGCTTGAAGAAGGTGTCTTCCAGAAACTGGCAGTAGGACTGGGAGTTGAGCTTGACTCCATCCTCAACCCGAAAAGGCCCCACAAGCTCATCTTTGATGATACCAGCCCAAACCAGTACTCCACCTCCACCTTGCTGGCGTCTGAGTCGGACTGGAGCTCTCTGCCCTTTACCAATCCAGCCACGGGCCCATCCATCTGGCCCATCAAGACTCACTCTCATTTCATCAGTCCATAAAACCTTAGAAAAATCACTCTTGAGATATTTCTTGGCCCAGTCTTGACGTTTCAGCTTGTGTGTCTTGTTCAGTGGTGGTCGTCTTTCAGCCTTTCTTACCTTGGCCATGTCTCTGAGTATTTCACACCTTGTGCTTTTGGACACTCCAGTGATGTTGCAGCTCTGAAATATGGCCAAACTGGTGGCAAGTGGCATCTTGGCAGCTGCACGCTTGACTTTTCTCAGTTCATGGGCAGTTATTTTGCGCTTTGGTTTTTCCACACGCTTCTTGCGACCCTGTTGACTATTTTGAATGAAACGCTTGATTGTTCGATGATCATGCTTCAGAAGCTTTGCAATTTTAAGAGTGCTGCATCCCTCTGCAAGATATCTCACTATTTTTGACTTTTCTGAGCCTGTCAAGTCCTTCTTTTGACCCATTTTGCCAAAGGAAAGGAAGTTGCCTAATAATTATGCACACCTGAAATAGGGTGTTGATGTCATTAGACCACACCCCTTCTAATTACAGAGATGCACATCACCTAATATGCTTAATTGGTAGTAGGCTTTCGAGCCTATACAGCTTGGAGTAAGACAACATGCATAAAGAGGATGATGTGGTCAAAATACTCATTTGCCTAATAATTCTGCACTCCCTGTAGACGTGAGTCTGTAAGTTCTAATGTTAAAGGGACGGTCTAGTCAAAATCAAACTTTCATGATTCAGATAGAGCAGCAACTTTCTAATTCACTACTATTATCATTTTTTTTCTTCGTTCTCTTGGTATCTTTATTTCTGAAATGTAAGCGTTTTGGTTTAGCACCTGGGTAGCGTTTGCTGATTGGTGTCTAAATGTAGCCACCAATCAGCAAGCGCTACCCAGGGTTCTGAACCAAAAATGGGCTGGCTCCTAAACTTTTTATTCCAGCTTTTAAAAATAAATAATTATTTCAAGGCCTTAAAGTGATTGTAGATTGAAGTTTAATGAATAAGTGCCCGGTGTCTAAAAATCTTAAAAACAGGGCACTTTTATTACAAAGAAGCGTATTTTTTTTAAAATACTTACCTTTTGCGTTATGGTAAATATAACGCCGATACTCTTCCCGCAGCTCCTTGCTTTCTTTAGCAGATCGGTGACAAATCTGGCTCCCCCCAATTGGTGTGTGCCCCCTTTGGCGTCCAGCTTGTGGGGCATGTAATGATTGGAGGAAGCAATATGCTAATGAAAGCAGGAGCTGCGGGCAGGAGATAGGCATTATTTTTACCATAACGCAAAGGAAAGTATTTTAAAAAAATAAGCATCTTTGTAAAGTTTAATGAATGAAAGTGCCTCTGTTTTTAAGATTATTTTTAGATACCGGGCACTCATTCATTAAACTTTACAATCACTTTAAGTATTCAGCTGAGCCTTTAATGTATTTAATCCCTTGGCTGTTAGATAGGGCTAGGGACATTTTGCTTGTTCTCCAGCTCTATTTCTGTAAACATGATATTCTGTTTCTGACATTAACACTGCTATTTCCTTTGCAGGTTTGCAGTAAGTTCTGGCTATTGGAAAGACCCCTACATACAGTATTTTGCAAGACAGGCTAAGGAACGGAAAGCACCAGAGATCAACAGAGGCAAGTCAGTGTGTCAGCTAGAGCAAACCAATTCCTTACTGTACATAAACCAGCATCCTCTAAAGGGGAAGGCAGCCATTGTGGTTTTATTGTTACAGATGTTTGTATTGAGTGATTTCAGGCCATTAAAAATAGTACTGCAGTATAGAACACACACAGATGTTCACTTTCTGTAAATCCTTTATTTAAAGGGGCAGTAAACACCTTGTAATTACAAGACATGCATGTTGTCTTGCTATAAAATAACATACATCCTGAAATTGTCTAAATAATTTGTTTGCTGCAATTGTTTTTTCAATAGCCAAACTTCACCAACCACTTGCCTTATTTGGAGGAGCCGATTCAGGCTTGAATCTGCGGAAAACAAGGGTAGTCACTGACAAATCGTTGGAATAATGTCCTTTGTTTTGCAATACTTAACAAAATGACGGATATGTAGCAAGGTTTGCTTTGAGCTGTCTGCAGATTGTTTTAAGAATTCAAAAATCTATCATTTTCAGAACAAAATTACAAAGAAAACAATGGGCAAAATAAATAATGGAAATATATTGTAAAGTTTATTTGCTATGCTTAGCTAAACATCTATTGAAATCTCAAGGTGTTTACTGTTCCTTTAAGATTCTCCTTATAGCTATTTCAAGAGATTGGGCTTCTGCAAACTTTTGTCACTTGGCAGCTATTGCCTTCCCATACATGGGGCATAAAACCTCTCTGTTGCACCATTAGGTGCTCTCGCATGACCCACCTAGAGTCCTTGTTCTCTGGTAATTAAGTGTGCAGGGATTCTGCCCTCTGTTCTCTCATTTATTAGGGTACTATGCTCGTGTGCAGGGGGTCAGTCTACTGATGAAGGAGTTCTTGAGACGGACGGAGTGCAACTGTCAGGTTATCAGTCTCGGTGCTGGTCTGGACACAAGCTTCTGGAGATTAAAGGTAATTTCACAACTAGTGTTCTCTGTCATTTCTTAAAGAGAGAAACTTTTGTTGAAGATTAAATTTAGGAGTAGTAATGCACTACTGAGAGGTAGCCAAACATTGTCTGAGCCAATGACAAGAGACAAATGTGTGCAGCTACCAATCAGAAGCTAGCACCTAGTAGTGCATTTGGCTGCTTCCTAGCCTACCTAGGTATGCTTTTCAGCAAAGGACACCAAAAGAAAAAAGTAACTTCTATAACAGACGTAAATTGTAAAGTTGTTTAAAATTGCATTCTCTATCTGAATTTAATTTTGTGTTTTACTGTCCCTTTAATATTGTACAACCTAAAATGTCTGTTTTTGAGGAATTCCGTATTATAATAAATACTTTGCTATGTATATGTTGTTCCTCACCTGGAAGAGCACCGACCATGCTCTGCTGATTTAATTTTCGCTTCAAAATGTAAAGGGTCATAGAATTTTTATATATGTATATAGAGCTGCAACAACTAATCGGCATAATCGGTTATGAAAATAGTTGCTAATCTTATAATCAATTATTGGTTTGCAATTAGTTTGTCTGTGCACAGCACCAGCTGCTTTACTCAAATGAGCTCCTGCACATGGTATTGTGTGTTATGGTTATGCCCTTAGCCTAAAGGACGTCTACAGACGTTTACTTTTCACTTTTTTAGGACACTATAAATTTACAACTACTCCTGGCTTATGTGCAACCCAGAAATAAAATAGGAGTCATAATTTGAATTGTTGATATTAAATCAGGTGATTTGGGACTATGCTTTGCATGATATAGTGCACAGCTTGTTATATTCACCTAGCCCTAGATTGATGGCATTTGTTATATGAATTGATGTCACTATTACCTGTTTGCACAATTTTTAGCAGATCGCTTGCTATTCTCTATAGATAAATGTGTAAGGCTATATCCTTTTACTGATATAGTCTTTTGCCCTTTTTTTCCTTTCTATTTTTAATTAATTGGAATATGTACCAAATTCAACCTCTGTAAGTATATATCTGTTATTTTTAGTGTGGACTAGATATTTCTCTCCGTAACCTTATAGATGGTTATTTACCACTGCATATAGATATTCAAGATATTTTTATGTTAAAATGAAGTCCAGGCTTTGTTGAGAGGCCCCTTGCATCGGTGGAGCTAACAAAGATAAATATTCCACCTTGGTGATATTGGTGAAACCCTACTTATGCATCTCAAGCACCTCAACACCATCTGAGCCTCTTCTCTGCTGCAGGCAAAATAGCTTCAAAAAGAGAGCCAGGCTCAGCCAGGAGCAGGTGGACATGTTGCCATTTTTTGCATTTCAATCCAAAGTTTCTGAAAGAGTGAATAACAAAATGTTATTAACAGCGATAGTCTACCTTTTTGTAGTTTTACCTCTTTTCAAACAGTTTGTAGTTTTGTTTTGCTTAATTATAAAAATGTGCTCTGCTGCTTATAAAAATTGGACCAACAGTTGTTTTAATTTAAAGTTTTTTTTAGTCGGAAGTTTATATTTGTAACACTCAGTATGTGGATTTTATTTTAAATTATTTTTTTTTATTTTTTTATTCGATTAAATGCTGCCATAAGTGCTCCTGAAAAAGTCCTGCTTTTTAACAAAAGATACAAAGAGAACGAAGAAAATGTAATAATAGAAGTACATTAGAAAGTTGTTTAAAATTGCTTGCTCTATTTGAATCATGAAAGACAGATTTTGGGATCGATGTCCCTTATTAAATATACATAAATAAAGATTATATGGGTATTTAAAGGGACATGATAATACTCTATCCGCATTCACACCAAACACTTTACGTGCTACACTTCAAAAAATGCTCATACGTTACATCTTAAATCGCTCTCAAGAAAAACCCACTTTGTCCTATTGCCATTCTCTTGCTAATGAGCCGCAGGAGCTAGCATTCATCTGTACACCAGCTAATTCCTCATTACAAGCACTGTGACACAGTAGCCAACACATTGTATTGCATGGCAGCCAGATAATACAAGCTATGTCTAGTATACGATCTGTGGTTGGGATGTAAATGCGAAGATCTACCAACATCTCATATTATAGTGTCAGATTGTAAAGGACCACTGAATGCAGTCCAATTACATCATTAACAAGTGCATAATAAAAAAGACAATGATTTAACACTTTCTCTTAACTTCAAATAAGCAGTAGATTTTTTTATTTTTTTTTCTGACAATTTTTTTCTTTCTCTTTTTTTTTTTTCTCTTTTTTTTTTCTCACTCACTCACTCACTCACTCACTCACTCACACTCTCTCTCTCTCACTCTCACTCACACTCTCACTCACACTCTCTCTTTCTCACTCTCTCTCTCTCTTTTTCTCACACTCTCACTCTCTCATGCCAGCAATAAATAGAAAATATACAGACCGCACTCGCTGAGTTTCAGACAAACTTTAATAGTCCTTTTATTCTGGTGACGTTTCGAGGATAATCTTGAGGGTCTGAGGAAGGGGAAATTATCCTCGAAACGTCACCAGAATAAAGGACTATTGAAGTTTGTCTGAAACCCAGCAAGTGCAGTCTGTATATTTTATTAAAAAAAAAATATTTTATCTGTTATGTTGCAACATTTGAGTTTAATATACCTAATATACATTTGGTTTTCTAGCTAATACAAGAAGTATAGTCTATAAACCTTAATTACCATACAGCAGAGCATTTGTAAGCACTGGCTCATTTTAATTTTATATACACACACTTATAAGGTAGTCTCCTAACTAAATAATATACCAGTATACATTTACTCTTTATGATCATAGAGCATTTATCTCTTTGGCTATGCATCTTTAACAACAATGGTTTGGGAGGAAAAGAGACCTGTTTAGGAAGACAGCTTATAAAACATAACCTTTATTCACAAATGGAAAAATATGGGAAAAGGCTTAAAATATAGGAGTAATGGTGTATTATTAATAACTTAGTGACAATGTAGAAGCTGTTGAGTATATACTGCAATAATGTACAGGAATAGATGTTATAGGAACAATTTTATAGAGTTGTTTAGATTTTGCAAGGCAATATTAATAAATCAATAGTAGGGTACTACATTCAATATTTAATTTATAGCCTGCATATCTATAATCCAACAACTATGATTGGCTTCAAATAGTATAGTTCTATTAAAGGGATAGGAAAGTTTAACTTGCATGATTCAGATAGAGCATGTCATTTTAAGACACTTTTAAATTAACTTCTTTTTTTCAAATGTTGAAAAAGAATTTGCACATATCGTACCCTAGTGGGAGCTTGTTGCCGATTGGTGCCTGCATGCATTTTGTCTCTTGTGATTGGCTATCTAGATCTAGTCTAATCTAGTCATCTAATTAGTATAATAATACTGAATGGAACGCAGGGTAGGGTGTAAAATGTTATGCTTCAACACATCAATATATGGAATAAGATTGCGCTCAAAAAGTGTTTGATTCGTTATCATTGTACATAAATTGCATATGAATACAAATCTACATTTTCAAATACAATTATTATTTTTTTTTTTAGAATACAAATTTTTAATTATAAATACAATTTTTTTTTTTTTTTTTTTTTTTTTTTTGGGAAGTACAAACTTCTTCTTTTGGAATCAACAGATCCTCCTTTTTCTCATGTTGTCCTCTTTTCTCTTTATCTTTACTAAGGGCTCGATTTATCAAAGCTCCTACAGCTGCAAGTTCTCACAAGAACCTGCTCGCCATATTTAACAAGCAGCGGTCATCAGACCACCACTTTTCTAATCTCTTTGCCACCTCTAAGGTGGCGAAATTCAATCTCTGCGGTCTAGTTCGACCGAGGAGATTGACAGCTCCTGCCCGCGCGTGATTTGCTGTGCGTGAGCGCAAAATAGAGCTAGTGTGCAATGGTAATTTCCTCCAGGGAAATTTGCCCTGCCAGAGGCGAGCTGAGGTTGACAGGGGCGCGCCTCAGCTTTGATAAATCGACCTCTTAAATATAAACTTCCCTCCTGTCCCCCCCCCCCCCCTACTGCCTATGAGGTGATCACCTATTGATTTCATTAACTTCCTGCTCGATGTGGAGTAAAGTTGTTGTATTAATAATCCAGACTAAGGGGCCTATCTATCAAGCTCCGGATGGAGCTTGATGCCCCGTGTTTCTGTCGCGCCTGTAGGCTCCCCAGAAACACCAGTTATGAAGCAGCGGTCTAAAGACCGCTGCTCCATAACCTGCCCGCCTGCTCTGAGCAGGCGGACAGACATTGCCGCAATTCAACCTGATCGAGTACGATCGGGTTGATTGACACCCCCTGCTAGCGACCCATTGGCCGCGAGTCTGCAGGGGGCGGAGTTGCACCAGCAACTCTTGTGAGCTGCTGGTGCAATGCTGAATATGGAGAGCGTATTACTCGCCGTATTCAGCGAGGTCTGTCGGACCTGATCCGCACTGTCGGATCAGGTCCGACAGACTTTGTTAAATAAGGGCCTAAGGGTGCTCTCCATTCTTTTATTTAGCAGTCAATGTCTTTGCCAATTTTATATGTTTTAAAAATGTAAAACCACCACAACAAGCTCATAATGCTGAATTATTGTTTCTTTCCACAAATAGAGACTCTTGTTGGGATTTATTAATCTCTTGTCTAAGAAAAAGGTTATGTATCATCATTGAGCAGACATTGCATTATATGATTGTAACATTCATACTGCTTTATTTTGTTATATCTCTATTTTCAATAAAGCTTGTTTTAACAAAAAAATGTATTTTTCACAAAAATATATTAAAGGGACAGTAAAGTCAAAATTAAACTCACGATTCAGACAGAGCATGCAATTGTAAACAACTTTCCAATTTACTTCTGTTATCAAATTTGCTTTGTTCTCATGGTATCTTTTTTTATAGAAGAGTAAAACCAGGTAGGCTTATAACAGCTCAGGAGTGTGCACGTGTCTTTAGTACTCTATGGCAGCAGTGTTTTGCAACATTGTATAACAAAGCTACAAATGTTGCAAAACGCTGCTGCCATAGAGTACTAAAGATGCGTGCACACTCCTGAGCTCTTATGAGCCTATCTAGTTTTACTATTCAATAAAAGATACCAAGAGAACAAAGAACACTGGATAACGGAAGTAAATTGGAAAGTTATTTAAAATTGCATGCTCTATCTGAATCATGAAAGTTTAATTTTGACTTCACTTTAAAACGCTTTCACTTAAAGGGACAGTAAAGTGCATATCCTGGGACTCTGCAGATCACTGGTTGCAATGGACAACTCCCACAGAAAAAAAGTACATTAACATCCATTTTTCAAAAACAAAGCTCTTTTCTACATTAACTTTTAAATGGACCGAAGATTCTTTTTTAATATTGTATAAATAAAACCATAGACCTACATGATTTAGAAGCAAAATTAAACACATCGATAAAGTCACTCAGGAGCTGCATGTAATTGTGGGTAAGCCAGTTGGCTGCAGCACTGACATAACTCTGCCAATCATCCAATGTGTTCAGATCTTGCAACCCAGAGTAACTCCTATTCAGCATTCTTTATAGAATTTCTTGTTGCATCATCTGCAGGACTTTGTATGCAATTGTAAATAGTACCAAGCTTATTAAAATGAATATATATATATATATCTCTATCTATCTATCTATCTATCTATCTATCTATCTATCTATCTATCGTCTATCAACAAGCACTATTAAAGCACATTAAAATAAAGCTGGCTGTACACATCTGGTGAGCCAATGACAAAAGGCATATGTGTGTCCACCAGTAGCTCCTAGTAAGTAGTACACTGCTGCTCCCGAGCCTACCTAAATATGCTTTTCAGCAAAGGATACCAAGAAAACTGTTTGATAAAAGAAGTGATTTTAAAACTAACTTTGTTACATGTTTATATCTGAATCATAAATATTTCATTTTGATTGATTGCTTACTGATTAGCAGAACCAAGAACCTGATAAAAGCTACACTGTGATTGCTTGATAAGCGCACACGTATATTTCTATCCTACCTAATTGTCCATAGGAGAGGAAAAAAGATAAATATATGCCATACTTTTTCAAGGGGTATGTCCCTGGACTGCAAGTTTTGTTAACAAAATGTCAACTGTAAATACATTTAAAATTGCATTGTATGCAGAGGTTTTGTAAAGTAGTGCTCAGTAGATGATCTATGCTATGTCTATATAAAATGTAAAAATGCTTTTATATTTATGCACTGAAATTCATACTAACTCCACATGGGGGCACCAGATCCCACATTTATGAGCAGTGTATTATCTTATTGTTTTGCAGTTTACAGTAGTCATTTAGGTTTCTGCCAAATATAAAAAAAAATAATAGAGCTTATTCTAATTATTTGTTCTAGCATCTGGACTCAGCAGTTACTCTGGTATTTATAAACATAGTTTTATCGATATCTTAATATTTCTTCCTAGGACGAAAATCTGATGCCGAAAAAGTATTTTGAAGTAGATTTTCCTGAAATCGTTGCCAGAAAAATCCACATTCTCAAGTAAGTGGCTATTTTTTCGTACCTGTTGTCTTTATCCTATTTCAATGTATGTGATGGGTTTGAAAGGAACTGCACCTCTGTTTATATTAATCAGTTACCAGATTGTTTTGTGTCATTTTAGCATAATATATCATCTGCTAAATCACATTAATATACAAACACAATCATGCTTAAAATAATAACACAAGCAGTTGTATAATGCTGGGCACATTTAAAGGGACACTGAACCCAATTTTTTTTATTTTGTGATTCAGATAGAGCATGCAATTTTAAGCAACTTTCTAATTTACTCCTATTATCAATTTTTCTTCGTTCTCTTGCTATCTTTATTTGAAATAAAAGCCATCTAAGCTTTTTTTGGGTTAAGAACTCTGGACAGCACTTTTTTGATTGGTGGATGGATTTTTTCCACCAATCAGCAAGGACAACCCAGGTTGTTCACCAAAATGGGCCGGCATCTAAACTTAGATTCTTGCATTTCAAATAAAGATACCAAGAGAATAAAGAAAATTTGATAATAGGAGTAAATTAGAAAGTTGCTTACAAATTCATGCTCTGAATCACAAAAGAAAATTTTTGGGTTCAGTGTCCCTTTAAACATTCACACTGCAGGCTGGAAAATATATGTGAGCGTCTAAGCCAGGGGAAGTATCACTATAATGTGACTAAGCCTTAGCTTTTGTATAAAGTGTGAAAATAAAGAACAAATGCTTATATAATAATAATAATAAATACAGGACATCTGATTTCAGGGTAAAACGTGGCTCTATATAATTCCACCAGGGAAATAGAAGGGCTGGTGAGCATTCTTATAGAATCTCGCCAGCCCAGAGAGCTTTATAGAATTTGGCCCTTAAGTTCCTCTATCAGTCAGTTGCAGTCCTCTAGCATGTAGTGTGCTGTTTCTCAAGCACTGTGCGTGAGTGAAGAGGAGGAAACGCTGGGCCTGACTCCCCCCTACATAGCGGAAATGTTACAAGTTTGGAACCGAAGTCCGCGTCCGTCCTCAGTGCACCGCTACGTGCCGTTAAAAACATCTCGGAGTGCCACGCTCGGCCAACATGCCAAAGATTGCTTATTGCAAACCTCTGCTTTAAGCTAATTTATTATTTTTTCTCTCCAAAAACATACGGTTCAAATCACTGAGATGACGTGTGGGTTGGCGCTGCCTTCCTTATAAAAAAAAGCACTAAAGTTGTGGTTACTGGCAGAATATTCTCTCCTTAAAGGGACATGAAACACTATTTTTTTTTTCATGATTCAGAAAGTTTTCAATTTTAAACAACTTTCTAATGTACTTCTATTGTCAAATTTACTTTGTTCTCTTTGTATCTTTATTTAAAAGACGTAATCTCAGACGAGTGCACGTGTTTAGAACATTATATGGCAGCAGTTTTACAATAATGTTATACATATGCAAGAGCACTAGATGCAGCACTATTTCCTGTCATGTACTGCTCCAGATGCCTACCTAGGCATCTCTTCAACAAAGAATGTCATGGGAACAAAGCAAATTTGATAACAGATGTAAATTGGAAACTTTTTTTTTTTTTTTATTGTATTCTCTATATGAAAAAGGAGAGAACACTTGGGTTTCATGTCCCTTTTATGCTAAAACCTAATATTTTGTATTCTTTTTTTTTCAATGTGTGTTGCACAAATTATCATTAAACCAATTTATGTTAAATAATGCATTTTATTTATGCTTTGGGTAGCTTAAAGTAACATCATTATAAATAACAACATTTTTTATAATATTGCAAACATATTTCACTGCGGCCACCCTGGTAACATTTTCTGTGGAGAACACGGATGCTCACAAATCTCCTTTATGGGGAACACTGAATGGTGGGAGTAATGAATTACGAAGGGAGACCTTGAACTTAATGGATGGAGACCTTAAAAGCAATCACTGCTAATATATATATGAAAAACGGAGCGTGGGTTGTGTGTGATTAATGTTTTTTAAATACATCAAGTAGTTAAACATACACAAGAGAAATGCGAAAAAAAGATCATGTTTGACTGTTGGTTGGTGTAAACGAATATTAATAGAAGGATTAGTTAAGCTACGCGTTTCATGATCCCTAGTGAATGTAGAGTAAAAACAGAATTTTAATTGTAAGATTATTATTTTTTTATGCTCGGAGTAGGCTATTTTGAAGTTCAGTGGGATAATTAATATTTGTGTGTGCAGGACTAAGAATTATTTCACAACATCTTGCTCCTATTTGTGATAGGGTAAAGGGGTACTAAACCCAAATTGTTTTCTTTCATGATTCAGTCAGATCATGCAATTTCATAATCTACTCGCATAATCAAATTTTCTTCATTCTCTTGCTATCTTTATTTGAAAAAGCAGGAAGCTAAGCTTAGTAGCCGGACCATTTTTGATTCAGAACCTTGGATTGTGCTTGCTGATTGGTGGCTACAATAATGGGCCTTATCCCTAAGCTTAGATTCCAGCTTTTCAAATAAAGATAGCAACAGGACAGAGAAAAATGTAATAGGATTAAATTGGAAAGTTGCGTAAAATTGCTGCTCTTTCTGAATCGTGAAAGAAAACATTTGGGTTTAGTGTCCCTTTAAGCACATGGATGCAAGAATTAAAAATAAAATTAAAAAAATAAAATATATATATATATATATATATATATATATATATATATATATATATATATATATATATATATATATAAGAATATATTTTTATGATAAAAGATTATGTAAAAGGAATATGAAAGTGCAAAAAGAAAATGCTCTAATATGTTAAATGTATTGCACTGTTTGCATGCAACTTTGTTTTTAACACATGCGATGGAATTAAATACAGTTAAAGTCGGATTATTTTTTTGGACATCACCGTAATAGCCCAGTGAGCCAAATGATCAGTATGCTTAGTATACAATCACTGTGCCTGGCTGATACAGTGATTGTATATGTTAGGCATCCAGCAACAACATGAAATGCACACTAAGTATGGAGGCCCCCACTGATCTTAGGGACCTCATGTCCCGGCCATCACTAGCCTGGATCGGCCCCCATAATGCTCTTTCTGCAATGCATCACTCAGCTTGGTCTTGTTGCTGTCGATGAGAGCCAGGCAGTAAGAGCTCAGGACACAGCACATGTCCTTAAGGGCTTAGCGACAGACACCATACACTGTACAGCGCCTGTAATTAAGAGGTTAAAGGGAAACTGAACCCAAATTTTTTTTCTTTATGTGATTCGGATAGAGCAGAAATATTAAGCAACTTTCAAATTTACTCCTATTATCAAATTGTCTTCATTCTCTTTGTATCTTTATTTGAAAAGCAGGAATGTAAGTTTAGACGCCGGCCCATTTTTGGTGAACAAACTGGGTTGTTCTTGTTTATTGGTGGGTGAATTTATCCACCAATCAGCAAGTGCTGTCCATGGGCTGAACCAAAAATTGTCTGGCTCCTTAGCTGAGATGGCTTCTTTTTCAAATAAAGATAGCAAGAGAATGAAGAAAAATTGTAAATAGAAGTAAATTAAAAAATTGGGTTCAGTGTCCCTTTAAATGTGCCTTTAAAATGACATGCTCTGTCTGAACCGTGCAAGTTTCATTTTGACTTTTGTATCCCCTTTAAAGCTGTTTAAATTGATAATGTAACGAACAGGAAGTGCATATTTGTGCATAAATGATCACCACTAGGTGCGGATTGCTCACCACTTGATACGGTTATAGCAAGCCTGTTTTATGTAGAACCTTTAATCTTTTTATATTACAATACAATAAAAAATTAAAGCTGGAGATTATCTGTACCGTAGATAGCTATCCCTGAGGGTGGAAATACCCCAGTAACTCATGATATCTTTTTGAAGAAACCCCCTCCGTTTTTACAGTTCCTTTTTGTTGTTGTTGAATGCTCTTTGTGCAATAAGCTTTTTTTGAGTTTAGAATATTATTTTTGTATCAAGTTTAAAGGGACAGTCAACACCCAGGAAAACTTTATCCCATACCTTAGATCCACAAAAAAAAAAGCCTACACCGCATCCCATCTTCAATACCACTAACGTTATATGTCTAATCCTCGAATGAACATATAGTTTTCAGCTGTAGATATGGCCGCCAAACTCCCCCCACCGTTACGTAGGAGGCTTCTTCAACCAATCAGAATCAAATCCTAGGCTAGATTCTTTACCCATGTTCACAGAGACACTTTCTATTTCTAATAGCGAGCGGACTAAAATTATAATGTGCATTAGAGATAGAACAGCGTCCCTGAGAACGAGGATTGAATTAAAAAAAGAAGGGGATGGAGGAGAAGGAGTTTGGCGGCCATATCTACCGCTGAAAATCTTTATAGGCTTTCGATGATTAGACTTATAACGTTAGTGGTATTGAAGATGGGATGCGGTGCAGGCGCATCCTTTTTTTTGTGGTTCTAAAGTATGGGATAAAGTTTTCCTGGGTGTTGACTGTCCCTTTAAGTTAAAATAATGTAAGTTTCTTTGCCTGTGTGTGTAGTGAGGGGGTTGTGTATAGTGTATTGATTATATACAGGCTAATGTTAGCAGATACTCACTGTGCATCCGGTTACAAGATTGTACAGACCAGTATGTGGAACTGTGACTCTCGCAAACCTTTGCTGCAACAAATCTATGTCCACAGAACAAACCAACCTTTGCTGCCAAATCGCTACTGAGCATGTCTTTGTTTTTTATCTCTATATGTTGAGAAGTTACTTTTTATTTACTTTAACTAACTGTAAAATCACTCAACCAATCATAAACTTCGTAGTTTACACTGCACTTCCAGCCACTTTGGATGCCCACAAAAAGGGTTTTTCATAAACATATGTTCATATAATCCAACGTTACAGCCATCTGATAACACATTTTTTTTTTTTAACTTTGGAGAGCTTAAACTATAACTACAATAGAAATTAAAAAGGTTCCATTGCTCAGATGAAGCAAGAGGGCAGATTGAGGAGAATAAACACTATTGACTGAAGTTTTAAGGGCAGTTTCTAAGGCTCCTAAATTTCAAAGAAATGCAACGTTTTCTCAACTAGGTAATGGTAATCAGGAGAGTAACAACAAATCGTATAGAATTCTAAGTTTTACTATATTTTTTTTTATTGTAACAAAAATCATCATTAACTGTCTTAGATGACACATCACTGGTGCCAAATGCTGACATATGTGGCGTATGATTAGCACCTTTGGGAACATAAACTATGATATCGCTGCGGAATCTGTTGACGCTCTACAAATAACCAATAATAATAATATGGACCTCCATATTCTACTGTGCTATTCAGATGCCTCTATTTTGTTTCTGTGCAGGTCCAAACCACCGCTGTCTAAGGCTTTAAAGGAAACCCATTCCGGGGAGTCTCTTTTAATAAGTGAGTTAAGATTCTTAAAATGTATTATTGCAATAAGAATGCTGCTTGTGTAAATGGCCTAGTCCTGCTAATGACTGTTTAGAAATCCGTGTGTGTGTATTAGGTATACCTTTTTCATTATTCTGAAATCCATTTTACACACAAATGCCAATTATGGCAGTGGCATTTGGCTATTTTCGGCACCAAATTTATTACTGTTCAAGTGCAAAACACAAATATCTGGAATTGCAGATAAAAACAGTTACTCCAGCACTCTCACTAAATGTGATGTACAACTGCCAGGATGCACTGAAACAACATTAATACCAATTTAACCCACAGCAGGCACTCACCAGGCTTCAGTCAATGTATTTGCAATGGCTTCTATGGAATAAAGAATACATTTCCATGGTTTAAGTAGTATCAATGTTTAAAAAAAATAATAATAATAAAAACACACACACAGATCCTCAGGGTCTCAGGAAGGGGGAGTGTGTCCCCGAAACGTCACGCTTATTAAACTTCACCATTGAAGGACCAGTGAGTGTCTCATAATAATAATAATAATAATAATAAATAATAATAATTTATTATTATTATTAAAAAATATATATATAATCTATCCGAAAGTACCAGCACTCTCTATTCACAATTCTTAAGTCCGGGGTGCACTCAGAATATCCACATGAGAAAGTAAAAAAATAGAGGCACTCGCCGTGTGCAAAAAAAGCGTGTTTAATCACATATTATTTAGAGTGAACGTTTTCGGGCTGTGATGCCCGTCCTCAGACTCCTGAAAAATAAGCTTATTTTTACATTTATATTTATACGCTAGCCGTTTCATAACACAGATTACTACAGCTCATAAACGAGCATTATCTTCGTAAACTGGCTCATCATAAAACTTTACTATGAAGGTGCAAATAACTGAAAGAACCATGCACTTTGTACACGCCTTTTTTTTAAACTCAGCACTGTATAATTTTTTTTTTTTAATTTTTTTTTTATTATTTGATTAAAAAATATGAAAATGTATAGCATAAATTTCATTTAAAAATTATTTATATTTTAAACGTCAAACATACCCTACAGACTTAAAAGGACACACATAATGGGCAAGATTACGAGTGGGGCTGAAAGGTTTGCGCACAAGCGATTAATCTGGTTTTTGCTTTCGTTTGTGCGCAGTTTAAATTGCGCTGGTATTACCAGTTGAAAGTAAACAAGATCGCTTGAGCATAATTTCACGTTAAAGCTCGTTCGGTCTTCAGAGCTCTGGTTAAAGGGACAGTCTAGTATAAATTAAACTTTCATTATTCAGATAGGACTTAATTTTAATCAACTTTCCAATTTACTTTTATCATCAAATTTGCTTTTTTCTCTTGGTATTCTTAGTTTAAACTAAACATAGGTAGGCTCATGTGCTAATTTCTAAGCCTTTGAGGGCTGCCTCTTATCACAGGCTTTTTAAATCTCTTTTCAACACAAAGAGACAGAAAGTACACGTGGGCTATATAGATAACATTGTGTTCAGGCACAGGGGGTTATTTAAGATTTAGCACAAAACAATGCTAAATTTAAGACAAAAGATAATAAACAGTCACAGTCATGTGATCAGGGGGCTGGAAGAAGGTTCCTAGATACAAAGTAATCACAGAGGTAAAAAGTATATTAATATAACTGTGTTGGTTATGCAAAACTGGGGAATGGGTAATAAAGGGATTATCCATCTTTTAAAACAATAGCAATTCTATGGTAGACTGTCCCTTTAACTGTTTCGCAAAACAAAAAGTGTAGCAAAACACATCAAAAATACATTAGAAACTACACTCCTAATAACTCCATCTATTAAAAAATATTTTTTTTAAAATTGCACATAAAAAGGATTAAAGATATGCTGTCTCAGGTGTTGCATGCAAAGGACTTTAATATCGAGATGCATATGTATTTATGTCTAAAGATGTGTGTGTGTGTGTGTGTATGTGTGTGTGTGTGTGTGTATGTGTGTATATATATATATATATATATATATATATATATATATATATATATATATATATATATATATATATATATATATATATATATATATATATATATATATATATATATATATATATAGCATTGGATCCCTTTGCAGTTAAGTAGAATAAAACATGTAAAATCATATTTATGTAATATTCATATTTAAGTGTTAAACTGTAAATATTTCACATTCCAATGTTTTGCGCATAGCAGAATTTGTTTAAGCTTAGTGTTTCAGGTTGATCCAACCTCCCTTTTCCTAACTTTTGTGTGTACTTTCTGCTAATATTCTGGTTTTGTTTTTCAGAAGTTTTAAAAGGGTATTAAATACAAAACAAATCACTAGACAGAGTGATGCAGATGTGTCTCTTAAAAGCATAACGGCTAGATTTAGAGTTTTGCGTTAGAAGGGGTGCGTTAGCTACGCATGCTTTTTTTTCCCCGCACCTTTTAAATACCGCTGGTATTTAGAGTTCACAGAATGGCTGCGTTATGCTCCAAAAAGGGAGCGTAGAGCATAATTTACCGCCACTGCAACTCTCAATACCAGCGGTGCTTACGGACGCGGCCAGCTTTAAAAACGTGCTCGTGCACGATTCCCCCATAGGAAACAATGGGGCAGTTTGAGCTGAAAAAAAACCTAACACCTGCAAAGAAGCAGCGTTCAGCTCCTAACGCAGCCCCATTGTTTCCTATGGGGAAACACTTCCTAAGTCTGCACATAACACCCTAACATGAACCCCGAGTCTAAACACCCCTAACCTTACACTTATCCCCTAATCTGCCAACCCGACATCGCCGACACCTGCATTATATTTTTAACCCCTAATCTGCCGCTCCGTACACCGCCGCAACCTACGTTATCCCTATGTACTCCTAATCTGCTGCCCCTAACACCGCCGACCCCTATATTATATTTATTAACCCCTAATCTGCCGCCCCCAACGTCGCCGCCACCTACCTACAATTATTAACCCCTAATCTGCCTCACTCCCACCTCAAAAACCCTATAATAAATAGTATTAACCCCTAATCTGCCGACCGGACCTCGCCGCTACTCTAATAAATGGATTAACCCCTAAAGCTAAGTCTAACCCTAACACTAACACCCCCCTAAGTTAAATATAATTTTTATCTAACGAAATAAAATAAATCTTATTAACTAAAGTATTCCTATTTAAAGCTAAATACTTACCTGTAAAATAAACCCTAATATAGCTACAATATAAATTATAATTATATTGTAGCTATTTTAGGATTAATATTTATTTTACAGGCAACTTTGTATTTATTTTAACTAGGTACAATAGCTATTAAATAGTTATTAACTATTTAATAGCTACCTAGTTAAAATAATTACAAAATTACCTGTAAAATAAATCCTAACCTAAGTTACAATTAAACCTAACACTACACTATCAATAAATTAATTACATACAAATACCTACAAATAAATACAATTAAATAAACTAACTAAAGTACAAAAAATAAAAAAGAAATAAGTTACAAAAAATAAAAAAATAATTTACAAACATTGTAATATTTTTTATAACAATTTTAAGCTAATTACACCTACTCTAAGCCCCCTAATAAAATAACAAAGCCCCCCAAAATAAAAAAATGCCCTACCCTATTCTAAAATAAAAATTGAAAAGCTCTTTTACCTTACCAGCCCTTTAAAAGGGCCTTTTGCGGGGCATGCCCCAAAGAATTCTGCTCTTTTGCCTGTAAAAAAAACATACAATACCCCCCCCAACATTACAACCCAACCCCCACATACCCCTAATCTAACCCAAACCCCCCTTAAATAAACCTAACACGAAGCCCCTGAAGATCTCCCTACCTTATCTTCACCACGCCGGGTATCACCAATCCGTCCACAAGAGGCTCCGAAGTCTTCATCCAAGCCCAAGCGGGGGCTGAAGAGGTCCATCATCGGGCTGAAGTCTTGATCCAAGCGGGGGCTGAAGAGATCCATCATCGGGCTGAAGTCTTGATCCATCCGGGGGCTGAAGAGGTCCATCATCCGGCTGAAGTCTTCTATCAAGCAGCATCTTCCATCTTCTTTCTTCCGGATCCATCTTCATCCCGCCAACGCGGAACATCCATCCTGGCCGACGACTTCCCGACGAATGACGGTTCCTTTAAGGGACGTCATCCATGATGGCGTCTCTCGAATTCCGATTGGCTGATAGGATTCTATCAGCCAATCGGAATTAAGGTAGGAAAATTCTGATCGGAACAGCCAATAGAATGCAAGCTCAATCTGATTGGCTGATTCCATCAGCCAATCAGAATTTTCCTACCTTAATTCCGATTGGCTGATAGAATCCTATCAGCCAATCGGAATTCGAGGGACGCCATCTTGGATGACGTCCCTTAAAGGAACCGTCATTCGTCGGGAAGTCGTCGGCCAGGATGGATGTTCCGCATTGGCGGGATGAAGATGGATCCGGAAGAAAGAAGATGGAAGATGCCGCTTGATAGAAGACTTCAGCCGGATGATGGATCTCTTCAGCCCCCGCTTGGATCAAGACTTCAGCCCGATGATGGATCTCTTCAGCCCCCGCTTGGATCAAGACTTCAGCCCGATGATGGACCTCTTCAGCCCCCTCTTGGGCTTGGATGAAGACTTCAGAGCCTCTTGTGGACGGGTCGGTGATACCCGGCGTGGTGAAGATAAGGTAGGGAGATCTTCAGGGGCTTAGTGTTAGGTTTATTTAAGGGGGTTTGGGTTAGATTAGGGGTATGTGGGTGGTGGGTTGTAATGTTGGGGGGGGTATTGTATGTTTGTTTGTTTTTACAGGCAAAAGAGCAGAATTATTTGGGGCATGCCCCGCAAAAGGCCCTTATAAGGGCTGGTAAGGTAAAAGCTTTTCAATTTTTATTTTAGAATAGGGTAGGGCATTTTTTTATTTTGGGGGGCTTTGTAATTTTATTAGGGGGCTTAGAGTAGGTGTAATTAGCTTAAAATTGTTGTAATATTTTTATAATGTTTGTAAATAATTTTTTTATTTTTTCTACTTTAGTTAGTTTATTTAATTGTATTTATTTGTATGTAATTTATTGATAGTGTAGTGTTAGGTTTAATTGTAACTTAGGTTAGGATTTATTTTACAGGTAATTTTGTAATTATTTTAACTAGGTAGCTATTAAATAGTTAATAACTATTTAATAGCTATTGTACCTAGTTAAAATAAATACAAAGTTGCCTGTAAAATAAATATTAATCCTAAAATAGCTACAATATAATTATAATTTTTATATTGTAGCTATATTAGGGTTTATTTTACAGGTAAGTATTTAGCTTTAAATAGGAATACTTTAGTTAATAAGATTTATTTTATTTCGTTAGATAAAAATTATATTTAATTTAGGGGGGTGTTAGTGTTAGGGTTAGACTTAGCTTTAGGGGTTAATCCATTTATTAGAGTAGCGGCGAGGTCCGGTCGGCAGATTAGGGGTTAATACTATTTATTATAGGGTTTTTGAGGCGGGAGTGAGGCGGATTAGGGGTTAATAACTTTATTAGAGTAGCGGTGACATCCGGTCAGCAGATTAGGGGTTAATTGTAGGTAGGTGGCGGCGACGTTGGGGGGGGGCAGATTAGGGGTTAATAAATATAATATAGGGGTCGGCGGTGTTAGGGGCAGCAGATTAGGGGTACATAGGGATAACGTAGGTTGCGGCGGTGTGCGGTCGGCAGATTAGGGGTTAAAAAAATTTATTAGAGTGGCGGCGATGTGGGGGGACCTCGGTTTAGGGGTGCATAGGTAGTTTATAGGTGTTAGTGTACTTTAGAGCACAGTAGTTAAGAGCTTTATGAACCGGCGTTAGCCCAAAAAGCTCTTAACTCCTGGCTTTTCTCTGCGGCTGGAGTTTTGTCGTTAGAGTTCTAACGCTCACTTCAGCCAAGACTCTAAATACAAGCGTTAGAAAGATCCCATTGAAAAGATAGGATACGCAAATGGCGTAGGGGGATCTGCGGTATGGAAAAGTCACGGCTGGAAAGTGAGCGTTAGACCCTTACCTACACGACTCTAAATACCAGCGGTAGCCCAAAACCAGCGTTAGTAGCCCCTAACGCTGGTTTTGACGGCTAACGCAAAACTCTAAATCTAGGCGTTAGTTTTTCAATATTGAAAAAATAAGTGTAAATTCGCCATCGTGTTGTGTAGCGTAGATTTCCTTCTCTGCTGTGGCCAATTAGAGACCATTATAAAAAAAAAAAGTCACTAGCGTGTGCAGCCAATGGCTGTATGACACATAGATGTGTTAATTCCTCTTCTAACAGGCATACGAAAGACCATAATTTACAGCAAAAGGGAACAAAATAATACACAAAGTATATTTTTAAACTTTTATTTTTTTTTTCCCTTCACTCTATGGTAGCAATGTTTGTAACACTGTTTTGCACTGTGGCAAACAGTTTAATTTTGACGTCTCGTGAGTACTGTGAGGTCCCTCAAAGTTTAGCTTAAGGGGTGCTTATCTCGATATGCAGTATTCTTTAACAAGAGATACATTACATTACAATATAATGCTGTTGTTTTTTATAATTATAGATATTTAAGCATATTATGAAGACTTTAAAATTTTGCATTTAATGCCTCTTTAAATCTGAAAAGTGTGTGTGTGTGTGGGGGGGGGGGTTATTTTAAAACAATGACCCCGCTACATGCTATATAGTGATTTGGTTGATCAGTGCAGGAACTTTTTTTTTTTTTTATTGGCCACAGCAACAGAGATTAGATATTCAATAGACCGCGCTGTAAAATAATGACGATTTTGTTAACAGAATTACTGTTTTTAAAGCATTTTATTTATGCATTTGCTTTGCAGTGGTATATAATGTGCATCTCTATATACAATTAATTTGATAACCTTTTCATTCAGATAAATAAATCTGAATCATTGTATTTTATTATCCATCACTTACACATACATCTGTGGCTGATTCAGACGTTTATATAACTGGTTTCATCTGATGCAACAAGTGATCTTTTGTTGATTGTAGGTCAGACACGGCTAACAACTGCCAAGAGCGAAAGCAAAGTGCTTACTAATAAATGTTGCTGTCAGAATGTGTGTTTAGATCCATAAAGAGATAACTGGTTGACATTTTCCTTAGATGCTCACAGCTTGGATTCTACTCGGTATTCACTGGTTGGTGCTGATCTCCGAGACTTGAAAGATATGGAAGACAAGTTAAAGAAATTTGGCCTAGACTCACAGTAAGGTGTCTGTCTTTATGAGTCGTTCATGTGTTCTTTTACTGCTTCTGATTTCTCGTTTCTTTGAAGGATCACAGTATAAGCTTTTGTACGGATCTTTTTTGCTAGCACCTTAGTAAAATTTAAAGGCATCCTGAAGTTTTCTCGTGCTGTTTGGAAACCTCATGCATTGTTTCAGTACATTTTATTTTGCCATGCCTGTGCACTTTAAAAGGATGGGGCTTTATCCGATTCTAAATGTGTAGACTGCAAATCTGATAGCTGGTTTAGGCAATACGGCCAGTGATTGGCTTGCATCCTCATCTACAGGGGTCTTGTCTGCTTATTTAACCTGTTTGCAAGTATTAAACATTTAGTAAAATTATTTTGCTTTAAAGGGATAGTCTAGTCAAAATTAAACTTTCATGATTCAGATAGGGCATGCAATTTTAAACAATTTTCCAATTTACTATTATCAAATTTGCTTTGTTCTCTTGGTTGAATACTAAACCTAGGTAGGCTCATATACTAATTTCTAAGCCCTTGAAGGCTGACTCTTATCTTTGTGCATTTTTACAGTTTTTCACAGCGCTAGTTCATGTTTGTCATATAGATAACACTATGCTCACTCCTGTGAAGTTACTTATGAGAGTGCACTGATTGGCTAAAATGCAAGACTATCAAAATAACTGAAACAAGAGGGCTGTCTTAGAGGCTTAGTTACAAGGTAATCAGAGGTAAAAAGTGTATTAATATAACTTTTTTGGTTATGCAAAACTGTGGAATGGGCAATAAAGTGATTATCTAACTATTTACAAACAAAAATTCTGGAGTTGACTGTCCCTTTAAAATTAAATGCTCTTACTAAAGAGATTCTTACAGTTTTACCCTATGATGTTCTGTTAAAGGGGCATTTAAGTCATAATTACATTTCTTCTGTTATGTGTGATCAGTCCACGGGTCATCATTACTTCTGGGATATAACTCCTCCCCAACAGGAAATGCAAGAGGATTCACCCAGCAGAGCTGCATATAGCTCCTCCCCTCTACGTCACTCCCAGTCATTCTCTTGCACCCAACGACTAGATAGGATGTGTGAGAGGACTATGGTGATTATACTTAGTTTTTATAACTTCAATCAAAAGTTTGTTATTTTACAATAGCACCGGAGCGTGTTATTACCTCTCTGGCAGAGTTTGAAGAAGAATCTACCAGAGTTTTTTACTATGATTTTAACCGGAGTAGTTAGGATCATATTGCTGTTTCTCGGCCATCTGAGGGAGGTAAAAGCTTCAGATCAGGGGACAGCGGGCAGATGAATCTGCATTGAGGTATGTAGCAGTTTTTATTTTCTGAATGGAATTGATGAGAAAATCCTGCCATACCGTTATAATGACATGTATGTATACTTTACACTTCAGTATTCTGGGGATGGTATTTCACTGGAATTACTCTGTTAAAAGTACATTAAACCTTTTAATAGGTATTTATTATGTTAAACGTTTTTGCTGGAATGTAGAATCGTTTGCATTTTCTGAGGTACTGAGTGAATAAATGTTTGGGCATTATTTTTCCACTTGGCAGTTGCTTGTTTTAATTGTGACAGTTTCGTTTCTCTCTCACTGCTGTGTGTGAGGGGGAGGGGCCGTTTTTGGCGCTCTTTGCTACGCATCAAAAATTTCCAGTCAGTTACTCTCGTATTTCCTGCATGATCCGGTTCATTTCTAACAGAACTCAGGGGTCTTCAAACTTCTTTGGAGGGAGGTAGATTCTCTCAGCAGAGCTGTGAGACTTATATATTGACTGTGATTAAAAACGTTGCTCTATAATTTTTATGTTTCAAATTTAATTATTGTTACTTTACTAATGGGAAAACCTTTGCTAAAAGTTGTGTTGTTTTCAAGGATTGATGCTATAACTGTTTTTCAGTTCATTAATTCAACTGTCATTTAATCGTTTAGTGCTTCTTTGAGGCACAGTACGTTTTTGTTAAATAAGATTGTAACCAAGTTGCAAGTTTATTGCTAGTGTGTTAAACATGTCTGATTCAGAGGAAGATACCTGTGTCATTTGTTCCAATGCCAAGGTGGAGCCCAATAGAAATTTATGTACTAACTGTATTGATGCTACTTTAAATAAAAGCCAATCTGTACAAATTGAACAAATTTCACCAAACAGCGAGGGGAGAGTTATGCCGACTAACTCGCCTCACGTGTCAGTACCTGCATCTCCCGCCCGGGAGGTGCGTGATATTGTGGCGCCTAGTACATCTGGGCGGCCATTACAGATAACATTACAAGATATGGCTACTGTTATGACTGAAGTTTTGGCTAAATTACCAGAACTAAGAGGCAAGCGTGATCACTCTGGGGTGAGAACAGAGTGCGCTGATAATACTAGGGCCATGTCTGATACTGCGTCACAGCTTGCAGAGCATGAGGACGGAGAGCTTCATTCTGTGGGTGACGGTTCTGATCCAAACAGATTGGATTCAGATATTTCAAAATTTAAATTAGAGAACCTCCGTGTATTACTAGGGGAGGTTTTAGCGGCTCTTAATGATTGTAACACTGTTGCAATACCAGAGAAATTGTGTAGGTTGGATAAATACTTTGCGGTACCGGCGAGTACTGACGTTTTTCCTATACCTAAGAGACTAACTGAAATTGTTACTAAGGAGTGGGATAGACCCGGTGTGCCGTTCTCACCCCCTCCAATATTTAGAAAGATGTTTCCAATAGACGCCACCACACGGGACTTATGGCAAACGGTACCTAAGGTGGAGGGAGCAGTTTCTACTTTAGCTAAGCGTACCACTATCCCGGTGGAGGATAGCTGTGCTTTTTCAGATCCAATGGATAAAAAATTAGAGGGTTACCTTAAGAAAATGTTTGTTCAACAAGGTTTTATATTGCAACCCCTTGCATGCATCGCGCCGATTACGGCTGCGGCAGCATTTTGGATTGAGTCTCTGGAAGAGAACCTTAGTTCAGCTACGCTGGACGACATTACGGACAGGCTTAGAGTCCTTAAACTAGCTAATTCATTCATTTCGGAGGCCGTAGTACATTTAACCAAACTTACGGCTAAGAACTCAGGATTCGCCATTCAGGCACGTAGGGCGCTGTGGCTAAAATCCTGGTCAGCTGATGTAACTTCTAAGTCCAAATTACTTAATATACCTTTCAAGGGGCAAACTTTATTTGGGCCCGGTTTGAAAGAAATTATCGCTGACATTACAGGAGGTAAGGGCCACGCCCTGCCTCAAGACAAAGCCAAAGCTAAGGCTAGACAGTCTAATTTTCGTCCCTTTCGGAATTTCAAAGCAGGAGCAGCACCAACTTCCACTGCACCAAAACAGGAAGGAGCTGTTGCTCGTTACAGACAAGGCTGGAAACCTAACCAGTCCTGGAACAAGGGCAAGCAGGCCAGGAAACCTGCTGCTGCCCCAAAGACAGCATGAATCGAGGGCCCCCGATCCGGGACCGGATCTAGTGGGGGGCAGACTCTCTCTCTTCGCCCAGGCTTGGGCAAGAGATGTTCAGGATCCCTGGGCGCTAGAGATCATATCTCAGGGATACCTTCTAGACTTCAAATTCTCTCCCCCAAGAGGGAGATTTCATCTGTCAAGGTTGTCAACAAACCAGATAAAGAAAGAAGCGTTTCTACGCTGTGTACAAGATCTGTTATTAATGGGAGTGATCCATCCGGTTCCGCGGTCGGAACAAGGACAAGGGTTTTACTCAAACCTGTTTGTGGTTCCCAAAAAAGAGGGAACTTTCAGGCCAATCTTGGATTTAAAGATCCTAAACAAATTCCTAAGAGTTCCATCGTTCAAAATGGAAACTATTCGGACAATCTTACCCATGATCCAAAAGGGTCAGTACATGACCACAGTGGATTTAAAGGATGCTTACCTTCACATACCGATTCACAAAGATCATTACCGGTATCTAAGGTTTGCCTTCTTAGACAGGCATTACCAGTTTGTAGCTCTTCCATTCGGATTGGCTACGGCTCCAAGAATCTTCACAAAGGTTCTGGGTGCCCTTCTGGCGGTACTAAGACCGCGAGGAATTTCGGTAGCTCCGTACCTAGACGACATTCTGATACAAGCTTCAAGCTTTCAAACTGCCAAGTCTCATACAGAGTTAGTTCTGGCATTTCTAAGGTCGCATGGATGGAAAGTGAACGAAAAGAAGAGTTCTCTCTTTCCTCTCACAAGAGTTCCATTCTTGGGGACTCTTATAGATTCTGTAGAAATGAAGATTTATCTGACAGAAGACAGATTAACAAAGCTTCTAAATGCATGCCGTGTCCTTCATTCCATTCAACTCCCGTCAGTAGCTCAATGCATGGAGGTGATCGGCTTAATGGTAGCAGCAATGGACATAGTACCCTTTGCACGTCTACATCTCAGACCGCTGCAATTGTGCATGCTGAGTCAGTGGAATGGGGATTACTCAGACTTGTCCCCTACTCTGAATCTGGATCAAGAGACCAGAAACTCTCTTCTATGGTGGCTTTCTCGGCCACATCTGTCCAGGGGGATGCCATTCAGCAGGCCGGACTGGACAATTGTAACAACAGACGCCAGCCTACTAGGTTGGGGCGCTGTCTGGAATTCTCTGAAGGCTCAGGGACAATGGAATCAGGAGGAAAGTCTCCTGCCAATAAACATTCTGGAATTGAGAGCAGTTCTCAATGCCCTTCTGGCTTGGCCCCAGTTAAAAACTCGGGTTCATCAGGTTTCAGTCGGACAACATCACGACTGTAGCTTACATCAACCATCAAGGAGGGACAAGAAGCTCCCTAGCAATGATGGAAGTATCAAAGATAATTCGCTGGGCAGAGTCTCACTCTTGCCACCTGTCAGCAATCCACATCCCGGGAGTGGAGAACTGGGAGGCGGATTTCTTGAGTCGCCAGACTTTTCATCCGGGGGAGTGGGAACTTCATCCGGAGGTCTTTGCCCAAATACTTCGAAGTTGGGGCAAACCAGAGATAGATCTCATGGCGTCTCGCCAGAACGCCAAACTTCCTCGCTACGGGTCCAGATCCAGGGATCCGGGAGCGGTTCTGATAGATGCTTTGACAGCACCTTGGAACTTCGGGATGGCTTATGTGTTTCCACCCTTCCCGCTGCTTCCTCGATTGATTGCCAAAATCAAACAGGAGAGAGCATCAGTGATTCTAATAGCGCCTGCATGGCCACGCAGGACTTGGTATGCAGATCTAGTGGACATGTCATCCTGTCCGCCTTGGTCTCTACCTCTAAGACAGGACCTTCTGATACAGGGTCCATTCGAACATCAAAATCTAACTTCTCTGAAGCTGACTGCTTGGAAATTGAACGCTTGATTTTATCAAAACGTGGTTTTTCTGAGTCGGTTATTGATACCCTGATACAGGCTAGGAAGCCTGTTACCAGAAGGATTTACCATAAGATATGGCGTAAATACCTATACTGGTGCGAATCCAAAGGTTACTCCTGGAGTAAGGTTAGGATTCCTAGGATATGGTCCTTTCTACAAGAAGGTTTAGAAAAGGGTTTATCGGCTAGTTCATTAAAGGGACAGATCTCAGCTCTGTCCATCTTGTTACACAGGCGTCTGTCAGAAAATCCAGATGTCCAGGCCTTTTGTCAGGCTTTAGCTAGGATCAAGCCTGTGTTTAAAACTGTTGCTCCGCCATGGAGTTTAAACCTTGTTCTTAACGTTCTACAAGGAGTTCCATTTGAACCCCTTCATTCCATTGATATAAAGTTGTTATCTTGGAAAGTGTTATTTTTAATGGCTATTTCTTCGGCTCGGAGAGTCTCTGAGTTATCAGCTTTACATTGTGATTCTCCTTATTTGATTTTTCATTCAGATAAGGTAGTTCTGCGTACAAAACCTGGGTTCTTACCTAAGGTAGTCACTAACAGGAACATCAATCAAGAGATCGTGGTGCCTTCCCTGTGCCCGAATCCTTCTTCAAAGAAGGAACGTCTTCTACACAATCTGGATGTAGTTCGTGCCCTCAAGTTCTTCTTGCAGGCAACTAAGGATTTTCGACAAACGTCTTCCCTGTTTGTCGTGTACTCTGGTCAGAGGAGAGGTCATAAGGCTTCGGCTACCTCTCTCTCCTTCTGGCTTCGTAGCATAATTCGTTTAGCCTATGAGACTGCTGGACAGCAGCCTCCTGAAAGAATTACAGCTCATTCTACTAGAGCTGTGGCTTCCACTTGGGCCTTTAAGAATGAGGCCTCTGTTGAACAGATTTGCAAGGCTGCAACTTGGTCTTCGCTTCATACTTTTTCCAAATTTTACAAATTTGACACTTTTGCTTCTTCGGAGGCTATTTTTGGGAGAAAGGTTCTTCAGGCAGTGGTTCCTTCTGTATAATGAGCCTGCCTATCCCTCCCGTCATCCGTGTACTTTTGCTTTGGTATTGGTATCCCAGAAGTAATGATGACCCGTGGACTGATCACACATAACAGAAGAAAACATAATATATGCTTACCTGATAAATTCCTTTCTTCTGTTGTGTGATCAGTCCACGGCCCGCCCTGTTTTTTAAGGCAGGTAAATATCTTTTAAATTATACTCCAGTCACCACTTCACCCTTGGTTTCTCCTTTCTCGTTGATTCTTGGTCGAATGACTGGGAGTGACGTAGAGGGGAGGAGCTATATGCAGCTCTGCTGGGTGAATCCTCTTGCATTTCCTGTTGGGGAGGAGTTATATCCCAGAAGTAATGATGACCCGTGGACTGATCACACAACAGAAGAAAGGAATTTATCAGGTAAGCATAAATTATGTTTTTCATGATTCAGACAGATCATGTAATTTTATGATAGTTTTCAATTTACTTAACTTGGCATCCTTTGCTGGAATGTATACCTAGGTATGCTCAGAAGCAGCACTACTACTGGGAGATAGCTGCTGATTGATGACTGCACACACATGTAACATAGTAGATGAGGTTGAAAAAAGACGGAAGTCCATTGTGTTCAACCTATACAAATCTAAAATACTTACAAAAAGCTCCAGTTAAACTTAAAAAATCCCACTAAAAGGTGACCCATTTAATACAAGCAATCGTATCCATGAATTGGGTTTCTAGACCGAAATGTATCCAAACAATTTTTAAATGTATCTAGGGTATTGGCATTCACTACCTCCTTTGGTAATGAGTTCCTCAATTGTATTGCTCTTACAGTGAAAAAACGTTTCAGTTGCAGGAGATTAAATCTCCTTTCCTCCAACCTTAAATTGTGACCTCTTGTCACAAACCATTTAATTAAAATAAACAGAGCTTCTGCCATCTCTGTATATGGGCCTTGAATATATTTATATAAAGTAATCATGTCACCTCTCAGTTTGGCTAGCCTCTCCTCCATAGCTTAAATTATCCATTCCCCTTATTAGCTTTGTGGCCCTTCTCTGACCTTTTTCTAGTTCTGCAATATCTTTTTTGCGATCAGTCCCCAGAACTGGACTCCACACTCAAGGTGAGATCTTACCAGGGATTTATATAGTGACAGAATGTCTCCTGTTATAGGCTCCCCAAATGTGTTTTATCTAGCTCCCAGTAGTGCATTGCTTCTCCTTAACCCCTGCAATGTATCCCTTTCTAGTTACATACATACTTATAGTGTACACTGGTTCATAAGTATATTAATAGTGAGATGAAAGGCATGATGATTCACCCTGCAGTTTGTGTTTATAGTTATTTCACTGCCTCCTTGGCCCTCACAGTGAGTCTCTATCTTTCAGTTTGCCGACCCTTCTGGTTGCAGAATGTGTGCTGGTGTACATGTCTCTTGGGCAGTCCGCAAGTCTATTGAAGTGGGCAGCAGACACGTTTCCTACGGCCATGTTTATAAACTATGAACAGGTAACCGACTAACCACGGAATCTCCTAAATTAACTGACGCCACTCTGTACTTGTAAAATACAGCTGGGACATAAAGCCTGATATTTTCCTTTCATTATTCAGATAGAACATACTATTTTAAACAACTTTCCAATTTACTTATTTACTTATCAAATTAACTTTGTTTTCCTGTTGTCCATTGTTGAAAACCAGGAAGGTAAGTTCAGGAGCGTGCACGTGTCTGCAGCAGGTTTGCAGCAATGTTATACATTAGCAAGAGCACTAGATGGCAGCACTATTTCTCTTGTAAGGTGTATCCAGTCCACGGGTTCATCCATTACTTGTGGGATATTCTCCTTCCCAACAGGAAGTTGCAAGAGGACACCCACAGCAGAGCTGTCTATATAGCTCTTCCCCTAACTGCCACCCCCAGTCATTCTCTTGCAACTTTCGACAAGAAAGGAAGTATCAAGAGATATGTGGTGACTTAGTGTAGTTTTACCTTCAATCAAGAGTTTGTTATTTTTAAACGGTACCGACGTTGTACTGTTTTACTCTCAGGCAGAAATTAGAAGAAGAGTTCTACCTGGAGATTTGATGATCTTAGCGGTTTGTAACTAAGGTCTACTGCTGTTCTCACACATAACTGAAGAATATGGGACAACTTCAGTTGGGGGAACGGCCTGCAGATTACCTGCCTTGAGGTATGTTCAGTAATTTTAATTCTAGAGAGATGATATGAGTTCTAGAAAATACTGACAGAGCCTTGTGTACTGAGGTAAGCCTGATGCAGTGATTTAACAGCGACTGGGATCATGCTTACAGAACAGGGTAATACTCATGTTAATACTTATATTACTTAGGGACAAAACGTTTACATGATTTTAAAAATAGGACGTTTTTCCTCTGAGGGAGATAACTCTTTATTTGGGGCCTAGTTTCCACATGGCTAATCAGACACTCCTAGGAGTACTTTCTTAAGGCCCCTCTGGCATCCAGTACATGGTGGGAGGGGCCTATTTTAGCGCTCTAAATGCGCAGTTTTTATTCAGTCTGAGACATCCAGCTTCCCTAGAGGAGTCCCCTGACACCTGAGGACCATTACAAGGGGTTTATTTCTGCACATAATCGTATTTGAGGGCAGGTAGGAGCCTCAGCAGAGCTGCGGCAGGGTGCTCAACTGTCTTTTAATGTTTTTTAACGTTTTGCAATCCGGTTTGTGGCCTAAGGGGTTAATCATCCATTTGCAAGTGGGTGCAATGCTGCTTTAGTCCCTTACACACACTGTACAAATTTCAAAGAATTTGCTTTATTTTTTCACTCTTTTGCAGTTTAAGTGTTAGTTTTTTTCTCTTAAAGGCACAGTAACGTTTTTGTTTAATTGCTGTTTTACCTTTATTAAAGTGTTTTCCAAGCTTGCTTGTCTCATCACTAGTCTGTTAAACATCTCTGACATAGAGGAAACTCCTTGTTCAATATGTTTAGAAGCCATGGTGGAACCCCCTCTTAGAATGTGTACCAAATGTACGGAAATTTCTATAAACTATAAAGACCATATTATGGAGCTTAAAGATTTATCTCCAGGGGATTGTCTGACTAAAAAAAGGGAGATTATGCCATCTAACTCTCCCCACGTGTCAGAACTTATAACTCCCGCTCAAGTGACGCCAAGTACATCTAGCGCGTCTAATTCGTTTACCTTGCAGGACATGGCGGCAGTTATGAATAATACCCTCACAGAGGTATTTTCCAAACTGCCAGGGTTACAAGGAAAGCGAGACAGCTCTGGGGCTAGAACTAATACAGAGCTTTCTGACGCTTTAATGCCTGTGTCCGATATACCCTCACAATGCTCAGAAGCTGAGGCAGGTGAGCTTCTATCTGTGGGTGACATTTCAGACTCGGGGAGGGCGTTACTTCAGCCTGATTCTGAAATGACAGCGTTTAAATTTAAGCTTGAACACCTCCGCTTATTGCTTAGGAAGGTTTTAGCGACTCTGGATGACTGTGACCCCATTGTGGTTCCAGAGAAATTGTGTAAAATGGACAAATACTTTGCAGTGCCTGTTTACACTGATGTTTTTCCAGTCCCTAAGAGGTTTTCGGAAATTATTACTAAGGAATGGGATAGACCAGGTGTGCCGTTCTCTCCCCCTCCTGCTTTCAAAAAGATGTTTCCCATAGATGCCGCCATGCGGGACTCGTGGCAGTCGGTTCCTAAGGTGGAGGGAGCAGTCTCTACCCTAGCTAAGCGTACAACTATCCCCGTCGAGGACAGTTGTGCTTTCCTAGATCCTATGGATAAAAAATTGGAGGGCATCCTTAAGATAATTTTTATACATCAAGGTTTTATCCTCCAGCCTCTTGCATGCATAGCCCCAGTTACTGCTGCAGCGGCTTTTTGGTTCGAGTCTTTCGAGGAGGCTCTACAGGTAGAGACCCCGTTAGACAACATTCTAGACAGGATTAAAGCTCTTAAGTTAGCTAATTCCTTTATTTCTGACGCCGTTTTTCAGTTAACCAAACTAACGGCTAAGAATTCAGGTTTTGCCATTTTGGCGCGTAGGGCGCTATGGCTTAAGTCCTGGTCAGCAGACGTTACTTCAAAGTCTAAACGTCTTAACATCCCCTTCAAGGGACAGACCCTATTCGGGCCTGGTCTGAAGGAGATCATTTCTGATATTACTGGAGGAAAAGGCCACGTCCTTCCTCAGGATAGGTCCAATAAGTTAAAGACCAAACAGAATAATTTTCGTTCTTTTCGAAACTTCAAGAGTGGCGTAGCTTCAACTTCCTCTAATGCCAAACAAGAGGGAAATTTTGCCCACACCAGTCTGGAGACTTAACCAGGCTTGGAACAAGGGGAAGCAGGCCAAGAAGCCTGCGGCTGCCTCTAAGACAGCATGAAGGAGTAGCCCCCGATCCGGGACCGGATCTAGTGGGGGTCAGACTTTCTCTCTTCGCCCAGGCTTGGGCAAGAGACGTCCAGGATCCCTGGGCTCTGGAGATTGTTTCCCAGGGATATCTTCTGGATTTCAAAGCTTCATCTCCAAAGGGGAGATTTCATCTCTCACAATTATCTGCAAACCAGATAAAGAGAGAGGCATTCTTACATTGCGTTCAAGACCTACTAGTTATGGGAGTGATCCACCCAGTTCCAAAGGAGGAACAGGGGCAGGGCTTCTATTCAAATCTGTTTATAGTTACTAAGAAAGAGGGAACTTTCAGACCAATCTTGGATCTCAAGATCCTAAACAAATTTCTCAGGGTCCCATCCTTCAAGATGGAAACAATCCGAACCATCCTCCCTATGATTCAGGAGGGTCAATATATGCCTATCTCCACATTCCGATTCACAGAGATCATCATCAGTTCCTCAGGTTTGCCTTTCTAGACAGGAATTACCAGTTTGTGGCTCTTCCCTTCGGGTTAGCCACGGCACCAAGAATCTTTACGAAGGTTCTAGGGTCCCTTCTGGCGGTTCTAAGGCCGCGGGGCATAGCGGTAGCCCCTTACCTAGACGACATTCTGATTCAGGCGTCGACTCTTCAAATCGCCAAGTCCCATACGGACATTGTTCTGGCCTTTCTGAGGTCTCATGGGTGGAAAGTGAACATTGAAAAGAGTTCTCTCTCTCCTCTCACAAGAGTTTCCTTCCTAGGAACTCTAATAGATTCAGTAGAAATGAAAAATTTTCTGACAGAAGTCAGGATATCAAAGCTTCTAACCTCTTGCCGTGCTCTTCATTCCACTCCTCAGTGGCTCAGTGTATGGAAATGATCGGCCTAATGGTAGCGGCAATGGACATAGTTCCGTTTGCCCGCCTACATCTCAGACCACTGCAACTTTGCATGCTCAACCAGTGGAATGGGGACTACACAGATTTGTCTCCTCTGTTAGATCTAGATCAAGAGACCAGGGATTCTCTTCTCTGGTGGTTATCTCGGGTCCATCTGTCCAGGGTAATGAGTTTCCGCAGGCCAGAGTGGACTATAGTGACGACAGATGCCAGCCTTCTGGGTTGGGGCGCAGTCTGGAACTCCCTGAAGGCTCAGGGTTCGTGGACTCAGGAGGAAGCCCTCCTTCCGATAAACATTCTGGAACTAAGAGCGATATTCAATGCTCTTCAGGCTTGGCCTCAACTAGCTGCGGCCAAGTTCATCAGATTTCAGTCGGACAATATCACGACTGTAGCCTATATCAACCATCAGGGGGGAACAAGGAGCCCCCTTGCCATGATGGAGGTTTCTGTCAGTATATTTATGAAAATCTTAGCAGTATTCTCTAAACAATGTGTAAGTATATGGCAGGGAATATATTTAACAATCTTCCTTTAAACTAAACCTGCAATCAAACATACATTTGCTAAGACAATAAAATTAATCTAAATATCTGAATTCTTTATTATTAGTAAATAACTATGAACATGTTGATACGTACATATTTGTAATGATTAGAATATGAGTCAATATTATATGCGTTAAAACAAAAACTATTTAAAATATGCTATGCAAAGCTCATGCCAATTTACTTTAAACCCAATCTTTCATTCAGAGCTGCATTTAAAATATTACAATGAGACCTAAAATAGCAGTTACAAACATTCAGCAATATGATTTACAGTGTTAATTTAAGCAATAGGATAATATATATGTTCTGCTATTTAACTGCAATCCTAATACAAAATTAACTTACAATATCAGAACACAGATGATTTACTTAGCAAATCAGATACAGATTTAAACAATACATAGGCTTATGATTACCAATTTAAAATACAATATACTTCACCAATTTTGAACCAATTCGTAGCGGTCTTTAGGTCATCTCAGAAGACAGATAAGTAATTTTTGCAATCAATGAGAAGGAGGTAGTCAGCTTGTTTAAATTGGTTTTAAAATGCCCAGCAGCAGATATCATCCAAAGTTAAAAACAGCCTTCTTCTCCATTTATCTTTTGCTTACTTATATATGTTTTCAATCATTGATGACATCATGTGGGTGGCACTACGGGAGCTGACCTTCCCATTGGTTATCTGGGAAATCTAATCGGATTGGCCCTTGGAAATTTCATTTTTAACAGCCAGAAAGAACCTTCTGGCTGTAGTTCTCGCAACATAACACCAGGTGGCAGCACAAACAGACACAGCAACATTTGAAACAACTTAAATCAGTATTTCTATGAAATGGTTATTCATTTTATCATAATTTACTGCAACAACTATTCGCAATATTTGTATTGGATAAGTTATATCTTAATGAATTTTCTGATCATTTTGATATGAAACATCACATATATCTAACATTATATTAAAATAATTTATATTTCATTTAGCCTAACAGAAAATGTATATCTCATAGTCCTATCACATCAAAGTAACTTCCATATCTTCATCTCACTATATTTTAAGAGATGTATTTAAAACTTTATAAACATTTATTGCACATTCATATGATATGACATTTTATTTCATGTAGGCATTCCATCTCTTTCTAAGTGCATAGATTGATGCTCATGACCAATGGTTGTCTGCAATAAAAATAGAAATAATTATTAGACGTGGTCCAAGCATTCATATGTCTATGGTCCATAAGTATTTATTTATATTCTTAAAAACACAGAGGCTCAGTAAGATCTTTTGTTTTCAAAACATATATATCATTTCTATGTATATCTGAATTTATTTCCTATATATTTTATTTGAAATCTAACTACAGTTGCTTTGAAATCATAATGTAAGCCATGTGTCTTCACTGTGTTATCCTAACCCCCAGACACAATGTCTGTGTCACGTGTATTCTGATGTTATCAGCCACACACTTAACAGGCAGCTGTCAATTTTCAGCTCCTTTTGTTGGCAGGAAGTTCATATATGAGTGTGTATCCAGGCTCTTCTTCTTTTGCTCACCACATGGGGTACAGAGTGCTATGGAATTTGCACTTCCTAATTAAGAAGCAAATGTTTTCCTTTGTTTCTTGGGACCTGTTGTCTGTAGCTCAGCCTGGAGATGTATATTCAATTTGTGAAGGTTTCTGTCTGACATCAGAATTTAAACCTTATTCCAGTAATATCTGATACAAATATGGTTTCATACATAAACATATTTCCCTGTCCTATTGACATACATATATATATATATATATATATATAAATATGTATTTACCTGTGCCCTGACATTTCCAAGATAATTCTATGGGCAGAGATTCACTCTTGCCATCTCTCAGCTATCCATATCCCAGGAGTAGAGAACTGGGAGGCGGATTTTCTAAGTTGGCAGACTTTTCATCCGGAGGTAGTGGGAGCTCCATCCGGAGGTATTTGCCCAGCTTATTCATCTATGGGGCAAACCAGAACTGGATCTGATGGCGTCTCGTCAGAACGCCAAGCTTTCTCATTACGGGGCCAGGTCAAGGGATCCCCAGGCGACGCTGATAGATGCTCTAGCATCGCCCTGGTCCTTCAGCCTGGCTTATGTGTTTCCACCATTTCCTCTCCTCCCTCGTCTGATTGTCAAGATCAAGCAGGAGAGAGCTTCTGTGATTTTGATAGCACCTGCATGGCCACGCAGGACTTGGTATGCAGATCTGGTGGACATGTCATCCTTCCTACCATGGACTCTGCCGCTGAGGCAGGACCTTCTGCTTCAAGGTCCATTCAAACATCCAAATCTAGTTTCTCTGCGTCTGACTGCTTGGAGATTGAACGCTTGATTTTATCAAAGTGTGGTTTCTCTGAGTCGGTCATTGATACCTTGATTCAGGCTCGAAAGCCTGTCACCAGGAAAATCTATCATAAGATATGGTGTAAATATCTTCATTGGTGTGAATCCAAGGGTTACTCGTGGAGTAAGGTCAGGATTCCTAGGATACTATCTTTTCTCCAAGATGGATTGGAAAAGGGATTATCGGCTAGTTCCTTAAAGGGACAGATTTCTGCTCTGTCTATCATTTTACACAAGCGCCTGGCTGATTCCAGACGTTCAGGCGTTTTGTCAGGCTTTAGTTAGAATCAAGCCTGTGTTTAAACCTGTTGCTCCGCCATGGAGTTTAAATTTAGTTCTTAAAGTTCTTCAAGGGGTTCCGTTTGAACCCTTGCATTCCATAGATATCAAGCTGTTATCTTGGAAAGTTCTGTTTCTAGTAGCTATCTCTTCGGCTCGAAGAGTCTCAGAGTTATCTGCCTTGCAGTGTGATTCCCCTTATCTGATCTTTCACGCAGATAAGGTAGTTTTGCGTACCAAACCTGGTTTTCTTCCTAAGGTAGTATCTAATAGGAATATCAATCAGGAAATTGTTGTTCCGTCGCTGTGTCCTAATCCTTCTTCAAAGAAGGAACGTCTGTTACACAATCTTGACGTGGTTCGTGCTTTAAAGTTTTATTTGCAAGCTTCTAAGGATTTTCGTCAAACATCTGCATTGTTTGTTGTCTACTCTGGAAAGAGGAGAGGCCAAAAGGCTTCGGCAACTTCTCTTTCTTTTTGGCTAAGAAGCATAATCCGTTTGGCTTATGAGACTGCTGGCCAGCAGCCTCCTGAAAGAATTACAGCTCATTCTACTAGAGCGGTAGCTTCCACATGGGCTTTTAAAAATGAGGCCTCTGTTGAACAGATTTGTAAGGCGGCAACTTGGTCTTCGCTTCATACTTTTTCCAAATTTTCCAAATTTGATACTTTTGCTTCTTCGGAGGCTATTTTTGGGAGAAAGGTCTTACAGGCAGTGGTGCCTTCCGTTTAAGTACCTGCCTTGTCCCTCCCTTCATCCGTGTCCTAAAGCTTTGGTATTGGTATCCCACAAGTAATGGATGAACCCGTGGACTGGATACACCTTACAAGAGAAAACAAAATGTATGCTTACCTGATAAATTTCTTTCTCTTGTGGTGTATCCAGTCCACGGCCCGCCCTGTCACTTTAAGGCAGGTGTTTTTTTATTTTTAAACTACAGTCACCACTGCACCCTATAGTTTCTCCTTTTTTTCTTGCTTGTCTTCGGTCGAATGACTGGGGGTGGCAGTTAGGGGAGGAGCTATATAGACAGCTCTGCTGTGGGTGTCCTCTTGCAACTTCCTGTTGGGAAGGAGAATATCCCACAAGTAATGGATGAACCCGTGGACTGGATACACTACAAGAGAAAACATTTATGCTTGCCTAATACATTTCTGTTTTCCTGTCATGTAGCTCTCCAGACATGTGCGCACTATCTAGATATCTCTTCAACAAAGAATAACATGAGAATAAAGCAAATTTGATAAATGGAAACTTTTTATGGGCAGATGTTGCTATTTTATATGCATGTTAAGTTGTTGTTTTTTTTTTTTGTGTGTGTTTTTTTTTTTTTTTTTTTTTTCAAAGTAAAATAACCTTTTAAAAATGTTTTTTCCTACTTTCTTGTTAGGTGAATATGGAGGACCGGTTTGGCCAAATAATGGTTGAAAATCTGCAAAGACGTCAGTGTACGTTAGCCGGGGTGGATGCTTGTAAATCCTTACAGTCTCAGGTACGGTTCTTTTGGTCACATTCCGAAACAATATACTGTGAATACACAGGTTGTTTGTAGAGTCACATGATCATTTTTATCTTAAAGGGACATTGAACGCAATAATATTCTTTTCATTTTCAGATAGAGAATACAATTTTAAACATTTCAATTTACTTCTATTATTTAATTTGCTTCATTCTTCAGATATCCTTTGTTTAAGAAATAGCAATGCACATGGGTGAGCCAATCACAGGAGGCATCTATGTGCAGCCACCAATCAGCAGCTACTGAGCCTATCTAGATATGCTTTTCAACAAAAGATATCAAGAGAATGAAGCAAATTAGATTATAGAAGTCAATTGGAAAATTGTTTAAAATTGTATGCTCTGAATCATGAAAGAAAAATTTGGGTTTCGTTTCCCCTTTAAATGTTGAATAGTTTGTGAGTGAATCAAGTTAACCCCTTAGTGACCACAACACTTTTTAATTTTCTGACCATTTGGGACCAGGACTATTTTTACATTTCTGCAGTGTGTGTGTTAAGCTGTAATTTTCCTCTTACTCATTTACTGTACTTACACATATTATATACCGCTTTTCTCGCCATTAAATTGACTTTCTAAAGATACCATTATTTTCATCATATCTTATAATTTACTATAAAAAAAAGAATATAAAATATGATGAAAAAATGGAAAAAAAACATTTTTCTAACTTTGACCCCCAAAATCTGTTCTACAACCTCCAAAATCTCTAAATTTTGTCCTGAGTTTAGAAATACCCAATGTTTACATGTTTGCTTTTTTTGCAAGTTGTAGGGCAAAGCATTTTTGTTTTCAAAAGAAGCGATAGTTACATTGTAAAACTGATATCTGTCAGGAATCCTTAAATAACCCTTTACATGTGTATATATATATTTTTTTTTTTAGTAGACAACCCAAAGTATTGATCTAGGCCCATTTTGGTATATTTAATGCCACCATTTCACCGCCAAATAAGATCAAATGAAAAAAAATTGTTCACTTTTTCACAAACTTTAGGTTTCTCACTGAAATTATTTACAAACAGCTTGTGGAATTATGGCACAAATGGTTGTAAATGTTTCTCTGGGATCCCCTTTGTTCAGAAATGGCAGACTTATATGGCTTTGGCATTGCTTTTTGGTAATTAGAAGGACGCTAAATGCCGCTGTGCACCACACATGTATTATACCTAGCAGTGAAGGGGTTAATTAGGTAGCTTGTAGGGTTAATTTTAACTTTTGTGTAGAGATCAGCCTCCCGCCTGACACATCCCACCCCCTGACCCCCTTCAAATAGCTCCCTTCCCTTTCCCACCCCACAATTGTCACCGCCAGCTTAAGTATTAGCAGAAAGTCTGCCAGTATAAAAATAAATGTGTGTAGGATCCCCCATTACCCCCCCCCCCCCCCAAACCGCTCTGAGTCCCCCATCGACCTAATGGCCGCCATCTGAGGTACTGGCAGCTGTCTGCCATTACCCAGTTTACTAAAAAAAATTGCCATTTTTTCTAAAATAAACTAAGCACCCCATTTTCTGTAGTGTAGCTGCCCTACCCCCTCCCTAATCCCTTTTACAAACATTTTATTTCCCTCTCCCTCCTTGCACAACGGACATATTGTTAATGTCCGTGCGTGAGCTAGCTCCCGAGCCCCACCCCCTCGCGCTATCCCAGACACTCAGGATCCGGATCTAGCACCATCGCTGGCCGATGCAGAGAGGGCCACAGAGTGACTCTCTTCATCGGATGCTTAAAATATCGAGGCATCACTGCAATAACATGAAAGCAGCTGGAAGCAATCACGATCACTTCCAGTTCTTGAAAACCTTCCAATAACATTTTTATAGGACATACCCTTTACGTCCTTGGTCCTTAAGGGGTTAATATGTCATTGTTAGAAGTAATTGTAAACATAATTAAATCAATGGTATAATTTAGCCTTCATTTATTATTTACACACATCTGCCAGCAATCTTTTTTTTTTTTAATTTTAAATCTTCTCTTTTAGATGCATTACATTTATTTTAATGGATGTTCGTGTACTGAGAAAATAAAACTTGTGTTTTCCATATACATGATATCATCTTTTAATGGTTTTCTGTCTCTTTAAAAACAATCTGTAGTATTTGTGGCTCATAAATTGCTTACTAGATTGGCTTTTCCAATTGTTCAATAGCTGATCTGCTAGGTCAAGGCAGAGCAGTGAAAATCTAAAATGTGAAACAGTAAATAAACTTTCTAGTAATTGTCAAGAGAATATATAACTTTCTCAATTGATCAGCAAACTTGACTCAGCATTCTGCTCCCTTTGACCCTCATTTGTGTGAATTCAGGATCAATACTTGTAGATACCCGTCGTCATTTGTCTCTGTGTTGTGATAGTTTTACAATGATAACTTGTCGGCATCCCATGATCATCTGTTAAACTAAACACCAGTGTCATATGTGTGTTAAAAAAAAAAAAAAAAAATTTGTGTATATATATATATATATATATATATATATATATATATATATATATATATATATATTTTATTATTATTATTATTATTATTATATTTTTTAATCAACTGAATCTGTAGGAATGTATCTCCTCCTTCGCTGCTAAAGACTTGTGACCACTTTTTGAGCTCTTGCTTAATTACCTTTTTGAGAATAACATTCTCCAAATTCTTTGTGACTCATGCTTACATCTTGATTAATATTTACTTTCTAGAAATTCCTTGCATTTCAGAGTCCTTAAATTAGTCATATTCCCAGTATGAAACTAACATAAAATTTATAAAAATACACAGTTGCTTAAAGGGACACTCAAGTGAAAATTAAACTTTCATTATTCAGATAGAGTATGCAATTTTAAACAACTTTCCAATTTACTTCCATTATCAAAATGTGCACAGTCTTTTTATATTCAAACTTTTTGAGTCACCAGCTCCTACTGAGCATGTGCAAGAATAAACGTGTTTGTGATTGCCTGATGGCTGTCACATGGTACGTGTATGCATTTGTGATTGGCTGATGGCTGTCACATGGTACAGGGGGGAGTGGAAATTGACATAACTTTTAAAATTGTCAGAAAAAAATCTACTACTCATTTGAAGTTCAGACCAAGTGCTATTGCATTGTCTTGTTCTCTTGCATTTGTTGATTATGAAAATCTACTGTGTTGACAGGTCCTTTAAAATATATGTTCCCTTACTACAATGTTTTTTGATACACAAAAACAAGATTTGTTTTCTTTGTTTAGCAGGCCATTCACTTTCTTAAGGTGGCTTTTTAATGTGTATATGCCTCATACATTATACATACTTGTTATTTATGTAAAACATACATTATATACATAATAAATTATCACCTGCAGGATATATTTAATGTAGTATTTTTATGCACAGACATGTAGTCCAAATTTGTGATTTTCTCTGTTATTTTAGGATACATACATGCATTTGATCCGGTATTCAGTACATAAATTACAAAGTTCCTTATACCATGTATATGAATACAAATTCTAATTTTAAATCAAGAAAGAGGCTACAGTAGCCAAAAATTACCATCCACACATAAACAAAAAAATATATCTTTATTGAATAATTGAATCTCTCTAGGTACATTTAAAAAAAAAAAAAAAAGGGGGTTTAACGGAAATTTGAAGTATGTCTGCCATACCCTGAAAATATTGGACTTGTTTTCTTAAAGTATAATGCTCTGGATTAAGAAACAAGTTGGTGTGGGTAAAGAGTATAAGGCCTAGATTTAGAGTTTGGCGGTAGCCGTGAAAACCAGCGTTAGAGGCTCCTAACGCTGGTTTTAGGCTACCGCCGGTATTTGGAGTCAGTCAGGAAAGGGTCTAACGCTCACTTTCCAGCCGCGACTTTTCCATACCGCAGATCCCCTTACGTCAATTGCGTATCCTATCTTTTCAATGGGATCTTTCTAACTCCGGTATTTAGAGTCGTGGCTGAAGTGAGCGTTAGAATTCTAACGACAAAACTCCAGCCGCAGAAAAAAGTCAGTAGTTAAGAGCTTTCTGGGCTAACGCCGGTTCATAAAGCTCTTAACTACTGTGCTCTAAAGTACACTAACACCCATAAACTACCTATGTACCCCTAAACCGAGGCCCCCCCACATCGCCGCCACTCTAATAAATTTTTTTAACCCCTAATCTGCCGACCGCCACCTACGTTATACTTATGTACCCCTAATCTGCTGCCCCTAACACCGCCGACCCCTATATTATATTTATTAACCCCTAATCTGCCCCCCTCAACGTCGCCTCCACCTGCCTACACTTATTAACCCCTAATCTGCCGAGCGGACCGCACCACTACTATAATAAAGTTATTAACCCCTAATCCGCCTCACTCCCGCCTCAATAACCCTATAATAAATAGTATTAACCCCTAATCTGCCGATCGGAGCTCACCGCTACTCTAATAAATTTTTTAACCCCTAAAGCTAATTTTAACCCTAACCCTAACACCCCCCTAAGTTAAATATAATTTTATTCTAACGAAATAAATTAACTCTTATTAAATAAATTATTCCTATTTAAATCTAAATAGGATTCTATCAGCCAATCGGAATTCGACGGACGCCATCTTGGATGACGTCCCTTAAAGGAGCCTTCATTCGTCGGTAGTCCGTCGGGCCAGCAGGATGTTCCGCGTCGGAGGTCTGCAAGATGAACATGGATCCGGAAGAAAGAAGATTGAAGATGCCGTTGATAGAAGACTTCAGCCGGATCATGGACCTCTTCAGCTCCCGCTTGGATGAAGACTTCAGCCGGATCATGGACATCTTCAGCCCCCCGCTTGGGCTTGGATCAAGACATCGGAGGAGCTCTTCTGGATCGATCGGTGAACCTGGTATGGTGAAGATAAGGTAGGAAGATCTTCAGGGGCTTAGTGTTAGGTTTATTTAAGGGGGGTTTGGGTTAGATTAGGGGTATGTGGGTGGTGGGTTGTAATGTTGGGGGGGGGGGGGTATTGTATGTGTTTTTTTTTACAGGCAAAAGAGCTGAATTCTTTGGGGCATGCCCCGCAAAGGGCCCTGTTCAGGGCTGGTAAGGTAAAAGAGCTTTGAACTTTAGTAATTTAGAATAGGGTAAGGCATTTTTTTATTTTGGGGGTCTTTGTTATTTTATTAGGGGGCTTAGAGTAGGTGTAATTAGTTTAAAATTGTTGTAATATTTTTCTGATGTTTGTAAATTATTATTTTTTTTTTTTGTAACTTAGTTCTTTTTTATTTTTTGTACTTTAGTTAGTTTATTTCATTGTATTTATTTGTAGATATTGTATTTAATTAATTTATTGATAGTGTAGTGTTAGGTTTAATTGTAACTTAGGTTAGGATTTATTTTACAGGTAATTTTGTAATTATTTTAACTATTTTAGCTATTAAATAGTTCTTAACTATTTAATAGCTATTGTACCTGGTTAAAATAAATACAAAGTTACCTGTAAAATAAATATAAATCCTAAAATAGCTATAATATAAATTATAATTTATATTGTAGCCATATTAGGATTTATTTTACAGGTAAGTATTTAGCTTTAAATAGGAATAATTTATTTAATAAGAGTTAATTAATTTCGTTAGATTTAAATTATATTTAATTTAGGGGGGTGTTAGTGTTAGGGTTAGACTTAGCTTTAGGGGTTAATACATTTATTAGAATAGCGGTGAGATCCAGTCGGCAGATTAGGGGTTAATGTTTGAAGTTAGGTGTCGGCGATGTTAGGGAGGGCAGATTAGGGGTTAATACTATTTATTATAGGGTTAGTGAGGCGGATTAGGGGTTAATAACTTTATTATAATAGCGGTGCGGTCCGCTCGGCAGATTAGGGGTTAAGTGTAGGCAGGTGGAGGCGACGTGGGGGGCAGATTAGGGGTTAATAAATATAATATAGGGGTCGGCGGTGTTAGGGGCAGCAGATTAGGGGTACATAGGGATAATGTAAGTAGCGGCGGTTTACGGAGCGGCAGATTAGGGGTTAAAAATAATATGCAGGGGTCAGCGATAGCGGGGGCGGCAGAATAGGGGTTAATAAGTGTAAGGTTAGGGGTGTTTAGACTCGGGGTACATGTTAGAGTGTTAGGTGCAGACGTAGGATGTGTTTCCCCATAGACAACAATGGGGCTGCGTTAGGAGCTGAACGCGGCTTTTTTGCAGGTGTTAGTTTTTTTTTCAGCTCAAACAGCCCCATTGTTTTCTATGGGGGGAATCGTGCACGAGCACGTTTTTGAAGCTGGCCGCGTCCGTAAGCAACTCTGGTATCGAGAGTTGCAGTGGCGGTAAATATGCCTGTACGCTCCCTTTTTGGAGCCTAACGCAGCCATTCTGTGAACTCTCAATACCAGAGGTATTTAAAAGGTGTGGCCAGAAAAAAGCCAGCGTTAGCTACGCGGGTTGTTACCGACAAAACTCTAAATCTAGGCGTATGTTTCTAATTTCTGTTAATCAAAAAGTTAAAATCCCGGAATTTCCTTTTTTTTTTCCATTTTTTTTTATTTTGTTTTGCAATTGTTTAAGAAAATGAACCCTGGCATTAATTCAAGTTTTGAACCAATAAAGCTGTATTTTAAAACAATTTCCAGAAAACTATATCTTTAGAAAGATTCAGATCTACAACCATTATATATCTAGTACATAAACCATTTTATGATTTGATCAGTACAAAATATACTTCTCATAAGGCATTGCCAAATAAAAATATAAATAAAGCAAAAAAAATTTATAAATCACAGAACCCAAAGAACCTATGTTTTTAGGAAAAGTGCAAATGCGTTTAACATTTATTTGATGCTTTATATAATTATGTGAACATTTCTTTTAACAAATTATCATATTGCACATGTGTTTTTAAAAAGATTTCAACACACAAATCTGTACAATTTTCATACGTGGTTCTATCAAACAAATTAAAGAAAACAAAAGTATATATTCAGTCCAAATGCACATTTTATTTCTAAAAATACAATTGCACATTGTTTTAAAACCTAATCCATTGTCTACTTATTTTTTAATTTCTATAGAAATATACATTTATTTATTATTATTATTATTTTTTTTTGTCTCAACTAAAACATAGTTAAACACTACAGGTGCATACATTTTGGAATTACTATCGACATTACAAAATAATAAATTATGAATTTTTAGTCTTTTCTCTCAGTCAATAAAACCCCAAAAATATGCAAATATAATGTCCATACTTGGGGGGGGGGGGGGGCGATTTTATTAACGGCCGAATGCTGCTAATATGCAGCTGTTTTCGCATGAGCCTTTAGGCTCGCCGGAAACAGAAGTTAAGAAGCTACGGTCTTAAGACCGCTGCTCCTTAACTCGTCTGCTACCTCTGAGGCGGCGGACAGCAATCCGCCCGATCGCATACGATCGAGTTGATTGACAACACCTGCTAGCGGCCGATTGGCTGTGAATGTGCAGGGGGCAGCATTGCACAAGCATTTCACAAGGAATGCTTGTGCAATGATAAATGCCAACAGTATATGCTTTCGGCAGTTATCGATGTCTGACGGACATGTTCCTTGGTCCTTTTTTTTTTCTTTTCTTTTTTTTTGTGATTAACGTAGGGGTTTATGTGTAGGAAATGTTGATGACAATTTAGGTGGGAAGTTGGGGTTTTCCTGAATAGATGGGTTTTGAAAGAGTGCTTGAGACCATATAACAGAGCGAGGCAAAGCGTTGCGTACAGTATGTGCTGCACGGGAGACATCCTGGGGATGAGAGAGGTGGAGGGAACGACAAGGATAGACGTAGTTCATAGGAAGATCTTCACTGTGTAAATATGTGTAAACAGACAACCAACTAACCACAGCTGTTTTCATGGGGGGTCACATACTGTCTTCTTGGTCTTATCTACGCTTACGCCAGCATGTTTAATGTTTTATTTGTAGTATAAACTACAACTGTGACTCATGCGCAATCTAATAAAAGAAGATTACTATCTGCTTGAAACCAAACTAAATAGGTATAGAATTAAAGCCACCTTCAAACTTTATGTAAGTACAGTGTAATCAGGCAAGATAAGAGTTCACTGTATGTAAAGCTGCTGCAGGAAAACCTTTAGATAGGACTGGGCTCTCGCTCTCTCTCCCATCCCCCAGTGGAGGTTGATTTTTTTCTTATGCCTCTTATGTACATATGTTTTCTGTAGATAGTTGTACTGTATTGACATTTTTGATATAGGTAGCTGTCAAATGATAGAATAAAGGTAAACTGTACAACGTCCCTTTAAAGGGACATGAAAAACAACAGAATTTATGCTTACCTGATAAATTACTTTCTCCAACGGTGTGTCCGGTCCACGGCGTCATTCATTACTTGTGGGAAATGTTCTCCCCCACAGGGAAAGGCAAGGAGAGCACACAGCAAGAGCTGTCCATATAGCTCCCCCTCTGGCTCCGCCCCCCAGTCATTCGACCGACGGTTAGGAGAAAAAGGAGAAACTATAGGGTGCCGTGGTGACTGTAGTGTATAAAGAAAAAAAATTTCAACCTGATTAAAAAAACCAGGGCGGGCCGTGGACCGGACACACCGTTGGAGAAAGTAATTTATCAGGTAAGCATAAATTCTGTTTTCTCCAACATTGGTGTGTCCGGTCCACAGCGTCATTCATTACTTGTGGGAACCAATACCAAAGCTTTAGGACACGGATGAAGGGAGGGAGCAAATCAGGTTACCTAAACAGAAGGCACCACGGCTTGCAAAACCTTTCTCCCAAAAACAGCCTCCGAAGAAGCAAAAATATCAAATTTGTAGAATTTGGCAAAAGTGTGCAGAGAAGACCAAGTCGCTGCCTTACATATCTGGTCAACAGAAGCCTCCTTCTTATAAGCCCATGTGGAAGCCACAGCCCTAGTAGAGTGAGCTGTGATACGGTCAGGAGGCTGCCGTCCGGCAGTCTCATAAGCCAAGCGGATAATGCTTTTCAGCCAGAAAGAGAGAGAGGTAGCAGTAGCTTTTTGACCTCTCCTCTTACCAGAGTAAACGACAAACAAGGATGAGGTTTGTCTAAAATCTTTTGTTGCTTCTAAATAGAACTTTAAAGTACGAACAACATCTAAATTGTTCCTTCTTTGAAACTGGATTCGGACACAAAGAAGGAACAACTATTTCCTGGTTGATGTTCTCGTTGGAAACAACTTTTGGAAGAAAACCAGGCTTAGTACGCAAAACAACCTTATCTGAATGGAACACCAGATAGGGTGGATCACACTGCAAAGCAGATAATTCAGAAACTCTTCTAGCAGAAGAAATAGCAACCAAAAACAGAACTTTCCAAGATAGTAACTTAATATCTATGGAATGTAAAGGTTCAAACGGAACCCCTTGAAGAACTGAAAGAACTAAATTTAGACTCCAAGGAGGAGTCATGGACAAAAGCTTGTACATCTGGCAAAGCTGCCAGTCGTTTGTGCAACAAGACGGATAATGCAGAAATCTGTCCTTTTAGAGAACTAGCTGACAATCCTTTATCCAAACCTTCTTGGAGAAAGGAGAGAATCTTTGGAATTTTAATCTTACTCCAGGAGAATCCTTTGGATTCACACCAACAGATATATCTTTTCCATATTTTATGGTAAATCCTTCTAGTCACAGGTTTTCTGGCTTGGACCAGAGTATCAATCACAGAATTTGAAAACTCACGCTTGGATAAAATCAAGCGTTCAATTTCCAAGCAGTCAGCTGCAGAGAAACTAGATTGGGATGTTCGAATGGACCTTGTACTAGAAGGTCCTGTCTCAAAGGTAGCTTCCATGGTGGAGCCGATGACATATTCACCAGGTCTGCATACCAAGTCCTGCGTGGCCACGCAGGAGCTATCAGAATCACCGAGGCCTTCTCCTGTTTGATCCTGGCTATGAGCCTGGGGAGGAGAGGAAACGGTGGAAACACATATGCTAGGTTAAACGACCAAGGCGCCACTAATGCATCCACTAGAGTCGCCTTGGGATCCCTGGATCTGGACCCGTAGCAAGGAATCTTGAAGTTCTGACGGGACGCCATTAGATTCATGTCTGAAATGCCCCATAATTGGGTTAACTGAACAAAGACCTCCGGATGGAGTTCCCACTCCCCCGGATGGAAAGTCTGACGACTCAAATAATCCGCCTCCCAGTTGTCTACTCCTGGGATGTGAATAGCAGATAGATGGCAGGAGTGATTCTCTGCCCATTGGATTATCTTGGTTACTTCCTTCATCGCTAGGGAACTCTTTGTTCCCCCCTGATGATTGATGTACGCAACAGTCGTTATGTTGTCTGACTGAAATCTTATGAACCTGGCTTCCGCTAGCTGAGGCCAAGCCAGGAGCGCATTGAATATAGCTCTTAGTTCCAAAATGTTTATCGGGAGAAGCGACTCTTCCCGCGACCATAGGCCCTGAGCTTTCAGAGAGTCCCAGACCGCACCCCACCCCAAGAGGCTGGCGTCGGTCGTGACGATGACCCACTCCGGTCTGCGGAAACTCATTCCCTGAGACAGGTGATCCTGGGTCAACCACCAGAGAAGTGAGTCCCTGGTCTACTTGAATTTGGGGAGACAAGTCTGTATAGTCCCCATTCCACTGATTGAGCATGCACAGCTGTAATGGTCTTAGATGAATTCGAGCAAAAGGAACCACATCCATTGCTGCGACCATTAGTCCTATTACTTCCATGCATTGAGCTATGGAGGGTTGAGGAATAGAGGGAAGAACTCAACAAGCTTTTAGAAGCTTTGTCTTTCTGACGTCTGTGAGAAAGATCTTCATTTCCACAGAATCTATTATTGTTCCCAGAAAAGGAACCCTTGTGGACGGTGACAGTGAACTTTTTTCTATGTTCACTTTCCACCCGTGAGATCTGAGAAAAGCCAACACAATGTCTGTATGAGCCCTCGCTTTGGAAAGAGACGACGCTTGGATTAGGATGTCGTCTAGATAAGGTGCTACAGCGATGCCCCTCGGTTTTAGGACCGCTAGAAGGGACCCTAGCACCTTTGTGAAAATTCTGGGAGCGGTGGCTAAACCGAATGGAAGAGCCACAAACTGGTAATGGTTTGTCCAGAAAGGCGAACCTCAGGAACTGATGATGAGATTTGTGGATTGGGATATGCAGATACGCATCCTTCAGATCCACGGTAGTCAAAAATTGACCCTGCTGGATTGTTGGTAAGATTGTCCGAATGGTTTCCATCTTGAAGGAAGGAACTCTGAGGAACTTGTTTAATATCTTTAAATCCAGAATTGGCCTGAAAGTTCCCTCTTTTTTGGGAACCACAAACAGGTTTGAGTAAAACCCTAGACCTTTTTCCCCGGAGGGGACTGGGTTTATCACTCCCATCTTTGATAGGTCTCTTACACAATGTAAGAATGCCTGTTTCTTTATCTGGTCTGAAGATAAGCGAGACAGGTGGAACCTTCCCTTTGGAGGAAGTCCCTAGAATTCTAACAGGTATCCCTTGGAAACTATCTCTAGTGCCCAGGGGTCCAGAACATCTCTTGCCCAAGCCTGAGCGAAGAGAGATAGTCTGCCCCCTACCAGATCCGGTCCCGGATCGGGGGCTACCCCTTCATGCTGTCTTGGTAGCAGCAGCAGGTTTCTTGGTTTGTTTACCCTTGTTCCAGCCTTGCATGGGCTTCCAAGCGGGTTTGGGCTGGGCCGCGTTACCTTCTTGTCTAGCGGTAGTGGAGTTATTAGCCGGTCCGTTCCTGAAATTGCGAAAGGAACGAAAATTAGACTTGTTCTTAGCCTTAAAAGGCCTATCCTGTGGGAGGGCATGGCCCTTACCCCCAGTGATGTCTGAAATAATTTCCTTCAATTCCGGCCCAAAAAGGGTCTTACCCTTGAAAGGAATATTCAGTAACTTAGTCTTGGACGACACGTCTGCCGACCAGGATTTTAGCCAAAGCGCCCTCCGCGCTACTATAGCAAAACCTGAGTTTTTCGCCGCCAATTTCGTTATTTGAAAGGCGGCATCCAATATAAAGGAATTAGCTAACTTTAATGCGTGAATTCTGTCCATGACTTCTTCATAGGAAGTCTCTTTCTGGAGCGACCTTTCTAGTTCTTCGAACCAAAAGGACGCCGCTGAAGTGACAGTAATAACACACGTAGCTGGTTGAAGGATGAACCCTTGCTGAACAAAAATCTTTTTAAGCAATCCTTCCAATTTTTTATCCATAGGATCTTTGAAAGCGCAGCTGTCCTCTATAGGAATAGTTGTGCGCTTTGCTAGTGTTGAAACAGCTCCCTCAACCTTCGGGACCGTTTGCCATGCGTCCCTTCTAGGGTCTACTATGGGAAACATTTTCTTAAATATAGGAGGTGGGGCAAAGGGTACACCTGGCTTCTCCCACTCCTTTTCCACTATGTTCGCTACCCTCTTAGGTATTGGAAAAGCGTCGTCGTGCACTGGGACCTCTAAAAATTTGTCCAATTTGCACAACTTCTCTGGTACTACCATGGAATCACAGTCATCCAGAGTAGCTAAAACCTCCTTAAGCAAAGCGCGGAGATGTTCTAGCTTAAACTTAAATGCCACTAGATCAGGTTCTGCCTGTTGAGAAATTTTTCCTGAGTCTGAAATTTCACCCTCAGACAGCCCTTCCCTCACAGCCAATTCCGATTGATGTGAGGGTAAAATAGATAAGGCATCGTCAGCGTCTGATTGTTCATCCTTTTTATCTGTATTTAAAACTGAACAATAACGCTTTCTCTGAAAAACTGGCAGTTTGGATAAAAGATTTGCTATAGAATTATCCACTACTGCTGATAATTGTTACATAGAAATAAGCACTGGCGCGCTAGGTGTCGCCTGCGCGGGCAAAGCTGGTGTAGACACAGAAGGAGAGGATGTAGAGCTATCCCCACTACCTTCATTAGATAAATCATCTTGGGCAACATTATGAAAAATAACAGAGCTGTCCTGATTTTGTTTGGACGCTATGGCGCAATTATCACAATCACTCGAAGGGGGAACCACATTTGTCTCTATACACACAGAACATAGGTTATCTGATGGAACAGGCATGTTAAACAGATTTAGGCAGGCAAACAATGCAATAAAAACAATTTTAAACAAAAACGTTACTGTCTCTTTAAATAATAAAATGACACCTTTATTTCTGAATGTTCAAAAAACTATGAAGGCAATATCCGATTTTTCTGAAATTTGGACCCCAGTGTCTTAATGCTTAGAAAGTATTGCACAGCAAATATGGAGACTCTAGCTCTTAAAACAAGCAAACCGGAGCTAATTGTTGGATTTAACCGTTTTTACACACCACAATCCCAGCTACAGCCTTGCTGCAGCTTTTTACCTTCCTTAGGGGTCACCATTCACAGAAAAAAGCCTTTTGTAGTCACTTTCTGAACCACAGGACCCTCTCACATGAATCTGCATGCACTGCCTTGAAATTCAACTGCACAGCTGAAGTGCCAAAATGAGGCTTCCTCCCTCGGCACACTAGAGTGAAGGGGCCTTCCTGACTAGATTTAGGTGTCTAAAATAAGCCAGATCAATAAAAAACGTTCCCAAGTGTATGTGAGCTTATAAAATATTTCAAATGGTATAATATTGTAATAAAAACCAATCGATTTAGCCCCTAACAGTGTCTACCAGCATAAAAAACAAAAAGGGGAAGCCTGTTATCTTTTTTGCTGAGGTGAAAGAAAAATGGCTTACCGTTTCCCCTGAGGGGAAAAATGACTGTCATCTAGCATTAGCCTGTGTTGTTAGAAGGAGACTAGTCATACCTGAAGCAGATGAGTCTGCAAACTGTTACCCCCAACTGAAGTTCTCTTGTTTCAACAGTCCTGCGTGGTAACAGTAATGGATTTTAGTTACTTGTGCTAAAATCATAGCCCTCTTAAACAGAAATCTTCATCACTTTTCTGTTATAGAGTAAATAGTACAAGCCAGCACTATTTTAAAATAACAAACTCTTGATAGAAGAATAAAAAACTACAACTAACACCACAAACTCCTCGCCATCCCCGTGGTAGATGCTACTTGTTCAGAGCGGCAAGGAGAATGACTGGGGGGCGGAGCCAGAGGGGGAGCTATATGGACAGCTCTTGCTGTGTGCTCTCCTTGCCTTTCCCTGTGGGGGAGAACATTTCCCACAAGTAATGAATGACGCCGTGGACCGGACACACCAATGTTGGAGAAAATTTTATTTTCCTTCAGGATTCAGATAGAGCATTTGAAACAACTTCCCAAATTATTCCTGGTTATCAAATTTGCTTAGTTCTTTTGCTATCTTTTATTACAAAACATGCCTAGGTAAACTCAGGAAGTGTAAGCTAGCTGACGATTGGTGGCTGCACAAACATGTCTCTTGTCATTGGCTTACCAATGTGTTCAGCTAGCTCCCAGCAGTGCATTGTTTGTTCAACAAAGGATACCTAGAGAATGAGATTGATGATAGAAGTAAATTGGAAAGTTTTTTTTTTTTGTTTTTTGTTTTTTAAATTGCTCTCTGTTTCACGAAAGAACAATTTGGGGTTTTACGTCCCTTTAAAGGTGCACTAATGTGTTAGTAGTGTGACAATGAAAATGTTCGGTGTATAACTATATGTTTACTCCTTCAAAGTCCGCACCAGCAGCAATGCACTACCATGAGCTAGCTAAACAACTTAGGTGAGCCAACGACTAGGTATACAAGTGCTTATCCACAAATTAGCTGCTAGCTCCCAGAACAGCATTGTCGCTCCTGAGTCTACCTAGGTATACTTTTCAACAAAGGATGTCAAGAGAACAAATTCAGTTCTCATAATAGAAGTAAATTGAAGAGTTTCTAAAAAGTTTAAACATATTAAATGTATATTGCATTAAAGGAGCATAATACTCCTTTTGCTAAATCACTTGAAAGTGATGCAGCATAACTGTAAAAATAAAGGAAATATCACCTGAGCCTCTAGGTAAAACCTATTTTATCTCAGAATTTCTTCAGCTCACCAGAGTAAGTGTTTTAAAATCCAGAGATACTATTTTTACTTTCATCTGCATGAAAAAAAGCCAATCACACTTCCTTAAACTGAGGAAGGAAATAACATGACTGTGCTGCACATGCCACCCTTGCAAGTCCCCGGACTTGCATCCTGATTGGCTGCTTAAAGTTCTTTTACTATTGAATTTGGCTACTGAGGAAATGTTGATGTAAAATATCTTTATTGTTCACATTGATGTTCAGGTGATCTTTTCTAATAAGCCTCTTACAGATGCTTTCAAGTGCTTTAACATTTGGGTATCATGTCCTTTTATGTTGCAGCTGAATTTGATTTTGAAACAGGAAGTGTATGTAGCATCGCCCACAAAAACAGAAATATATATTTTTCTTGTAAATACTTTATTAACATAATACAAAATGTATTGCCGTGTAATTTTTAAAGGGACAGTCAACGCAAACATTTTTATTGTTTAAAGGGACACTAAACCCCAAAAAATTCTGTAATGATTGCATTTTATCCAATTAGTGCAGTGTCTGCCACAACCCACGGCATGAGCACAATGTTATATATATGGCCCACATGAACTAGCAGTCTCTTGTTGTGAAAAGCTAATAAAAAATCATGTGATAAGAGGCTGTCTGTAGTGGCTTAGAAACAGGCACAAATAGAGGTTTAAATGTAATAAAGTGTATTAATATAACATGTTGGTTGTGCAAAGCTGGGAAATGGGTAGTAAAGGCATTATCTATCTTTTTAAACAATAACAATTTTGGTGTTGACTGTATCTTTTAGTAAGCGATGCTTTAGCATATATGATTTTGTTTATACGTGCACAAAATGAGTGACAAGGATGCTTCAGTAGTGTATTATCTTTAGTCCCATAGACCACACAAAGGGGAAAACCATGCGCTCACAAGCTAAATGCATGTGCACAGTTTACAGGTAGCTCTGCAGCTAGCTGAATTACTCCGTCTTCTACAGTGATTTTCCAAACTGATAATTGTTATATAAAATAAATGTGTCAAAATAGTGATACAAAGGGATATGTATAAATAAAAATAATTATATTCAACATAATGTCAATATAGTCCCAGTAATGTCCTTGGTCACTGGTACCTCCCAAGAGAACCAAATAGTGTAATCAGTCAATAGAGCAAATAGCCCTAACGAGGTGCGCTTGTGTATAGCGTAGAGGAGAAACCTCATGCGGATCCTGAAACTGCAGCAGCACTCCCAATGCAGAGCGACGTGATGACCTTTCCTGAGAGAAACGGAAAAAGAGAGGCGCCACCATAGGACAATATCGTCTGAGACAACTAGACCCCAAAGGAGAGAGTCCCCCCCCTTTTATTATATATATTATTCATTACTTTTGTTATTTTGTGTCACTATAACACATTGTTCAATTTTTTATTTTTAATACAATTGTTATATAATAAGTTTATACAATTGCAGATGTGGTACAACTCGTTACTGTAACGGTAATGACCATAAAATGGAGGCAAACCAAAGTTTTATACATTACCAATTTCTACACAACCTTGTTAGTATGCACATATGTAAGTTTGTGAATGTTGCCTAACATCAGCTATATAACTAAAATAAAATGGGCTTCCCTTATATGCAGATTTTCGTCATGTTTTTTTTTTTCTTCAGGATTAAGAGAACATTTTCCTTTTATTGCCTCTTCATCCTAGTTAATCCCTGCAGTTCTGTGTTGTATATAGTGTGCAGATGACGTTAGGATTCTTTGTGACTGTTGAGGTGTAGAAGTGATTATCTCAAGGTATTTAACCCCAGTTCTTGTCTCAGAGGACACTGTCCTTATTTCTATGTGCTCAGGGCCACTCCTTTGAATTGTCACTTGCTTTTACTCTGTTCTCACGTTAGGTCCGATTTAAATTAAACTACGTTACATGCGTCGCACAAATGAAGCACTTTTTTTTTTTTCCCCTTGAAGAGACATGAAACCCAACATTTTTCTTTTGTGATTCTTCCATGATTCAGACAGATTATGCATTTTTTAAACAACTTTCCAATTTACATCTGATATCAATTTTGCATCATTCTCTGATATTGTTTATTGAAGAAGCAACAATGCACTCCTCGGAGCTAGCTGAACACATTTTGTAAGCCAATGAAAATGGGCATTAACGTACAGCCATGAATTAGCAGGTAGCTCCAAGCTCCTGAGCCTATCTAGATATGCTTTTCAACAAAGGATACCAAGAAAATGAAGAAACTTAGATAATATAAGTAAATTGGAAAGTTGTTTAAAATTGTATGCTCTATCTGAATTGTTGGGTTTCATGTCCCTTTTAAGTTCCATGGTAAGAAGCCATCACACGTTTAGCTTCCACAATTTTTTGGCATCTCTAAACTCTTTGAAAATATGAAAAATACATTGAGGGATTTGACAGAATAAAAAAACCATAAACTACAAAGAAAAAAGTGCAGTTTTTATGTCCAGTCTTTCCTAAAAACTGTATTTTTCCCTCAAAATTATACTTATTTTAAGCATTTTCTTTTCATTTTTTTTTGCTTTTTCATCTTTTTTTTTTTTTTTAGCACAGAAATAATAATAGCTTTTGTTTTTGAAGGAACTTTTTTTTTTCTAATAATAAAAAAACCTCAGATATTACATTTATCATATGTCTCTGTAGTTTAGTCTGTAGCTCATTAGAGCAAGGGGGTCGGCTCACTTTATCTGTAATGGGCTAGGTAGTAAGTGTTTTAGGCTTTATGGGTAAAATCTAATATATTGTGCAGACACTTTATATAACAATAGATAGTGATAATGAAATTCTGTACATTTTTTATTGATGAAATACAAAGTATATGACACTTGGAAGCTTAATTTGGGGGCAGTCTCATTTTTTTTGTTTAGAATTTCTGCTGTATGAAGATTCTGTTGTAAATTTTCTAGTTTTTCTGACGGTTTCCTTTGAGTTATGAATATTGTTTTAAAACATATATTGTAGTGCACCAAACAGCAGAAAGTGATAAAGTGCCACATACGGTCTCTGTTGTATCTAATAAATTCTTCTAGCACGTATGCAGCATGTCCTGAAGACCTTATTATTTTAGGTTGTGAGGGGTTAACTTTTTCTCTGTGTGCTTATTTTGTAATTTCAGATGAGTATTTTTCTGTTTATCCTTAAAAACAGACCTCTTGCCATAAATAGTTTGTAAGTTTCACTTGGGCAAACTTTATTATACGCAATCTGGTCTGCTCAGTCATATTTGGTATCAAAATAATGTCAAGAGGGGTTTGCTTATATGGGTATATGTACAGGATTTACATACAAATATATAAATTATTCAGTAACTTTAGCCAGGGCTGTAGGGTATCTACCTTCCTTGCCCACTCTTAAAGGGACCTGGTCAGAAACCTGACCTCAGGGCAAAAATGTATTTAACTTGGATTTCAGCAAAATAATGTTGTCATTCTACATCAGAGGCTGCAGGGAACAACGTAAGTGACCATCTTTACTTGCCAACTCCCTTGGCACAGATATCTGAGCTAGAGTACTGTATTGGGTTCTGATATTTCTTCTTTTTGTTTTAAAATCTTTTGCTTTGTGTAATGTTAACTTTTTCTTCTTAAATGGAAAGAGTACACAGCTGCATTCATTACTTTTGGGAAATAAGAACCTGGTCACCAGGAGGAGGCAAAGACACCCCAGTCAAAGGCTTAAATACTCCTCCCACTTCCCTCATCCCCCAGGCATTCTTTGCCTTTCATCTCAGGAGGTTGGCAGAGACGTGTCAGAATTTTAATTTTTGTTTATTGTCTCTTATGGAGGGTAGTACTCTTCGACATGGGACAGGAGTTTTAAGTAGTCCTATCAGTCTCTCAGTGAGGGCTTGGATGAAAGTTAGAGTCCGGAGATGCAGGAAGTTTCTTTCTGCAAAACCATCCCAACTCATATTAACAGCTCCTCAAGCAATCAGCATTGTCAAACTTCACTTCGCTGCCTGCTTTCTTCTCTCAAGTCCATGGCGGAGGCGATGCTACTATTCGTCACACTTGAAAGGCCGTGTTCCTGTTCCACGGTGTTAATTCCGGTAAAATGGTTTCATTTTACTTTATTCAATAACTGTAACGTGACGTTTCCCGTGAGGCTAAAGCTCCTCGCGAGTTTAACTTATAACATAAGGGTCTCTGTTAGATCTTGGAATTGAGGGTTAATATCTCCTGAGGGGAGTTATTGGACAGGGTTTTTTTAATCATGTTTGTTATGTGATTCATTCTGCTTATATGTGAGGTTTATGGGCTCGTGGTTTGGAACTTTGAGGCCTTTAGAAGTGTCACAGCCTTTTGGCTGGGCGCGCATTTTGGACTGTACGGTTCACCCTGTGTCCTGGCGTGGTTACTCTGTTTTCCAATATCCGCATTTCCGACTGTGTGGCGACTGAGATATTCTAGTCCGCAGGGGTCTGGTCATAGGAGGTGGTGAAGGCCCCAGCCATTAATGGTGTCAGTTTGCCAGGGTACCTGTGGATTCTCTGCTCTGCAGGAAATGAGTCGGCTGTGCCTCTGTTTGGCAAAGCTACCTGTAGGGGGGTCCTTTCTAGGACATTTGTGTTGGGGATTTTTCTTCCCAATTGGCCGGTGGCTTTGGGCCTTGAGGACAGTTGTTGCCCTTCCGGCTTCTTCCCCTTTTTATTTAAGGGGATATTCTCCCTCCTATGGGGATGGAGTCCTTTCTTAGGGTTTCTCCTGGTCGGGAAGTGGAGAGTGGAATTGGTTCCACCCGGGGTCATGCTGGCTCCAAGTCAGACTGTCGGGCCTTTATTTGGACGGATCCTTAGGTCTATGTCCTTGTCTGTTTTCAGAGTCAAGTTATACTTGTACTTTGGGGAGATGGCTGTACCATCTTTACGTTCGTTCCTGTACCAGTTTCGGGATTCTTTTGTTCCCTGTATTGGATCCCTGTGGCTGGGTCGGTCCAGCTGAGCTGGGTGTGGGTCTACAGATCAGGATGCCCAAGCGGTCTATGGGTCGCAGTCTCTTCTGGATGTGTGAACTTATTGAGTTTATCTTGATAGCTCAGTTTCCTAGGAGATGGATTTTCCTTGCTCCTTTGACAAGAGAGGGTTTACTCTTCTTTCAGGTCCTGAGGGTATATTCTCCTTCTCGGGGGGGAGGGGGGGGGTTGTTCCTCCTTTTTTTTTTTTTTTTTTTTTTAGGGACCTGGGAGTAGGTCTGGTGGCTTAGATTGCCTGGAGCGTGCCCTCTGAGAGGCTGTTTTATGTGGTCTGTCTTTGTTGAGGGCTGCTTCTTATCCTTGCAAGCTTCCTCTGCCTAGTATTATTTTCCCGGGTTTCGCTTGGTATAGGCATGGCCTCCTTCCCTGTTGGGTCCATTCGGGTCTCTGTGAGCGGGGCCCACTCTCGAAAGTGTTTTTTTCTTGTGTTCAGAGACCTTGCAGTTTTCTCGGTCCTCCTTTGTCTTGTCCCCTTGAGGATTTTGGGTGAGTTTCCTTTCATTGTGAGGGTGGGGGACCGTCTATTGTGTGACAGTGTCTCTTAGTGGACTTTCGGGTCAGTCAAGTCAGTTTTTGCGGTCTCTGGTTGAGACAATGCAATAGCACATGGGGGCCAATTTACCAACCAGCCGTACAAGTTAAGACTGCTGCCTCTGAGGCTCTGGACATCAATCCGCACAATCAAATACGATTGGGTTGATTGAAACCCCTTGTTAGCGGCCGATTGGCCGCGAATCTGCAGGAGCAGCATTGCACAAGCAGTTCACCAGAACTGTTTGTGCAATGTTAAATGCCGACAGCATATGTCGGCATTTAGCGATGCAGAGCGGACATGATTCGCTATAGCAAATCATGTCTGCCCGGGGTATGATAAATCTCCCCCTTAGTCTGAACGTCAAATGAGTAGTTGTTTTGTTTTTCTGACAATTTTGAAAGTTTTATGTCTATTTCCACTCCCCCTGTAGCATGTGACAGCCATCAGCCAATCACAAATACATATACGTTTATTCTGTGAATTCTTGCACATGCTCAGTAGGAGCTGGTGATTAAAAATGTTTAAATCTAAAATTACTGTGCACATTTTGTTAATGGAAGTAAATTAAAAAGTTGTTTAAAATTGGCTGCTCTATCTGAAAGTTTTTAATTTTGACTTGAGTGTCCCTTTAAGTTTTTGTCTAATATTTGTACCACGTTATTGAAGAGGCTGGTAGAAACAGTATTGGGTTTTTAGATTGATTTTTGTCAAATTTTGTTTTGGGATTTTTAATCTGTTAGTCTGTGTTTTCCTTATGATTTCCTATTGAATTATCTGAACGTGGTGGCAGCAGAGATAGTTTTAGTGTGGTTGGCATTAAAAGGGAGTTTGGGCATCTAGTACAGACTAGAGAGTGTTTGTTAACCCTTGCTCCCACTGAACTGTTAACCCTTTCTGTGACAGCAGGTGACTTTTGCATGGTTGGTAAAACCCTATACGTCACACCTCCATAGACGATCCATAAAGGAATAAGAGTTGCTGTGCTCCAATAAAACTTTATTTATTGACGTTGAAATTTCAATTTCATGTATTTTTATTATCCCTCCTTTTTTTTTTTTTTTTTTTCTCTGACCAATGGGGCAACTTATTTATTGCTATGTGATAGTCAAATAAAACTTTTTTTTCAGTTAACGCCTATGAAGTATGTGAAGTATATGTCTGCTCTATTGTATTAGATTTGAAATCTTTATTATTCATGGAGGTTTCTGGCACTTACATCTATATAAATGTTTTTTATAGGAGTCTTAAGCCTGGCTATTTGTCAGTTTGCATTAAATAATGATGTATTTGTAGTGTCTGCATTTATTTTTTATTTCACTGTGATGATCTGTCCCATGTTTTCAAGGGTCACAAACTTGCCCTTCAGACTTCTTTGATAAGACTGGAATGATATGCGCTGCTTGTCCTGATCATATTGCAATGATTTGCCCTTAGTTTCTCCGTGGAAAGAATTGGCCATGCAATACTTTTTTTTTTTTTTTTTAAGAGACATGGAAATAAAAATTTAAAGTGAATGTCAATTTTGATGCTTAAGTGCCCGGTTTTTAAAAATTCAATTAAATACAGCGGCACTTTAAATCATAAAAATTTACATTTCACTCCTGTTGAGAAAGAAAAACTAACCTTTTAATCTTGACAGCAGCTCCAGCTTCCTCCGCCCGTTGCAAAGCCTCCCTGGGTCTAAAATGAGGAATCCGGCTTCCTCCAATCACGACGTTGAATCAGACACTGATTCCCCCGGGGGGAAGCCGTGATTGGAGGATGACCTATCCATCATTTCTAACAGAAATGGTTTGCGACGACCGGAGGAAGCTGGAGCTGCTGTCAAGTTTAAAAGGCAAGTTATTTTTCACAACAGGAGTGAAATGTAAATGTTGATGCATTAAAATGCTCCTGTTTTTAATCGAATTTTTAAAAACCGGGAACTTTAGCATCAAAATTTACATTCACTTTAAACAGTATATGTCAACATTGTCAGTCACAATGTTATATTGGCACGCTCCTGAGTGTACCTCGGTATGCTCTCATGGATAGGAGGACCAAGAGAAGGAGGTGAAATTGATAACTGAATTAAATTGGACATTTAAAAACAAAAAACAACTGTACACTTCTCTCATGAAAGTTAATTTACACTTCCGGGTCTTTTAAAAGCACCCCATAGAACTAAACAGCATTTAACACAAAAAAATGTAGAAAATTACCAAATAATTTTAAAAAGTATAAGAACAGGCGTAAAAAAGTGAGTGTGCATTTTTGTTATCTTAATTAGAATTGCAAAACAAAAAGTAGAATTTATTTTGCAAACTAATATATATATATATATATTGTACAACTTTCCAATTTACTTCTATTATCAAATTGTATTAATTTTCTTGTTATCTTTTTATTCCTTTATTGAAAAGCAAGGATGTAAGCTCAGTAGTTTGCACGTGTCTGCAGTGCTACAGGCATGTGCATTCTACCTACTTGGGTATCTCTCTTCAACAAAGAATAACATGGAGTATGAAGCAAATTTGATAATAGAAGTAAATTGGAAACATTTTTTATTGTATTCTCTATCTTAATCATGAAAGAAAAATTTGGCTACATCCTTTCTAGTGCTGGCAATTTCACGCAGGCATGTGATTGGTGTGAGTCCCTTTTTAACCCTTTGAGTGCTAAGCACTTTCCCACCTTGGTGCTAAGATTTTTTAATGTTTTGTTTATTTTTTCAATTTTTTTTATTATTTTTTTATTATTTTTTTCCGACTCCCAAGACTTACACTGTTGGCAATTGCCTTTCCAATGGTGGGTCTTGGGGATCTGTAGCTGCTTAGATGCCTGAGATACAGGCTTCTAAGCAGCATGCCCCCTGCTCCTATACTTAACATTGTTAAGTATAAATAAAGTTGGGCGGTGACGTCATCACGTTATTGCGCAATTCCTGTCACTTTACAGGCACGATCGCCGGGGTAGGAGCGGGTGGGAGCCCCCAGATCTCCCTCAAGATGGGAGAGTGCTAGTGACGGCTCTGAGCCGTCATTAGCACCAGAGTGGGAAACTCTGTGACGGCTCAGAGCCGTCATTAGCACTCAAAGGGTTAAAGAGGTGCAGTGGTGCACCATGGGTTACCTATGACTAAGTGCCTGGTGTTGGCATGAAATGCGTAAGTTGTTCTGGAATAAAGCATTTGTAACACTCCTCAAGTGCAAACGCTTTGCTTAATTTCTTGGGAGTTATTTTTACCAGTGCAGAAATCCTTTGATGCTTATATACACCAACTCTACTTAGTGAGAAACTTCTATAATTGCATTTAACACGTAAACCTACAAGCCCAGCTGTTTTGTAGATCACCTTAAAGTGATGGTAAACTCTCCCCTTTTTAAAATCAGATCTGGAATGTAAGCGCTATTTTAGATGGAGTTTTATTCATTATGTGTAATGAAGATGCGCTATAACTTCGTTATTAATATAGATATGAAATTCAAATACCCCATGTTACACCACCCACTTCAAAAGTCAATTTTCCTGTCAGCTAAATGATTGAATTACTCTCCAATCAATGCTCTAGCTACAACAAAAGTGCCATATGGGCAGAGCGCTGATTGGACAACAATTCAATCTGTTAGCTCACAGAAAATGTTACTTTTGAAGTGGGCGGAGGAGCATGCAGTATTTGAATTTCATATCTATATTAAAAAGCATGTTATACTGCATCTTCATTACACATAATGAATAAAACTCCATCTAAAATAGCGCTTACATTCCAGATCTGATTTTAAAAAGGGGAGAGTTTACCATCTCTTTAATGAGACCTGATTTACAACAGTGCAACTCTTGGCAGGGCCCTCTATCCATTTGTCTCCCAAAATTGTCACCTTGCATATTAGACCCATGTTTATAGCGCTGCAGAATCTGTTGGCGCTCTACAGATAACTGATACTAATAATAATAAACTCATCCATAAATACCATTAACATTATGTAAACATTTGTCTACTGCACAACCTTTAAAGTTTTCTTTTTTTACAGACTGAGAGATTACTGGGAAACGGCTGGGAAACCGCACATGCCTGGGACATGACTAAAGTGTACAGCAACCTGCCCCAAGATGATGTTATAAGGTACATAGTCGGTATATTCCCTTCAAGGCCAGATAGTTATAGCTACGTTATTCAATAAATAAGTAGTTCTGCAGCTATGAGTTCTTGATAGCAATATGCAAATAATTTTTGTGGTTAATTACGTTTAACTTAAGTTAGCTTTATTAAGCTTCAGTTTCATTTTTCTGTGCAGATTCCTTTGATACAGTGCAATATCTGCATATGGTGCGTGTGAACATTTTGTCAGAAGAAAATATCTGTACTCTAAGGGGCCGATTATCATGTTAGGTCAGACATGTCCACCCTACATTGACAAATGCCAACACTATACGCTGTCGGCATTTATCATTGCACAAGTATTCCATGTAAAATGCTTGTGCAATACCGCCCCCCTGCAGATTTGCGGCCTATTGGCCACTAGCAGGGGGTGTCAATCAACCCGATCGTATCCGATCGGGCTGATTCCTGTCCGCCGCCTCAGAGGTGGTGGACGAGGCTCGTGGGGAAACGGATGCATTGGGGCCGGTTGACAGCTTGATAAATCTGCCCCTGTATGAGGACATCATTTTCTGATCTGTTCTTCTTCTATTCTTTCATTTAAGTCATTTTTATATATAAGCACAGTATACAGCAACTAAGCACTGTATTTTAAAAGCATTTAAACTCTCATTTTGTAAAAAAACATATGCATTATTGTACAATTTAGGAACATAATCCTTTTTTAAAGATTCTGTAGTATGTTTGTTATCTACTTTATAGTATAGGGACAGATATATAAATGAGGGCTCCGACCAAGCTATCGTTGAGTAGCATTTTTCTGAGTCAGGTTCCTGAAGTCTGCATGATGTACTCCAGCCTAGTTGGAGGAAGTGAAAATAATACAATTTTTAAAGTTCGATTATAGGAAAACAAGCAAAATAAATAATAAAAGTGTGTTGCAATTTTTTATATATATTTATGTGTAGAATGAACAATTTTAATAGGAATTTAGTACTGAGTTCAGCTAGAAAGTTTAATGTATTATCTTTTGTAGCTCTAACCAAGAAACGCTATACTGTAGATCTATAATACAATCCTAAATAACTGAAACCTTATGTAGTTTTTTAGTAACGTTCTCAGTTTAGAACATCTAAGAGATGAACACTTAAAGGGACATGATACCCAACATGCACTTTGAAACAACTTTCCAAATTACGTTTATCAAATTTGCTTCATTTTCTTGCTATCCTTTGTAGAAGGAGCAGCAGTGCACTACTGGGAGCTAGCTGAATACATTAGGAGAGCTAATAAAAAGAGACATGTGTAGCCGCCATTCAGCAGCTAGCTCCCAGTTTAGCATTACTGCTCCAGAGCCTGCCTAGAAATTCTTTTTAACCCTTATATAACGGCCTTTCTATGGGGCTTGCTTTTCTGATGGCACCGCAAGACCATGCTGTAATAGGCCTGCAGGAGGCAGGAAGGTTGTAATAGTGCAGTCTTTCTGTTGGCTGAGCTATTAAATTCCAAAACACGAGCGATGTACAGGGTACATTGAGGTTCTTAATGGTTTAACAAATGATAACAAGAGAACAAAGCAAATTAGATAGAATACGTAAATTAGAAAGTTGTTTACAATTGCAGGCTTTATCTGAGCCATGAAAGTTTAATTTTGACTTTACCTTCCCCTAATCTTTATAATTGTTCTTAAATTTTATCAGCAAATGTTCCAGATTCCAATAAAATAATGGATATCTTTAAAGGCAATGTGCACATTGATTTATTAACCTGTTTGCTCCACAGAATTGAGAAGTTGGAGTTTTTAGACGAGAAGGAGTTACTGGAACAACTATTACTGCATTACTGTATAAGCTGGGCCACTAAAGATCTGTTAAATCTGGGTAAGTCTCATAACCTCAACACTGACCGTGTCTTATCCAAATAAAGCTCAGAAATACAGTATTAGTCTTTCTCAACCTTTTTACCACTTGCAAGTATCCAAAGAATTCTTGTTAAAGGGCAAATCGGTATAGAATGTCATTTTAACACTAGAGACCCTGCAACTCTGTGTTTAACCTGCACAGATGGGTTAAGCCACTGGTTGTCAAACCTGTCCTCAGACCTCCCTAACAGGCCAGATTTTGAGGATGTCTAAACTGGAGCACAGGTGAAATAATCAGCTGATTAGTAAATAGCTATTTCTTTCATGTAATTAGCAAGAGTCCATGAGCTAGTGACGTATGGGATATACATTCCTACCAGGAGGGGCAAAGTTTCCCAAACCTCAAAATGCCTATAAATACACCCCTCACCACACCCACAAATCAGTTTTACAAACTTTGCCTCCTATGGAGGTGGTGAAGTAAGTTTGTGCTAGATTCTACGTTGATATGCGCTCCGCAACAGGTTGGATCCCGGTTTTCCTCTCAGCGTGCAGTGAATGTCAGAGGGATGTGAGGAGAGTATTGCCTATTTGAATTCAATGATCTCCTTCTACGGGGTCTATTTCATAGGTTCTCTGTTATCGGTCGTAGAGATTCATCTCTTACCTCCCTTTTCAGATCGACGATATACTCTTATATATATAACATTACCTCTGCTGATTTTCGTTTCAGTACTGGTTTGGCTTTCTACAACATGTAGACGAGTGTCCTGGGGTAAGTAAGTCTTATTTTCTGTGACACTCTAAGCTATGGTTGGGCGCTTTTTTATAAAGTTCTAAATATATGTATTCAAACATTTATTTGCCTTGACTCAGGATGTTCAACATTCCTTATTTTCAGACAGTCAGTTTCATATTTGGGATAATGCATTTGAATCAATCATTTTTTCTTACCTTAAAAAAAAAAAAATTTGACTTTTTCCCTGTGGGCTGTTAGGCTCGCGGGGGCTGAAAATGCTTCATTTTATTGCGTCATTCTTGGCGCAGACTTTTTTGGCACAAAAAATCTTTTCTGTTTCCGGCGTCATACGTGTCGCCGGAAGTTGCGTCATTTTTTGACGTTCTTTTGCGCCAAAAATGTCGGCGTTCCGGATGTGGCGTCATTTTTGGCGCCAAAAGCATTTAGGCGCCAAATAATGTGGGCGTCTTATTTGGCGCTAAAAAAATATGGGCGTCGCTTTTGTCTCCACATTATTTAAGTCTCATTTTTCATTGCTTCTGGTTGCTAGAAGCTTGTTCTTTGGCATTTTTTCCCATTCTTGAAACTGTCATTTAAGGAATTTGATCAATTTTGCTTTATATGTTGTTTTTTCTCTTACATATTGCAAGATGTCTCATGTTGCATCTGAGTCAGAAGATACTTCAGGAAAATCGCTGCCTGGTGCTGGAACTACCAAAGCTAAGTGTATGTGCTGTAAACTTTTGGTAGCTGTTCCTCCAGCTGTTTGTATTAAATGTCATGACAAACTTGTTAATGCAGAAAATATTTCCTTTAGTAAAATACCATTACCTGTTGCAGTTCCATCAACATCTAATGTTCAGAGTGTTCCTGATAACATAAGAGATTTTGTTTCTGAATCTATTAAGAAGGCTATGCCTGTTATTCCTCCTTCTAGTAAACATAAAAAGTCTTTTAAAACTTCTCTTTATCCAGATGAATTTTTAAATGAACATCATCATTCTGATTCTAATGATTCTTCTAGTTCAGAGGATTCTGTTTCAGAGGTTGATGCTGATAAATCTTCATATTTATTTAAAATGGAATTTATTCGTTCTTTACTTAAAGAAGTCCTAATTGCATTAGAAATTGAGGATTCTGGTCCTCTTGATACTAAATCTAAACGTTTAGACAAGGTCTTTAAATCTCCTGTAGTTATTCCAGAAGTTTTTCCTGTTCCTGGTGCTATTTCTGAAGTAATTTCCAGGGAATGGAATAATTTGGGTAATTCATTTACTCCTTCTAAACGTTTTAAGCAATTATATCCTGTGCCGTCTGACAGATTAGAGTTTTGGGACAAAATCCCTAAAGTTGATGGGGCTATCTCTACCCTTGCTAAACGTACTACTATTCCTACGGCAGATGGTACTTCCTTTAAGGATCCTTTAGATAGGAAAATTGAATCCTTTCTAAGAAAAGCTTATTTTTGTTCAGGTAATCTTCTTAGACCTGCTATATCTTTGGCGGATGTTGCTGCAGCTTCAACTTTTTGGTTGGAAACTTTAGCGCAACAAGTAACAGATCATGATTCTCATAACATTATTATTCTTCTTCAACATGCTAATAATTTTATCTGTGATGCCATTTTTGATATTATCAGAGTTGATGTCAGGTTTATGTCTCTAGCTATTTTAGCTAGAAGAGCTTTATGGCTTAAAACTTGGAATGCTGATATGTCTTCTAAATCGACTCTACTTTCCCTTTCTTTCCAGGGTAATAAATTATTTGGTTCTCAGTTGGATTCTATTATCTCAACTGTTACTGGTGGGAAAGGAACTTTTTTACCACAGGATAAAAAATCTAAGGGTAAAAACAGGGCTAATAATCGTTTTCGTTCCTTTCGTTTCAACAAAGAACAAAAGCCTGATCCTTCATCCTCAGGAGCAGTTTCAGTTTGGAAACCATCTCCAGTCTGGAATAAATCCAAGCCTTCTAGAAAAGCAAAGCCAGCTTCTAAGTCCACATGAAGGTGCGGCCCTCATTCCAGCTCAGCTGGTAGGGGGCAGATTACGTTTTTTCAAAGAAATTTGGATCAATTCTGTTCACAATCTTTGGATTCAGAACATTATTTCAGAAGGGTACAGAATTGGTTTCAAGATAAGACCTCCTGCAAAGAGATTTTTTCTTTCCCGTGTCCCAGTAAACCCAGCGAAAGCTCAAGCATTTCTGAAATGTGTTTCAGATCTAGAGTTGGCTGGAGTAATTATGCCAGTTCCAGTTCTGGAACAGGGGCTGGGGTTTTATTCGAATCTCTTCATTGTACCAAAGAAGGAGAATTCCTTCAGACCAATTCTGGATCTAAAAATATTGAATCGTTATGTAAGGATACCAACGTTCAAAATGGTAACTGTAAGGACTATTCTGCCTTTTGTTCAGCAAGGGCATTATATGTCTACAATAGATTTACAGGATGCATATCTGCATATTCCGATTCATCCAGCTCACTATCAGTTTCTGAGATTCTCTTTCCTAGACAAGCATTACCAGTTTGTGGCTCTGCCGTTTGGCCTAGCAACAGCTCCAAGAATTTTTACAAAGTGCCCTTCTATCTGTAATCAGAGAACAGGGTATTGTGGTATTTCCTTATTTGGACGATATCTTGGTACTTGCTCAGTCTTCACATTTAGCAGAATTTCATACAAATCGACTTTTGTTGTTTCTTCAAAATCATGGTTGGAGGATCAATTCACTAAAAAGTTCATTGATTCCTCAGACAAGGGTAACCTTTTTGGGTTTCCAGATAGATTCAGTGTCCATGACTCTGTCTTTGACAGACATGAGACGTCTAAAATTGATTTCAGCTTGTCGAAACCTTCAGTCACAATCATTCCCTTCGGTAGCCTTATGCATGGAAATTCTAGGTCTTATGACTGCTGCATCGGACGCGATCCCCTTTGCTCGTTTTCACATGCGACCTCTTCAGCTCTGTATGCTGAACCAATGGTGCAGGGATTACACAAAGATATCTCAATTAATATCTTTAAAACCGATTGTACGACACTCTCTGACGTGGTGGACAGATCACCATCGTTTAGTTCAGGGGGCTTCTTTTGTTCTTCCGACCTGGACTGTAATTTCAACAGATGCAAGTCTTACAGGTTGGGGAGCTGTGTGGGGGTCTCTGACAACACAAGGGGTTTGGGAATCTCAGGAGGTGAGATTACCAATCATTATTTTGGAACTCCGTGCAATTTTCAGAGCTCTTCAGTCTTGGCCTCTTCTGAAGAGAGAATCGTTCATTTGTTTTCAGACAGACAATGTCACAACTGTGGCATACATCAATCATCAAGGAGGGACTCACAGTCCTCTGGCTATGAAAGAAGTATCTCGAATTCTGGTTTGGGCGGAATCCAGCTCCTGTCTAATCTCTGCGGTTCATATTCCAGGAATAGACAATTGGGAAGCGGATTATCTCAGTCGCCAAACGTTGCATCCGGGCGAATGGTCTCTTCACCCGGAGGTATTTCTTCAGATTGTTCAAATGTGGGAACTTCCAGAAATAGATCTGATGGCTTCTCATCTAAACAAGAAACTTCCCAGGTATCTGTCCAGATCCCGGGATCCTCAGGCGGAGGCAGTGGATGCATTATCACTTCCTTGGAAGTATCATCCTGCCTATATCTTTCCGCCTCTAGTTCTTCTTCCAAGAGTAATCTCCAAGATTCTGAAGGAATGCTCGTTTGTTCTGCTGGTAGCTCCAGCATGGCCTCACAGGTTTTGGTATGCGGATCTTGTCCGGATGGCCTCTTGCCAACCGTGGACTCTTCCGTTAAGACCAGACCTTCTGTCGCAAGGTCCTTTTTTCCATCAGGATCTCAAATCCTTAAATTTAAAGGTATGGAGATTGAACGCTTGATTCTTGGTCAAAGAGGTTTCTCTGACTCTGTGATTAATACTATGTTACAGGCTCGTAAATCTGTATCTAGAGAGATATATTATAGAGTCTGGAAGACTTATTTCTTGGTGTATTTCTCATTTTTCCTGGCATTCTTTTAGAATTCCGAGAATTTTACAGTTTCTTCAGGATGGTTTAGATAAAGGTTTGTCCGCAAGTTCCTTGAAAGGTCAAATCTCTGCTCTTTCTGTTCTTTTTCACAGAAAGATTGCTAATCTTCCTGATATTCATTGTTTTGTACAAGCCTTGGTTTGTATAAAACCTGTCATTAAGTAAATTTCTCCTCCTTGGAGTTTGAATTTGGTTCTGGGGGCTCTTCAATCTCCTCCGTTTGAACCTATGCATTCATTGGACATTAAATTACTTTCTTGGAAAGTTTTGTTCCTTTTGGCCATCTCTTCTGCCAGAAGAGTCTCTGAATTTTCTGCTCTTTCTTGTGAGTCTCCTTTTCTGATTTTTCATCAGGATAAGGCGGTGTTGCGAACTTCTTTTAAATTTTTACCTAAGGTTGTGAATTCCAACAACATTAGTAGAGAAATTGTAGTTCCTTTATTATGCCCTAATTCTAAGGAGAAATCATTGCATTCTTTGGATGTTGTTAGAGCTTTGAAATATTATGTTGAAGCTACTAAGACTTTCCGAAAGACTTCTAGTCTATTTGTCATCTTTTCCGGTTCTAGAAAAGGCCAGAAAGCTTCTGCAATTTCTTTGGCATCTTGGTTGAAATCTTTAATTCATCATGCCTATGTTGAGTCGGGTAAAACTCCGCCTCAGAGGATTACAGCTCATTCTACTAGGTCAGTTTCTACTTCCTGGGCGTTTAGGAATGAAGCTTCGGTTGATCAGATTTGCAAAGCAGCAACTTGGTCTTCTTTGCATACTTTTACTAAATTCTACCATTTTGATGTGTTTTCTTCTGAAGCAGTTTTTGGTAGAAAAGTACTTCAGGCAGCTGTTTCAGTTTGAATCTTCTGCTTATGTTTTCATTTAAACTTTATTTTGGGTGTGGATTATTTTCAGCAGGAATTGGCTGTCTTTATTTTATCCCTCCCTCTCTAGTGACTCTTGCGTGGAAAGATCCACATCTTGGGTAGTCATTATCCCATACGTCACTAGCTCATGGACTCTTGCTAATTACATGAAAGAAAACATAATTTATGTAAGAACTTACCTGATAAATTCATTTCTTTCATATTAGCAAGAGTCCATGAGGCCCACCCTTTTTTGTGGTGGTTATGATTTTTTTGTATAAAGCACAATTATTCCAATTCCTTATTTTTTATGCTTTCGCACTTTTTTCTTATCACCCCACTTCTTGGCTATTCGTTAAACTGATTTGTGGGTGTGGTGAGGGGTGTATTTATAGGCATTTTGAGGTTTGGGAAACTTTGCCCCTCCTGGTAGGAATGTATATCCCATACGTCACTAGCTCATGGACTCTTGCTAATATGAAAGAAATGCATTTATCAGGTAAGTTCTTACATAAATTATGTTTTTACCTGCACTTACCCAAGGTAATCCAGAAAACCTGGCTTGAGGACAAGTTTGAAAACCAGTGGGTTTAACACACAGTTAAGTATCACTTGGGAGCCGCAGAGCATTACTGGTACAGAGGGAAAACTGCCACTGACCCAGTTAGCAGTGGTTGGTTGTCACTCAAGCAAGCTATCAACTGCCACTGCTGATTAGCTCAGTAACAGTACATGCTCAGGCACTGTCCCACACAGCTCTGTGACTGCCACTGCTGATTAGATCAGTAAAAGTTACTGTACAACCCAGCTGTGTGACTGCCACTGCTGATTAGATCAGCAACAGTTACTGCACAACCCAGTTGTGTGATTGCCACTTCTGATTAGATCAGCAACAGTTACTGCACAACCCAGTTGTGACTTCCACTGCTGAATATAGATCAGTAACAGTTACTGCACAACCCAGCTGTGTGACTGCCACTGCTGATTAGATCAGCAACAGTTACTGCACAACCCAGCTGTGTGACTGCCTCTGCTGATTAGATCAGCAACAGTTACTGCACAACCCAGCTGTGTGACTGCCTCTGCTGATTAGATCAGCAACAGTTACTGCACAACCCAGCTGTGTGACTGCCTCTGCTGATTAGATCAGCAACAGTTACTGCACAACCCAGCTGTGTGACTGCCTCTGCTGATTAGATCAGCAACAGTTACTGCACAACCCGGCTGTGTAACTGTCACTGCTGATTAGATCAGTAATAGTACATGCTCAGGCACTGCACAACCCAGCTGTGTGACTGCTACTGCTGATTAGATCAGTAACAGTTACTGCACAACCCAGCTGTGTGACTGCCTCTGCTGATTGGATCAGCAACAGTTACTGCACAACCCAGCTGTGTGACTGCTACCTCTGATTAGATCAGCAACGGTTACTGCACAACCCAGCTGTGTGGCTGCCACTGCTGATTAGATCAGTAACGGTTACTACATAACCCAGCTGTGTGACTGCCACTGCTGATTAGATCAGCAACAGTTACTGCACAACCCAGCTGTGTGACTGCTACTTCTGATTAGATCAGCAACAGTTACTACATAACCCAGCTGTGTGACTGCCACTGCTGATTAGATCAGCAACAGTTACTGCACAACCCAGCTGTGTGACTGCTACTTCTGATTAGATCAGCAACAGTTACTGCACAACCCAGCTGTGTGACTGTCTCTGCTGATTGGGTAGGTGGCAGTTTCCTTTCGAGACCATCAGATCTCTACAACCTTCGAGTGGTACTTTATAACTGTGTTTAACCCCTTTTGCTGCGGTTAAACACATAGTCACAGGGTCGCTTGTGTTAAAATGACATGCTCTAACAATTGTTAATGTAATTCTTCCTCTATAATGGCCTTAAACCCCAAATTTAATTATTGTTTTTACCTGGCCATAGGTGACCCAGATCTTGGCAAATTTGTTTGGATCTAAGTCAGAATAAATTTCCCTTTATAGCTTTTTAACCATATGCCTCTTTTAGATTTGACGTCTGTCTGATTCTGACTTATCTGCATCATTTCATGGGGATGTACTTCATCCGGCACATCAGTTTGTCATATTTAATGTAACATTCTATCTGTTTATTTAAATGACATACCCCAATGTATTACTAATGTGTTATTTTAGCAATACTACAGATCTGTGTAATCCCTACAAAGGGATTAAACCTGGTCTAATTTCTGCTCAAGTGCCCCAAGCATTGCAGCTCCTGGGCTGAACACAGGTGATTGGTGGGGTCATGTGTTTTTCACTGCTGATTGGATCACTGGTTGTGCCTGCTTGGGAACTGCAATTCTTTGTGGAGCGAACCCCCCACCACGGCTAATAGCGTTAAACACCTGTATATGTAATAAGCACATCTCATCCGGCTTCCTGCAATGTAAGTGACTGCTGCTTCTAACACTCTCTACCACCTCTGAGTTGGTGGAGAGAATTCACCCTGAACACGTGACAGACCCTTCTCTTGCGCAATTGGTCACATGAGGGAAGGGGGCGGCATTACATACTCGCTTGAGTGCGCTCTTACATACGGGCAGCGGACAAACAGGGTCTGCTGCCTGAATGCTGCAAAGCTGTGCGGACAGGTTCTCAAAGTGAAAACTTTGCACAGAATTTAGTACAACTTGCCGAGAGTTTCAGCATCAGTAGTACAAAAATGACATGCAGTAATGAATAAGAACGTAAATTTTTCATTTGAATGACTACTTTGGCACCCTTGTCATTTTACATTTCGGTTTTGTACACCAGTATTTCTCAACCTTTTCTGTAGCAAGTAGCATTACAAGTAGAGCTTTCCTAACCACAACATGTACACAGTTGTCATTTAAAAAAAAAAAAAAAAAAAAGTTCCCGTATGAAACACTTCTGCACATTTCCCGCAAATGTACTTTAGATCTATGAACCAGAGTAAACACATGGCAGTCAGATTTATTTCTGTGATACCACAAACGATGTAGAGCTATTGCAACAGATAAATAAACAGATACTTGTGCTTCTCTGAGAAAGGTACAAAAAAATAAAAATACATTTCTACATAAACGGAGGACCGATTTCCGGCACTACTTCTCTGTATTAGATATCATTCTATTCACAGAGTATATGGTTTACTTCACTAGAGTGAGCTTTACTTAAAGGGACATAATACTCATAAGCTAAATCACTTTTAACTGATGCAGTATAACTGTAAAAAGCTGACAGGAAAATATCCCCTGAGCATCTCTATGTAAAAAAGGAAGATATTTTACCTCACAATCTCCTCAGCTCAGCAGAGTAAGTTCTGTGTAAAAAGTTATACTCAGCTGCTCCCAGCTGCAGGGAAAAAAATCAAGAAATGAACAGCAACTAATCAGCAGTGCTGAGGTCATGAACTCTTTTACTGTGATCTCATGAGATTTGACTTAACTCTCATGAGATTTCATAGTAAACATCCTTTACCTGATTGTTGAAATAATATGAGAGTTCAGGAGGCTCATCCTTTCAGCTGTCCCAGGACAGACACACTAAAATGCTGCTCAGAAATCCTTTACAATGGGAGGTGGCTACTGAGGAACTTTTGAGGTAAAATATCTTTCTTTTTTACATAGAGATGTTCAGGTGATATTTTCTAGTCAGCTTTTTACAGCTATACTGCATCACTTTTAAGTGTTGAAACATTTGGGTATTATGGCCCTTTAATACACCTCGGTTTGGCATTGTTAAACTGGATACATTCTGGTATAATATGTCCGCGGCACATTTATTGTTAAATACTGAAATATTTCAGTTTGGCACTTTTTTATGGTGGTTTCTTACATCACAAAAGTTTAATTTTGACTTTAAACTGCGTGTTCCATCGGACTTTCTAATTTAGTTCCATTATCAGGTGGCGCACAGGCTTTTTATATGCACAGTTTCTGAGGCACCAGCTACCAGAGAGCACAATTTATACATATAAGTTTGTGATTGGCTGATTGCTGTCACATGATATAGGTGGCAAACAAATTTAAAGGAAATTTTGAAATTTGTCAGAAAAAAAAATCTTCTGCTCATTTAAAATTCAGAGTAAGTGACATTGCATTCTTACCGTGTCTTCATGGACCTTACTTTGTGTAGGTCTAACCCACCTCTTTCTTTAGCTGCAAATGTACAAATAACAATTCTTGCTCAAATCCTATATATGTGTATTTGTAATTGGTTAGCAAACATCCTTTTGTTTGAAGGGACAGGGAAATGCATAAAAATAAAAAAACATAACATATACACATCTGACACCATAATGCTGCAATATTAATTGCAGAATAAATGCAGATATTAAGGTGTATTATTAAGCAGCTTTGAGCTCACTACCACTAAACATTCAGTAATTATGCACTTTATTTACTGTCCTTTACAGCTGCACCTAAGATGGGCTGTCTATGATGTGATACCAGAATGAGCCTTGTAATTATTACTATACAAACACTGGCATGAAGATCACTATTAAATAGTAAGAGTAAAAAAAACCTAAACGCTGTTTAAAAATTGATGTCTTAGTAGTGGCGTTAATGGCACATAATGAAGGAAATAACTTCACAGCAGCTCTGGGGAGCATGTAAGGGCAAGAGCGAAGATGCTTATGTCTATTGCTTACCAATGAGAAATACAATAAAAGAAATCTAGGTGACATCGGAAAAAGGGCAAAAGATAGAAGTCTGATTAATTGTAACTTTTAATGTTCCGTTAAACACCCGGTACAAAATTAATAATCACTACCAGTGATAGCCAACAGACCCCATAACAGTCCAATAGCCTACGCGTTTTGTGCCGCAACTCAACAGTTGTCAATGGCAGATACAGGGAGTGCAGAATTATTAGGCAAGTTGTATTTTTGAGGATTAATTTTATTATTGAACAACAACCATGTTCTCAATGAACCCAAAAAACTCATTAATATCAAAGCTGAATAGTTTTGGAAGTAGTTTTTAGTTTGTTTTTAGTTATAGCTATTTTAGGGGGATAACTGTGTGTGCAGGTGACTATTACTGTGCATAATTATTAGGCAACTTAACAAAAAACAAATATATACCCATTTCAATTATTTATTTTTACCAGTGAAACCAATATAACATCTCAACATTCACAAATATACATTTCTGACATTCAAAAACAAAACAAAAACAAATCAGTGACCAATATAGCCACCTTTCTTTGCAAGGACACTCAAAAGCCTGCCATCCATGGATTCTGTCAGTGTTTTGATCTGTTCACCATCAACATTGCGTGCAGCAGCAACCACAGCCTCCCAGACACTGTTCAGAGAGGTGTACTGTTTTCCCTCCTTGTAAATCTCACATTTGATGATGGACTACAGGTTCTCAATGGGGTTCAGATCAGGTGAACAAGGAGGCCATGTCATTAGATTTTCTTCTTTTATACCCTTTCTTGCCAGCCACGCTGTGGAGTACTTGGACGCGTGTGATGGAGCATTGTCCTGCATGAAAATCATGTTTTTCTTGAAGGATGCAGACTTCTTCTTGTACCACTGCTTGAAGAAGGTGTCTTCCAGAAACTGGCAGTAGGACTGGGAGTTGAGCTTGACTCCATCCTCAACCCGAAAAGGCCCCACAAGCTCATCTTTGATGATACCAGCCCAAACCAGTACTCCACCTCCACCTTGCTGGCGTCTGAGTCGGACTGGAGCTCTCTGCCCTTTACCAATCCAGCCACGGGCCCATCCATCTGGCCCATCAAGACTCACTCTCATTTCATCAGTCCATAAAACCTTAGAAAAATCAGTCTTGAGATATTTCTTGGCCCAGTCTTGACGTTTCAGCTTGTGTGTCTTGTTCAGTGGTGGTCGTCTTTCAGCCTTTCTCACCTTGGCCATGTCTCTGAGTATTGCACACCTTGTGCTTTTGGGCACTCCAGCTCTGAAATATGGCCAAACTGGTGGCAAGTGGCATCTTGGCAGCTGCACGCTTGATTTTTCTCAGTTCATGGGCAGTTATTTTGCGCCTTGGTTTTTCCACACGCTTCTTGCGACCCTGTTGACTATTTTGAATGAAACGCTTGATTGTTCGATGATCACGCTTCAGAAGCTTTGCAATTTTAAGAGTGCTGCATCCCTCTGCAAGATATCTCACTATTTTTTACTTTTCTGAGCCTGTCAAGTCCTTCTTTTGACCCATTTTGCCAAAGGAAAGGAAGTTGTCTAATAATTATGCACACCTGATATAGGGTGTTGATGTCATTAGACCACACCCCTTCTCATTACAGAGATGCACATCACTTAATATGCTTAATTGGTAGTAGGCTTTTGAGCTTATACAGCTTGGAGTAAGACAACATGCATAAAGAGGATGATGTGGTCAAAATACTCATTTGCCTAATAATTCTGCACACAGTGTACAGCTCTTGCTACTACATGGCACACTCCTAAACCAGTACAGAATCTGTGCTCATCTGAGTATTAAAGAGGGGCCATTTACTATAAAATTGTCTCCGCTTTCAAGTGTCCTCAATTTTTAATTTCAATGCTTAAGTACTGACTATAGAAACAAGATCCAACCGAAGAAATTACACTCCCAGTGGGCAGGGGGAGTGATATGTGCTAAGATTTAAATTTTCTTTTGCTTTCTGCAAACACCGGGCTTTGGTATAGAGACAGAGATAAAATAAGGAAGCATTTATGTGTGTAAAAAGTGATAAGATATGGAGGTCTGATCTCCCTACAGGTTCTACCCATTTTAACTGGTTGTGGTTTCAAAGTGCAAAACCTAAATTAACAATTTCCTATACTTTTTTTTTTTTTTTTTTTTTATACTCTGTTTTTTCTATTAATGTGTTTCAAATCACTTGTTATACCAATTAAAGTTTTACAGTATATTGTCCCTATAAGCAGACTTTGTTACACCAATATACACGTACCTTTCTATTGGACATATAACCACACTGATTTATTGACTGTTACCCAGAAATACACACTCCTTGACATATGGATTTTTGCATTGACCCACACATATTCTTTGGAATATTGATTACTTTGCACATATTCACACTATTGATTGATACCTTGACATACACAAGCTCTACGATCAATCCTATATATTGATTGTTATACAGACACGCACCTGCATTATAAGCTACACACAAACGCTGTTTTACAGAAAGATGCTTTGCCCTAAGGCTTTGTTGACTAATTTTTGTGTTTTGTCTCCGCAGGCTTGTCGTCGATATCCTTTTGATTGTGTTGCACACCTGATGCATGTTTGTCATGCAAGAAATCCAGGTTACTTGAGGTCCCTGCACTGCAGATCTGCAGGCATTTATACATCACTGCTACACTTTATCTCTTTTTAGGAAGAGGATGGAAAATAGTCAAGATCTGATCACTTCTGGCGATCATCTTTGCTTGTACTTGTCATGTTTTAAATAAATTTAAACTGTCTTTGGATGTGGTGTTATTGTTTGTACTGGCAAAGCTCTCTACAGCTTTTCCACATCACAGATTAATTTTAACACACAAAATTATTATTTCTTTCCTAAGATACGGAGAGTCCACACCGTCATTCAATTACTAGTAGGACTATCACTCCTGACCAGCAGAAGGAGGCAAAGAGCACCACAGCAAAGCTGTTAAGTGTCACTCCCCTACCCATAATCCCCAGTAATTCTCTTTGCCTCTGTCAATGGAGGAGGTAAAGTTTGGTGTCTGAAGAAATGAATTCCTTTTTCGGGTTGCAAGCAAGGATTTGGGTTTAGCTGAGTCCACGTCAATATCTTCAGTAGAGAATTGGTGGCTTTTAAGCAGTTAGGAAGTTGTGAGGTAGTCCTTGCTTTGTTTCCTAACACATTGCTGCCCATGGTACAGAAAGCCAGAGTTGGTCCGCCTTGTGCCGGACAGCTAGACTGCAGGTAAGTGCTTTTGTCTTTTAGGTCTTGGAGACTTGCACTTCAGAAGAATGTAATATGCAGTAGATGGGGACATTTTTAAAATCCTTTTATACAGGATTTTACTTGGCAGTGGGCCGTCACATTATGTATGTTGGGACTAGGGGTTAATCTTCCCTTTATTGGGACATTTTTCCTCTTTGGGGTAATTTTGTTGAAATACTTTATTAGTATGTGTGTGGCTTATGTTTTATACAGGGATTTATGTATAAACTTAAAAATTGGCAGTTGATTTTCTTTGCTTGCTTAGTTAGAACAGGCTAACTGACAGACTGCTTGAGTTTGAAACCAGCTGCAGCTACTTGCATCTTATGTTGTAGGCAAAGGGAAACGCGTGCCTCTCTGCCGGTCATGTGACTTCTCTCTGCTGTTGGACATTCACGGAATGGAGCGGCGTAATTGAATTTCAGTCTCTTCAGTGTCGATCTATCCAATTGTTTTAGAGATTTCTGGTAGCTAAATTGTGGTATTAAAAATTCTTAAAGTGACAGTGCATTTAAAAAATTTCTACAATTTGGAGAATTTTTTATTTAGTATTATGGACATCGACCAAGACTCTGTGTTTTTTGACAAATGCTTGTTATGCCTAGAGGCACAAATTGTTTTGCCTTTGCAATTCTGTGCTGCATGCTTAGCTAGAACACTTCTATTTAAAGATACATTTTTGATTTCTCCTCAAAGGTTCCAAGCCTTTATTGCGTCACATACAGTGCCCTGCAGTTCCTCTCAGCCTCCTGGAGGAGTTTATTTGCCTGCAAATTTTGCTGCACAGGTATCTTCTGCGGTATCTGCAGCAATATCTCCTTTTCCTATGCTGGGAAAACACTAGAGGAAAATTAGACATTCAGATAGTAAGGTTTCTGTTCCACCTACTGCTACGCAGGTTGCCCTCCCTCATAAGTCTGATGAGGAGGATACGCCGGTAGCCTCTGAGGGTGAAATCTCAGATTCGGACAGTATTATTCCTTCATATGATACTGAAGAAGTAAACTTCAGATTTAATCTTGAACACCTTTGTGTACTGTTAAATGAGGTATTGGCTACTTTGGACTACTCCGATACTTCTGTCGTCAACCCTAAGAAGTCTAGTAAACTTAATACTATGATGTTCCTTCCTCTGTGGAAGTTTTTCCTCCACACTGTGTGACGGAGATTATTTCATAGGAATGGGAGAAGCCAGGGATTCCTGTCTCCCGTATTTAAAAAGATGTTTTCTTTTACAAAGATATGACGAGTCCACGGATTTCATCCTTACTTGTGGGATATTAATCTCCTGCTAACAGGAAGTGGCAAAGAGCACCACAGCAGAGCTGTATATATAGCCCCTCCCTTCCCCTCCACCTCCAGTCATTCTCTTTGCCTGTGTTATACTAGGAAGACATGGTAAAGTGAGGTGTTAGTTTAAGTTTCTTCAATCAAGAAGTTTTTTTATTTTAAATGGTACCGGTGCGTACTATTTTCCTCAGGAGGATATGGAAGAAGATTTCTGCCTTGAGGTTTGATGATCTTAGCATTTGTAACTAAGATCCACGCTGGTTCCCACAAGACTTCTGAAGGTAACCATGAGACATCTTCAGTGTGGAGACCGGTTTCATGCTACAAGCAGCATTGAGGTATGTGCAGCCTTTTTTTCTGAGGAGACTTGGTGTATCAGAACTGTCTGGCATTATTTCCCTGTATGGGGATGGGGTAAGCAGTAAAACCTATTTTAATAAGAGGGGTGTTACTGGAGTCCCTATATTATATTTATCATTAGTTGATATTTGGGCATTATGTGACATGGGAGACAATGTTAAAAACGATGTTTTGTTTTTTATTTTTGGCACTTAAAACTTATTGGTTTTATGCTTGAGGGTTGTAATTGTGTGTGTATTTCTACTTTAGTGCAAAACTGCATTCCCATGCGGTGTTGTTTGGGCCTACTCCAACTTTAGAACTTAAGGGGCGGAGCCTATTTTGGCACATTTTCTTCAGGCTTAGCAGCAGCAAAAACAGTAACTCGGTGTCTCCTGGACTGTGTAGCTTGTCTGAAGGGTTGGAAACTTGATTCAAAGTACTCTGGGGGAAGGTAGGCGCCACAGCAGAGCTGTGGCAAGGTGTAGAGGGTATTTTTATCTATCTTTTGACTAGATGTTGATATAAGTACTTCTAAAGCCTTATTTCTGCCTTTGCTTCTGGGTGCAGTAATTTTTGGATTAACCAACGATGTTTAAGTTAAATTTGGGAATAATTTAACGTTTTTTTGTGCATTTTGGAAAAATTGTTCACTTTTTCTTTTCTTAAAGGCACAGTACACATTTTTTCTAATGTTTATTTTATGCTATAAATAAGTGTTTAAACGACTTTTGTGGTATTACTAGTCTGTTCAACATGTCTGACATTGAGGTTTCTCATTGTTCTATGTGTTTAGAAGCTATTGTGCAACCCCCTTTTACATTGTGTAACTTTCGTACTGAAAGGGCTTTACAATGTAAAAAGCATATTTTAAATAAAGTAAGTGTGCCTAAGGATGATTCTCAGTCTGAAGAGAATCAGGATATGCCATCCAATTCTCCCCAAGTGTCACAACCTTTAACGCCCACACAAGCGACGCCTAGTACTTCTAGTGCGTCTAATTCCTTTACTCTACAGGAGATGGCTGCAGTTATGTCAACTACCCTTACAGAGGTATTGTCTAAATTACTAGTGTTGCAGGGTAAATGTAGTAGGTCAGGTATTAATGTAAATACTGAATCATCTGATGCTTTATTGCCTATTTCCGATGTTCCCTCACAGTGCTCTGAGTTGGGGGTCAGGGAATTACTGTCTGAGGATGAAATTTCTTATTCATGGAATATTTTACCTCAGACAGATTCGGATGCTATGTCATTTAAGTTTAAGCTTGAACACCTCCGCTTGTTACTTAGGGAGGTTTTAGCGACTCTGGATGATTGTGACCCTATTGTGATTCCTCCAGAGAAATTGTGTAAAATGGATAAATATTTGGAAGTACCTACTTACACTGATGTTTTTCTGGTTCCTAAGAGAATTTCGGAAATTATTAGAAAGGAATGGGATAGACCAGGTATACCGTTTTCTCCCCCTCCTAATTTTAAGAAAATGTTTCCCATATCAGATACCATTCGGGACTCATGGCAAACGGTCCCTAAGGTAGAGGGAGCTATATCTACCATATCTAAGCGTATTACTATACCCATTGAGGATAGTTGTGCTTTCAAATACCCTATGGAGAAGAAATTAGAGGGTCTACTAAAGAAATTATTTGTTAATCAGGGGTTTCTTTTACAACCTACAGCTTGCATTGTTCCAGTAACTACTGCAGCAGCTTTTTGGTTTGAGGCTCTAGAAGAGTCTCTTAAGGTTGAGACTCCATTAGATGACATCTTAGATAGAATTAAGGCTCTCAAGCTAGCTAATTCTTTTATTACTGATGCCGCTTTTCAAATTGCTAAATTAGCAGCAAAAAGTGCAGGATTTGCTATTTTAGCACGTAGAGCATTGTGGCTCAAATCTTGGTCTGCTTATGTGTCATCAAAACATAAGCTTTTAGCTATTCGCTTTAAAGGTAAGACCCTTTTCGGGCCAGAATTAAAAGAAATCATTTCTTATATTACAGGAGATAAAGGCCATGCCCTACCTCAGGATAAGTCGGTTAAAATAAGGGGTAAGCTGAATAATTTTCATTCCTTTCGGAACTTTAAAGGAGGACCCCCCGCTTCTTCTTCTTCTTCTTCCTCAAAGCAGGAAGGGGATTTTACCCAATCTAAGTCAGTCTGGAGACCTAATCAGAACTGGAATAAGGTTAAACAATCCAAAAAGCCCGCTCCTGCTCCTAAGACAGCATGAAGGGGCGGCCCCCGATCCGGGACTGGATCTAGTAGGGGGCAGACTCTCTTTCTTTGCTCAGGCTTGGGCAAGAAATGTTCAGGATCCCTGGGCACTAGAAATAGTGACCCACGGTTATCTATTGGAATTCAAGGACTTTCTCCCAAGAGGGAGATTTCATCTTTCAAAGTTATCTGCAAACCAGATAAAAAGAGAGGCATTCTTACGCTGTGTAAAAGACCTTTCTACTATGGGAGTAATTTGTCCAGTTCCAAAATTGGAACGGGGACGGGTTTTACTCAAACCTATTTGTGGTTCCCAAAAAGGAGGGAACGTTCAGACCCATTTTAGATCTAAAGTGTCTAAACAAATTTCTAAGAGTTCCATCATTCAAGATGGAGACAATACGAACAATTTTACCAATGATCCAGGAGGGTCAATATATGACTACCGTGGACTTGAAGGATTCTTACCTTCATATTCCTATCCACAAAGATCATCATTAGTTTCTAAGGTTTGCCTTTCTGGACAAACATCAATTCGTGGCTCTTCCCTTCGGATTGGCCACAACACCCAGAATCTTCACAAAGGGTCTCTTTTGGCGGTTCTCAGACCGCGAGGAATAGCGGTGGTGCCTTATCTGGACGACATTCTGATTCAGGCGTCAACATATAATCTGACAATATCTCACACGGACACAGTGTTGTGTTTTCTGAGAACTCACGGCTGGAAGGTGAACATAGAGAAGAGTTCACTTGTCCCACAGACAAGGGTTCCTTTCTTGGGAACTCTGATAGACTCGGTAAATCTGATAGACTCGGTATAGTCAGAAAATCAAAGGTTCTAAATACTTGCCGAGCCCTTCAGTCCATTCCTCGGCCATCAGTGGCTCAGTGTATGGAAGTAATTGGATTAATGGTAGCGGCAATGGACATCGTTCCGTTTGCTCGCTTTCATCTCAGACCACTGCAACTGTGCATGCTCGGACAGTGGAATGGGGATTATGCAGATTTATCTTCTCAGATAAATCTGGATCAAGAGACCAGGTGCAGTTTGGAAATCCCTGAAGGCTCAGGGTGTTTGGACTCAAGTGTAGTCTCTTCTTCCAATCAATATTCTGGAACTGAGAGGAATATTCAATGCGCTTCAGGCATGGCCTCAGTTGGCTTCGGCCAAATTCATCAGATTCCAGTCGAACAACATCACGACTGTGGCATATGTCAATCATCAAGGGGGAACAAGGAGTTCCTTAGCGATGATAGAGGTATCCAAGATAATCAGTTGGGCGGAGGCCCACTCTTGTCATCTGTCAGCGATCTATATCCCAGGAGTAGAGAACTGGGAAGCAGATTTTCCTAAGTCGACAGACTTTTCATCCGGGGGAGTGGGAACTTCACCCAGAGGTATTTGCCTCATTGATTCACAGATGGGGCAGACCGGAATTGGATTTGATGGCATCCCAACAGAATGCCAAGCTTTCAAGATACGGATCCCGGTCAAGGGATCTTCAGGCTGAACTGATAGATGCCTTAGCAGTGCCTTGGTTGTTCAGCCTAGCTTATGTGTTTCCGCCATTTCATTTCCTCCCACGCGTGATTGCTCAAATCAAACAGGAGAGAGCTTCAGTGATCCTGATAGCGCCTGCGTGGCCACGCAGGACTTGGTATGCGGATCTAGTGGACATGTCCTCTCTGCCACCGTGGAAACTTCCATTGAGACAGGATCTTTTCATTCAAGGTCCTTTCCAACATATTTAAATCTAATTTCTCTGCAGCTGACTGCGTGGAGATTGAACGCTTGATTTTATCTAAGCGAGGATTCTCTGATTCAGTTATCAATATTTTGATACAGGCTAGAAAGCCTGTCACTAGAAAAATCTATCATAAGATATGGCATAAATATCTTTATTGGTGTGAATCCAAGGGTTACTCATGGAGTAAAGTTAGGATTCCTAGGATTCTGTCTTTTTTTTCCAAGAAGGATTGGAGAAAGGGTTATCGTCGAGTTCCTTAAAGGGACAAATTTCAGCTTTGTCAATTCTGTTTCGCAAACGTTTGGCAAATGTACCAGATGTTCAGTCTTTTTGTCAGGCTCTATCTAGGATTAAGCCTGTATTTAGACCTATTACTCCTCCCTGGAGTTTGAATTTAGTTCTTCGAGTTCTTCAAGGGGTTCCGTTTGAACCTATGCATTCCATAGATATTAAACTGATATCTTGGAAAGTTTTGTTTTTGGATGCTATTTCGCTTTCAGCGTTAGTGTGATTCGCCTTACCTCATATTTCATTCTGATAAGGTGGTTTTACGTACCAAACCTGGTTTTCTTCCTAAGGTTGTTTCGAATAAGAATATTAATCAGGAAATTGTTGTTCCTTCCTTGTGTCCTAATCCTTCTTCTAAGAAGGAGCGTATGTTACATAACTTGGACGTGGTCCGTGCCTTAAAGTTTTACTTACAGGCAACTAAGGATTTCCGTCAATCATCTTCATTATTCATTGTTTATTCCGGAAAGCGTAGGGGTCAGAAAGCTACGGCTACCTCTCTTTTTGGCTGAGAAGTATCATCCACCTGGCATATGAGACTGCTGGACAGCAGCCTCCTGAAAGAATTACGGCTCATTCTACTAGGGCTGTGGCTTCCACGTGGGCTTTTAAAACAATGCATCTGTTGAACAGATTTGTAAGGCTGCGACTTGGTCGTCCCTTCACACTTTTTCCAAATTTTACAAATTTGATACTTTTGCTTCTTCTGAGGCTATCTTTGGGAGAAAGGTTCTTCAAGCAGTGGTGCCTTGCGTTTAAGTTCCTTTCTTGTCCCTCCCTTTCATCCGTGTCCTATTGCTTTGGTATTGGTTTCCCACAAGTAAGGATGAAATCCGTGGACTCGTCATATCTTTGTAAAAGAAAACTAAATTTATGCTTACCTGATAAATTACTTTCTTTTACGATATGACGAGTCCATGGCCCACCCTGTTCTTCTTAAGACAGGTTTTTCTTTATATTTTCTGTAAACTTCAGTCACCTTTTAGCCTTTCCTTTTCTCTTCCTATAACCTTTGGCCAAATGACTGGAGGGGAAGGGAGGGGCTATATATACAGCTCTGCTGTGGTGCTCTTTGCCACTTCCTGTTAGCAGGAGGTTAATATCCCACAAGTAAGGATGAAATCCGTGGACTCGTCATATCGTAAAAGAAAGTAATTTATCAGGTAAGCATAAATTTAGTTTTCTGTTGCTGACTCCATTAAAGATTCTTGGTGCACGGTTCCTAAAGTAGAAGGGGCTATTTCTACTCTGGCTAAGAGAACTATGATCCCTATAGAGGATAGCTGCTCCTTTTAACGATCTCTTGGACAAAAAGCTGGAAGCTTATTTGAAGAAGATGTATGTTCATCAAGGTCTTCAATGGCAACCTGCAGTTTGTATTGCCACAGTAGCAAGTGCGGCATCTTATTGGTGCAATGCCTTGTCTGAATCAATTTTAGTAGAGACTCCGTTGGAGGAGATGCAAGATAGGATTAAGGCTCACAAACTATGCTAACATGCAAGTTATTAGACTGGGAGCCAAGATGTCTGGCTTCACTGTCCTAGCCCACAGGGCATTGTGGCTAAAATCTTGGTCAGATGATGTTACCTGTAAGTCTAAGCTTTTAGCTCTTCCGTACAAGGGGAAGACCTTGTTCGGACCTGGTCTGGCAGAAATAATTTCTGATATTACGGGTGGAAAAAGGTATTTTCTACCGAAAGACAAGAAGAACAGACTCAAAGGACGTCAAAGTAGTTTTCTTTCCTTTTTGTAACTTTAAAGGTCAAAAGTCTTCCTCTTCCAAGCAGGAGCAATTCAAGTCCGTTTTCAGATCAAGTGGGGGGCAGACTTTCCCTGTTTTGTGAAGCTTAGAGATGAGATGTCCCAGATCCTTGGGCTGTGGACATAGTATCTCAGGGTTACAAAATAGAATTCATAACTTTTCCTCCCAGGGGCAGATTCCACCTCTCAAGATTATCTGCAGACCAGGTAAAAAGAGAGGCATTCTTGAACTGTATTCAGGACCTTTCATCCCTGGGAGTGATTGTTCCAGTAAGGGAACAGGGTCTAGGATTCTATTCAAATCTGTTTGTGGTTTCCAAAGAGGGAACTTTTCGACCCATTTTAGACCTAAAGTGCCTCTACAAGTTTCTCAGGGAACCGTCCTTCAAAATGGAAACCATTCGTTCCATTCTTCCTTTGGTCCAAGAGGGTCAGTTCATGATGACTATAGACCTGAAGGACATGTATCTTCATGTTCCCATCCACAGGGATCACAAATTCCTGAGATTCACCTTTCTAGACAAACACTTTCAGTTTGTGTCTCTTAGTTTGGCCTTGCCACAGCTCCCAGAATTTTCTCAAAGGTTCTGGGGGCTCTCTTGGTAGTGATTAGATCTCGGGGAATTGCAGTGGCACCATACCGGGACGACATATTGGTTCAGGCGCCATCTTTTCAATAAGCAAACTCTCATACAGAGATCTTGTTGTCTTTTTCTAGGTTCCCAAGGTTTGAAAGTGAATCTGGAAAAGAGTTCCCTTGTTCCAGCTACAAGGGTGGTTTTCTTAGGGCCCATAATAAATTCACTTTCTATAAGCATTTTTCTGACGGAGGTCAGAAAATCCAGAATTCTATCCTCTTGCCTCTCTCTTCAGTCTACTGTTCAGCCATCAGTGGCTCAATGTATGGAGGTAATTGGTCTGATGGTCGCTTCCATGGACATCATTCCCTTTGCTCGATTCCATTTGAGAGCTCTGCAATTATGCATGCTCAGACAATGGAACGGAGACCATTCGGATCTGTCTCAGACAAAAGATCTAGACCAGTCGACAAGAGACTCCCGTGGGGGCTTTCTTAGGACCAGGGCCGCCACTAGAAATGTTGGGGACCCTGACTTAACCATTGATCAGGGCCCCCCCCCCCCCCCTTTGACTTGTGCAATTTAGTCACCAAGTGACTAAAACGTATATGCACTTTATTCTTAAGTGTAGCCATACTTGGAAATGTAACGTAGGTAGTAACACACAAACACAGAAACACACACTCACACATAAGGATTCACATATAGACACTCTAGCAGACACGCAAAGAAACACACAAACACACTCGGACACAGACACTCAGCACTTGTTTACATTGACCTGACAAGTAATGAGTTAGACTACTGTTTTGTCAAAAAAAGAGATTTACAAAACAAAATATGGAGTTCTGATTATCTTTTTGTCAAGGAAGATGCCAACTAAATGATGACAACAGCATGCAGTGGCTGAAAGGAAGGGTCCTGAACTGCCTAAACAATAATTTAAAGGTCAAATGTTGGATTGGTAACTTCCAGAACGGTCTCATTAGTCTCAAAGTCTGTAGAAAGATGTGAATAATCAGTAGTAAGGTCAAAATGTTCTAAAAAGGAACAGACTATGGGCACACACACAAACTTTCACATACACCCAAGGAACCACAGAGACAGCCTCAGAAAAGACATATACAGGGAGTGCAGAATTATTAGGCAAATGAGTATTTTGACCACATCATCCTCTTTATGCATGTTGTCTTACTCCAATCTGTATAGGCTTGAAAGCCTACTACCAATTAAGCATATTAGGTGATGTGCATCTCTGTAATGAGAAGGGGTGTGGTCTAATGACATCAACACACTATATCAGGTGTGCATAATTATTAGGCAACTTCCTTTCCTTTGGCAAAATGGGTCAAAAGAAGGACTTGACAGGCTCAGAAAAGTCAAAAATAGTGAGATATATTGCAGAGGGATGCAGCACTCTTAAAATTGCAAAGCTTCTGAAGCGTGATCATCGAACAATCAAGCGTTTCATTCAAAAAAGTCAACAGGGTCGCAAGAAGCGTGTGGAAAAACCAAGGCGCAAAATAACTGCCTATGAACTGAGAAAAGTCAAGCGTGCAGCTGCCAAGATGCCACTTGCCACCAGTTTGGCCATATTTCAGAGCTGGAGTGCCCAAAAGCACAAGGTGTGCAATACTCAGAGACATGGCCAAGGTGAGAAAGGCTGAAAGACGACCACCACTGAACAAGACACACAAGCTGAAACGTCAAGACTGGGCCAAGAAATATCTCAAGACTGATTTTTCGAAGGTTTTATGGACTGATGAAATGAGAGTGAGTCTTGATGGGCCAGATGGATGGGCCCGTGGCTGGATTGGTAAAGGGCAGAGAGCTCCAGTCCGACTCAGACGCCAGCAAGGTGGAGGTGGAGTACTGGTTTGGGCTGGTATCATCAAAGATGAGCTTGTGGGGCCTTTTCGGTTGAGGATGGAGTCAAGCTCAACTCCCAGTCCTACTGCCAGTTTCTGGAAGACACCTTCTTCAAGCAGTGGTACAGGAAGAAGTCTGCATCCTTCAAGAAAAACATGATTTTCATGCAGGACAATGCTCCATCACACGCGTCCAAGTACTCCACAGCGTGGCTGGCAAGAAAGGGTATAAAAGAATAAAATCTAATGACATGGCCTCCTTGTTCACCTGATCTGAACGCCATTGAGAACCTGTGGTCCATCATCAAATGTGAGATTTACAAGGAGGGAAAACAGTACACCTCTCTGAACAGTGTCTGGGAGGCTGTGGTTGCTGCTGCACGCAATGTTGATGGTGAACAGATCAAAACACTGACAGAATCCATGGATGGCAGGCTTTTGAGTGTCCTTGCAAAGAAAGGTGGCTATATTGGTCACTGATTTGTTTTTGTTTTGTTTTTGAATGTCAGAAATGTATATTTCTGAATGTTGAGATGTTATATTGGTTTCACTGGTAAAAATAAATAATTGAAATGGGTATATATTTGTTTTTTGTTAAGTTGCCTAATAATTATGCACAGTAATAGTCACCTGCACACACAGATATCCCCCTAAAATAGCTATAACTAAAAACAAACTAAAAACTACTTCCAAAACAATTCAGCTTTGATATTAATGAGTTTTTTGGGTTCATTGAGAACATGGTTGTTGTTCAATAATAAAATTAATCCTCAAAAATACAACTTGCCTAATAATTCTGCACTCCCTGTATGTATATGTATGTATGTGTATATATATATATATATATACACACACACACAAAAACATACACACAGAGAGAGACAACCACATGAAACGCAGAAAGACATACATACACACCCTCACTGAGACATCCACAGAAAACACACAAAGACATACACACACCCTCACAGAGACATCCACAGAAAACACAGACAAACATACATACAAACACACACCCACCCTCACAGAGACATCCACAGAAAACAGACATACACACCCACCCTCACAGAGCCATCCAGAGAAAATACACAAAGACAAACTTGCACACACCCTCACAGAGACATCCACAAACAAACATACACCCACCCTCACAGAGACATCCACAGAAAACACATAGACATACACACCCACCCTCACAGAGACATCCAGAGAAAATACACAGACATACATACACACACCCTCAAAGAGACACCCATAGAAAAAGTACAAAGACATATGCACACACCCTCACAGACATCCACAGAAAATGCACAAAGACATACACACTCACCCTCACAGAGAGCCCCACAGGAAAAAAAATACATACACACTCATAGAGACACAAGCAAAAGCACAAAGACATAAACACAGACACCCACAGAAACACTCACAGGAAGTAACATTTCTGCACATTGCATCCCCTAAATCAACAGTGTGTGACATGCATGATAAAAAAAATTGCAGAAATTTAGAGATCACTTTATAAAGAATCGTATTTGTAAATGTGCAAACAAAAATAATTCTGTGAATTCAAAATTGTACATTTTAATTATCTGGGTAGATGGCTAGATGAAGAAAAGTGCTTTTAAAAGGTTGACATACGTTTGTTTTTTCCCCAACCAAGAGCACCACTTCAAATATAGTGTACAAATGTTCCCATCTGTCCTTATGGATTTTGAAAATGCTGTACTCTATATGGTCTTGGTGGAACCATAAGCTGTGGTACTCATACCATTAGATCTGGCTAAGTGCAGGATTTAGGCTTGTTGGTATGTATTTCAAAATTGTCAGTTGTAGTGTAAACTGAACAGTTTTAAGTTAACCTATCTCATTTCAAACACTGAGCAATCTTAGTCTGAGAGTATAACATTTTATGCAAATGTAACAATCTTCGATAAAATGCATCCTTGCATCTGGAAAGTCCTTCCATAGAAAGAAAGGTGGCTATATTGGGGCAGTAAACTGGAATGTAATTAATATATATATAAATAAATAAAAAAAGGCATATCTGCCAAAAGGGCACCTACTATTTTTGTATTGAGGAGGAAACATTTCTGCATGGCTTTAAATTTAGAATTTCTACAGCATTGTCAAATAATCAAAAATACACTTCTGCTAAAAAAAAGTGTTTTTATGGACCTCTGGCCCCACTATACAACTACTACCACACTGAAGTTACAATCTGAAATTGCGCAAAGAAATAAAAAACATTTACTAGCCCTTTAGGGGACACTAAGCTTTCTTTTTGTAGAACTCTAAAAGATATGGTAGATGGCCAGGTCTTGTTTGCCCAAAGAAACCACATGGAGTTGTGGAGTTCCTGGGACTGAAAGGACATATGGTTCAAGTTGGAGGTCTGGCCAGACCTCCTGGGTAATGTTAACTAGTTATAAGTTGTTTACTTGTTATGTTTTTCCATTGCTGCTTCAAATACCAACAGGTGTACAGATACAGAAGATGACCAATGTTATGTCTGAACTGTTAATTGTTATGTCATTTATCATGCTATGTCCTACACTCATGTTTCTGAGCTATTGAATATGGAATATTATATGCATAGAGGTTATAACTTAGATCAGTGATTTTTAACTTTTTTTTTGCTGTGGCACACTTTTTTACATTAAAAAATCCTGTGGCACACCACCATCCCAAAATTTAAAAAAAAAATCACACATTGTAGCCTAATACAGCATATATATATATACACATACACACAAACACACACATATATATATATACACATACACACAAACACACACATATATATATATACACATACACACAAACACACACATATATATATACACATACACACAAACACACACATATATATATATACACATACACACAAACACACACATATATATATATACACATACACACAAACACACACATATATATATATACACATACACACAAACACACACATACTGTATGTATTGTGCTGTTATGCCATGCCTCCTACAAACTACCCCTGCACTGGGAGTAAAAAACAAGCAAAGTTTAAAAAATGTCACACTGTTGTCAGTCTGCCGTGGCACACCTGAGGATCTCTCACGGCACACTAGTGTGCCACGGCACACTGGTTGAAAAACACTGACTTAGATGACAAGTATGGATCTTATATAAAACAGTGCCTTAATAGGAATCAGTGTAAATCTCTAAGGTGCTTGGGGAGGGAGGATGGTTCAAATTCAGGTTGAAGGGAAGATGTTGGAATCCTCACAAGTAACACTGTCCTTATCTAGATATTTTGAAATTTTATTTGGCATTGTGACATGCATTCTTTTAAACACCTGGCATGTTACTAATATACTCAGTCTGTCATCCAAGAATGTCACTAGAATCATAACCATTTGGTTAGCTCCGTCAGAGGAGAGGGTTATTGATCATACTGGCTCTGTTCTTGCCAGAGAGAAGGTAAATACTGGATCTATCATGAGTAGGCTTATAACTGATTATCGGCCAACAGGAGTAAAGCTAAATGTTTTTAATGTAACTAATTGTGTTATTGACTGTTTTGTAATGATTATCAGATTCCAAAAGGATGCTTTACCTCAAATTCCCCTTCTTTGCCTTTCCTATCTCTCCCCTCCCCCTTTTTTTCTTTTTCTTCTGATACATTCATACATCAACGCTTCAGAATGTAGAGATGCCACTTAAAGTAGTGACATGGAATGTGGGAGGCCTTAACTCACCGATAAAACACAGTTCAGTTCTCACACACCTTAGAAAACTGGATACTGACGTCGCCCTACTTCAGGAGACGCATCTATTAGATTCAGAACATCAGAAATTACAGAGGGACTGGGTGGGGCAGGTCACATTTCTCTCTCATACTAATGCTAGTCGTGGTTTGGCCATTATATTTGGGAAGAGAGTGGTAGCCACTATTCATCATGCATACTTGGACCCTAACAGTAGATATATGATAGTGCATGCCAAGGTAAACTCAACTGACTATGTATTTTGCAATTTATATGCCCCTAATCATAGGAATGTAGAATTTTGGAAAGATTTAATACAAAATTTGGCCCCACACATAGGAAAGAATCTGATAATAGGAGATTTCGACATTTCCCCCACACATAATCTAGACAGACAATGGCTAAAGCCACATAGTATGTTAGATCCCAGAAGAAATTATAAAGCCAAATACAAAACAAAGATATTTAACATGTTTGATAAGGACCTGGGCGTCTGTGATATTTGGAGGTTACAGCATCCTGAAGGTAGAGATTACACATGTCTATCAAAGGCCAAACACACTTTATCCCGAATAGACTTGTTTCTAATAGCTAACGAGTTTGTGGATCAGGTACGCCAATGTAAAATACATGATATCCTACTATCAGACCACGCGCCAGTGGAGTTGTGGTTGGGGTTTGATAGACCACACGCAGATAGGAATATACTTAGGTACCCTACATATCTGACTAACTCTGAAGCATTTAACAAATTTCTACAACATTCTTGGACAGATTTTATGACTGACAATGCAGCACATGCGGAAAACACCCTACTCTTCTGGGAGACAGCAAAAACAGTACTAGCGGGTAACGTGATCTCATATGTGTCCAAGCTTAGGTATAAAACGCAATACAGGTACAGGAGTTTGCAGAAACAATTGGGGCAGGCATATCAGATGTACTTTCAGACTAAGTCAAAGATAGCTTACGATAATTATATAGCCTCAAGAGCAGACCTTGAAGCATTTGTAAAGCAACAAGCCGCAGCTGGTCTATTAAAATTGGCGGGCAAGTTTTATAGATTTGGAGACAGGGCAGGCAAAATGTTGGCCATCCTGACGAAACCACAGACGGTAAAGACTAAAATTGCAGCACTACGCTGGAAAGGGGAAGTTTGTACCACACCCGAAGATATTGCTAACATTTTTGCGCAATATTACTCAAAATTATATACAAGTCAAGCACCACCAGCTCAAGAGGTACAGACCGAATTCTGGAATTCGTTGAACCTGCCCAAAATGTCTTTAGAACAGCGAAATAGGCTAAACTCTCCCATTACCAAGGAAGAATTGACACATACCTTACAAAGTTTGCCCACAGGCAAAGCACCAGGCCCTGACGGGTTCCCTGTTGTATTTTACAGGTCACTACAGCCACAGATTAGCAATACACTCACTAAGCTTTACAACGCCTTTCTCTTGACAGATACACTCCCTTCAGCGAACTTTACCTCGGCTCATATCACCCTCATCCCCAAACCAGGTAAGGATCATTCCTTGCCAGAATCTTATAGACCCATATAATTAAACACAGATTACAAGCTTTTTACAAAGGTTATGGCGAATAGACTAAAAACTATATTGCCGGATCTTCTACATCCAGATCAAACAGGCTTCGTCTGGAAGCGTACTTCTGTAGTCAACCTTCGCAGAGTACTTCAGGTCATTGAGCACTTTTGGTCCCTGGGGGTGAGTGGTGATAAAGAGAACACATTGGAGGCCTTCCTGCTATCATTAGATGCGGAGAAGGCCTTCGATAGGGTGGAGTGGGCCCATCTTCTAAATACTATGCAGAGATTTGGCTTTGAGGGTCCTTTTCTGGACGTTATCGGCAAAATATACCGGACTCCTGTAGCACGATTCATGTCCAATGGGCTCTTTTCAAATGATTTTGATCTTCAAAGGGGCACCAGACAGGGGTGCCCACTATCACCTCTTTTATTCAATTTGGGATTGGAACCACTAGCGTTGAAGCTTAAGCAAATATTCCTGGGTATTGCCATAGGTGATATTCCCCTTCATTTAGCGTTATACGCGGATGATATGTTGCTGTTTGTGGATTCTCCGCAGATACATGTCCCACGTATACTCCACGCAATAACAGAATTTGCTAGTTTTTCCGGTTATAAAATAAACACCTCTAAATTAGAGGTACTTTGGCTACATAAACGCCCAAATTCTAGACACACCCATTTGTTGAGGTGACGGATAGTCTCACTTACCTAGGTATTCATCTCCATAGAGATCCTTTAAAAATATACAAATTAAATTTCTTTCATGTAATTAGCAAGAGTCCATGAGCTAGTGACGTATGGGATATACATTCCTACCAGGAGGGGCAAAGTTTCCCAAACCTCAAAATGCCTATAAATACACCCCTCACCACACCCACAAATCAGTTTTACAAACTTTGCCTCCTGTGGAGGTGGTGAAGTAAGTTTGTGCTAGATTCTACGTTGATATGCGCTCTGCAACAGGTTGGAGCCCGGTTTTCCTCTCAGCGTGCAGTGAATGTCAGAGGGATGTGAAGAGAGTATTGCCTATTTGAATTCAATGATCTCCTTCTACGGGGTCTATTTCATAGGTTCTCTGTTATCGGTCGTAGAGATTCATCTCTTACCTTCCTTTTCAGATCTACGATATACTCTTATATATACCATTACCTCTACTGATTCTCGTTTCAGTACTGGTTTGGCTTTCTACTACATGTAGATGAGTGTCCTGGGGTAAGTAAGTCTTATTTTCTGTGACACTCTAAGCTATGGTTGGGCACTTTTTTATAAAGTTCTAAATATATGTGTTTAAACATTTATTTGCCTTGATTCAGGATGTTCAACGTTCCTTATTTCAGACAGCCAGTTTCATATTTGGGATAATGCATATGAATAAATCATTTTTTCTTACCTTAAAATTTGACTTTTTTCCTGTGGGCTGTTAGGCTCGCGGGGGCTGAAAATGCTTCATTTTATTGCGTCATTCTTGGCACGGACTTTCTTGGCGCAAAAATTTTCTTGTCATTTCCGGCGTCACACATGTCGCCGGAAGTTGCGTCATTTTTTTGACGTTTTTTGCGCCAAAAAATGTCAGCGTTTCCAGATGTGGGGCCATTTTTGGAGCCAAAAGCATTTAGGCGACAAATAATGTGGGCGGCTTTATTGGCGCTTAAAAATTCGAGCGTCATTGTTGTCTCCACAATATTTAAGTCTCATTATTTATTGCTTCTGGTTGCTAGAAGCTTGTTCATTGGCATTTTTTTCCCATTCCTGAAACTGTCATTTAAGGAATTTGATCTTTTTTGCTTTATATGTTGTTTTTTCTATTACATATTGCAAGATGTCTCAGATTGACCCTGAATCAGAAGCCACTTCTGGAAAAACGCTTAACTGAGTTTCAGTTCTACCAAAGCTAAGTTCATTTATTTTAAATGTTATAAATGTTTATCTTTAGCTATGGTTTGTAATAAGTTATTATGATATATGTTTACATGCAGAATCCATTAGTGTTTATGCTTTATATATTTCCATTCTTACATCTTATGTACAAGAAATATTTAGAAGATTTATAAGAAATATTTTTCTGATTCTATTTTAAAGGCTTTGTCTGACTTCGTGCCTTCTAATAAAATTTTTAGGTCTTTTTCACTTCTTTTTTAATTATTGAAGATTCAAATGACCAACAACATACTGATTTATCCTTCTCTGATGATGTTTTTTCTCTTTCAGAAATTTTCTTCATCAGATATTGACACTAACAAATCTACTTTTTTATTATTTTTCTATTATTAAAGTACATTTGTTCTTTGTTGAAAAGGTGTTGATTATTTTGGATATTAAGGTAACTAGTTCTTTAAGACAAGCTGACACTATTTCTGCCTATTTATTTCTTCTGTGTTTTCAGAGGTTTTTCTTTCCAATTCCCCATTCTAGGGAATGGAATAGGCTGAGAATTTTCTTTTATTCCTTCTTCAAAGGTTTTAAACTATATTCTTTGCCAGCAGTTAAATTCAATTTGGAGGGTTCTCCAATGTATTGGGGCTATCTCTACTTCTACTAATTATGATATTGTTTCTATAGCAAAATAGTATTTATTTTCCTTTAGATAGTTGTATCTTATTTATGGAAAATTATTTAGTTTCAAGTCATTTTCTTGGTCCTGTGATTTATTTGGATATTGCAATTGCTTCATTTTTTCTGTTTACTTTAAGATCAAGTATCAGATTATGATTTATTTTAGCATTGTTAAGGGACAACATTTACTAGACTAGGTACTGTTGCATTTGTCTTGTTGTTTTGCATTTATTGATTATGCAAGTCCACTGTATTGACTGGTCCTTTAAACTGGACTATCATGCTAATAATTTCATTTGTGTCTTCATTTTATTGAATATTTTCGCAAATGAGGGTTAATTTATGTCTTTAGCTATTTTAGCTAGAAGAATTTTGTGATTTTTAAAAAAAAAAAAAATCCATATTTCTTTTGTTCTAAGATAATCAATTATTTGTTTTATAATTGGATTCAATTCTTAACTGTTACTCTGGGCTTCAAGATTGAGTTCTAAGACTAAAACTTTAAGCTTATACTAGTTTGGTTGTTCTTAAGGAACGAATTCCTGAGTTCTTTCCCAAGTAACATGTTTTTTATTGGGGTTCGAAATCAGCTCCCTAATATTGCGATGTACATGCCGTATTCCAGCTTGGCTGGTAAGGGCAGGTTAAGACTTCTTTGAAATTTATTTGGTTCTATTTTGTCCAAATTTCTTTGATTTTATTCCAGTAAGGCTAACATTTTCTTTAAGTGTGTTTCTGTCCTATATATTTTGGATACTGTTGAAGCTTGGCTAGGCACCCATGGGGTTCAAGCGCTGCTCAGACCTGGAATCTTCTGGGGTATTTCTTCCAGTTCCTTTTTTAGGAACCGGGTTTAGAGTTTAATTCAAACTATTTTGCCTTTTTATGGTCATTGATAGCATTATTTGTTTTCCTTAGATACAATAAATGCATATTTTCATTTTTCTGTTTTCATTCAGATTATTTTCTGAGGATGCGGAATCTCATATGATTCACTTGCTCTTCAGGACATAGTTAGAGGATCTTTTTTTCGAAAGCTCTTGATTCCTCAAACAAGGTTCACCTTTTTTAGGTTTCCAGATAGTTTGTGTCACTGTCTTTGTCTCTATCAGACAAGGGATAATTCTATTGGGTTCCGTCTGTCGGTACCTTTAGTCTCTATTATTTCCTTCAGTTGCTATATATGCACAGAAGTTTTAGGTCTTATGGCCTCAGCATTGGATTCAATTCCCTTTGCTCATTTTCAATAGAAAGAACCTTTCCAGTCTTTTATGAGTGTTGTTTCTTCTAGAACATGGTTGGAGGATCAATTTACCAAAAAGTTCATTGATTCCTCAGACAAGGGTAA